>NC_056725.1:1261090161-1261417661 GCF_019279795.1 Protopterus annectens | reverse complement strand
TGCTATAGACTTTTAACAAAGACATAGCTATAGTATTATGACTAAAATTGATGCAACCACAGTACTACACCTAGAAAAAACCTATCATGCATTGGAAATTTTAGGATTAAAATAGATGCAACCACAGGGTTATAATTAGCAGAAGCCTATCGGCAATAATGCTGTCATTTACATAATGTGAAAGCAAATACTTGCAACAACAGAAGAAAAGCAATTATTTACAATACAAATATTGCTAGATATGTTACAGATGGAAAATGAAAGTTGTTATTTACAACACACATTTTACTTTTAGTTTGTGGTTAGGCTGCTATAATACATTTTGTGATAAGTTACTGTCATTTGCTATTTTGGATTCATGTATGTATGCATGTAATTAATTATTTGCTTGTTTGCTTGCTTTTGTTTACCAAGATAGTTCAACTGGGCAGTTGAGGTCCAGAGTAAGAGCTCCAAGACATAAAATACACACTGAGGAATTAAAACAACTAAAGAACTTGTTACTATAAGCATTTTGTACTAACTAGATTAACAGCAGTGTAGGAACACATATTTGTGGTCACTGCTATAAGGGTAAGTAAGTATTAAGAGCTAAACATAGGAAAATGTGATTCATTCAAGTTAAAACAATAAATTGACAATAGGAAAGTGTAAAAAGCTAAAGGTCATCTCTTTGGCTTGAACTAGTCAGCTCTGGCATATGTAGAGTTGAATGCATTAGTAGCAGTAGTATTAGTAGATGTAACAATAACACACTGAAGTAATTTTTGGTTATCAGTTGCAGAGCAATATGTCATAGTGGCAATAAACTCATGTATATAGCCATATCTTCAGATGAAGGGACAGTAAAATATTACTGCTACAATATTAAGAAAAAGAATAAATATTTAAAGGACTAGGACAATATTTAGTCTTTACAGATGTGTGTGTATATAGTCATTTGTTCATACTAACAGCTCTAAAGTTATATGTGGAGGGATTTTGCTACATTTAACAAGCTGGTGAGGACCAGGATCATAGCCATTTGTTGCAAAGGTGCATCAACAAGGAATGTTTAAACTCATTTAGTGAGGAGGATTTTGCTTTACAGAGTTTTGAAAATTAGTCCAGTGTTCTGCCACATATTAAATAGAGACTATCACAAGAGTTGTTAGATTGTTGCGTGAGGACAAGGTTTTGGTTACCAGACTGTAGCTGACAAGTAGGTTCGTTATCACAGTAGTATATTAGCAACTGGATGACTGCATGGTGAAGTTAAGGATTTTTTAAGCGCTTGTCAACTGACAGTATTTAAGGGTGCTGGGTAGTTCAAGCCACTTAAATCTGATACAGTGCTATATAGTTGTAGGTGACGTTTTGAAGTTAGTAGACAAATTTATTGTAGCTATTCTGTAGTTTGGCTACCTGGGTTGCCTGTAACTTGGATGATACTGGCAAGGCTAAGTTTCTGCATGATTATTATATATTAGTAGCTGTACACTGCCATAATAACATTTGTAAATCACTGCTGTAAGTTGTCTGACTGTATTGAGAGATTTAAGGTAGAAGTATGCCTGGCAGTAGGAGCGATGTTCCCTTTAGCCTGCATCCCAGAAAAACTCACACTTTCTTCAAAAAGATGATCCTTTACCTTAGACTTAAAAGTCTTACAGCGCTGAATCAATGCACAGATCATTTGTAAGCAGATTCTAAATGCCAGAGCCTATTTTTAAAAAGGCTGTCTCAAGTATTATGATGCTAAATGTGGTCTGCTTAGAAAGAGGGCAATCTCCAAGCACATTTTGAAATGGGCCTGAGCAAAGTCATTGGCTCCAGAAAGTACATTTTAGTAGTTTCAGTTGGAAATTCTCTTTGCCTTTTCCCTTTTTCTTTATCTGGCTTCTTGACCTTTATCATTAACTTCAGAATTACCTTGCCTCTTAGAAGGGGAAGAAAAAGATGCTGAATGTGCAGCCCTAGTCTATGCTGGAAGGGGCCCTTTCAGAACTAACTTGTCCCTTCCAGTCTGAATGGCCCTTCTGCTGAAGGTGATGCAAATGGGCACCGCCCAAGCAATAAACACACAGTGTGGATCCTGAGATAGACGCTTACGTACTCACTCTGAGCATTTTTTTTAATCCAAATGATTCAGACATCATAAATTTGCAGAGAGAAATTACCTACAAGTAAAACTAGTTATACAAGTACACACAGTTCCATTAACTATACTACGAAAATTGTAAAAAGCATACAGATATTATTTATTTTTTAATACTACACTAGACCTTGACCAAAAGGCTATAAAACAGAAGTGGCCAAAAAGACAGCAACTATCCAAAAAATTAACTAAAAACATACTTAACTAGCTAGCTTGCAAACTACTGCTTATCAAAAATAGAAAGAGTGAGAGAAAACTCTCTTGGTATGAGGAGGAGTTTGGCTATGATCCAAAAAAAGATACAATGTACTGAGGGGAACTCATTCACACATCTGATGAGTTCAGGCAGCAAACGAGATCTGTGTACCTAAGGGAATTATGGATAGGGGAGTAGTCAGAGCTCTGGATCTGAAGAAGCTTCAGAGTTGGTGCTGAGGTCAGATCTGGCCAGATCCGATAACCCATATGTTTCAAACAGATGAAAATAGACAATACTGCATCTAATGTTAGCTCTGTTTAAGGTAAAAAAAAAAAAAACAGGAAAAGATCTTTGAGTCCTATACTAAGGGCACATCAACTCTAATAACTTCTTCAGCTTTTCTTCAAAGGATGACTTTTCTGATTTGCAAAACTACTTACACTTGGTAGACTTGTATGTGTCCTCTGCCTCTCAAAAATCTTAGTTGCCTATTCCCAAGACTATGGTTCTGACCTGACTTGAAAAGGAGACAGATGAAGAAAATCAGCTACCCTTTTGCAATATACTGCCTTGTAATATGAAGATGAAACTCAGACAGCTTTGCCTTTTTCTCAGTGAGGCTGATATTTCTACAAGAACAACACAGTCTCATGTCATGATTCTTCCAAAGACAATTGACAAGCATTTCCTGCAGAGGAGTCTAGCTACTTAGGATAAAAAGAAAATGTAGAAACAGAAAAATAGTAACACAAAGAGCTCATGAAAGCAATTGTAAAAGCACTCGTGCTGGAGTATTTCAATGGATACCATCTCTGTATTACAAAAGCTCTACACTGTGGAGGGAAAGCTCTCCAGGATCACTACCATACATTACATATTTTATACACCAAAGTAGGTGACATAATGGCATTAGCAAGTGACACTAGATAGAAATGCTAGAAATTCTGATGCTGAGTATAAATGCCTGCTGTGGAAAAGTTCTATAACATGAAGTTATTGCAAAAAAAAAAAAAAACACCATGAAGCAAAGCTGGACAATTGCATGTCTGAATGATGCATTTCCATCTACATTAATAGAGTATAGTACAAGTAAGAGTTTTCATAATATTATACGATGTTCACATAATTGTTTTGGAGTAGTTATGTCTCTGACTGTGTTGTCACTATTTATCTAACAATCCTGTTGGTATTTTTTTCCAACCATTCTTCAGAAATAAACATTTCCTGGTCTACACTGGTACATATGTAGGTGCCACTGAGGAAGCATGCAATCCGCCTCACTTTTTCTTCCCATAAAATAAAGTTATTTTATTATAGGAGGAGTAGGAAGAGTAATTATCTCTGGAAGGAAATCAAAAAGTTGGTGTGTATGATGCAAATATAAGACAAGAAGAAGAAGAAGAAGAAGAAATTCAACAGAAACAAAGAAAAACTGCCTGGAAATCTTATTTTTCTGAGGAGACCACTCTCAAAGATGTACTGGTGTGGCATGCATTCACATATGTGTACTACTTTACTCTTATATGGTTCTTGCAGCTGAAAAATGCTTCTACATCCAATTCCAAGTCCTCACAAAACAGAAATCACGAGGGGAAAAAGGTATTGGATGCAGTAAATTAAAGGCTACTCAGAAAACCTGTTAACCCTGGACTAAGGCCATGCTACTGGATATAATGTAGTGGACTCCTAAAGGGAATGAGTGTGTGTGTAGGAAACATCAGATGAGAAGATAAGATCTCAACTAGCTAAATGGCACTTAATGTAAGGTAGAAAAGACAGACACCAATATATATATATATATATATATATATATATATATATATATATATATATATATATATATGTGTGTGTGTGTTTATGTGTATGTGCATATATGTGTGTGTGTGAGTGTTTATAGATCTATCTATATATCTATATCTATTTATCTATCTATATATATATATATATATGGGTCTACTTTACTTACCCGAAAAACCACACCGCCGACATTCACTTCACCGAGACGAATATACTGACAAACCAGAAGACCGACATCCGGAACAGAGACATTCCAACCCGAGGTATGTAACCGCTTGGCCATCCTGTTGAACTTTGCCTCTTACCCCCGTGGTAGTGCAATCTTGGAGTTGGTATATTTAGTTAGGGGGTTATGGGGGGGTGAATCCCCCCACATGGTTGTCTTTTTTTTTTTTTTTTTTCAGGACGGCCAAGCAGTTACTTACCTCGGGTCGGACTGTCAGTGTTCCTGCTGTCAGTCTTCTGGTTTGTTGGTGTATTTGTCTCGGTGAAGTGAATGTAGGCGATCTGTTTTTTTTTGGGTAAGTGAAGTAGCTCCATATATATATATATATATATATATATATATATATATATATATATATATATATATATATAAATACATACGCATACATGTAGACACACACACACACACACATATATATATATATATATATATATATATACATACACTTATATCTATATATCTCTATCTATTTAAAAAAAAAAAAAATATATATATATATATATATATTTAAAATTTCTAGTCACACACTTAATTTTACAACATGCCTGTGTGCAAAAGTGACAATCTTCAAATAAGCAAAAAAAATGGTGGGTCACTGTGAAACTGATAGATAGGTCAGCTTCTAACAAACATCCCTGATGATTATGCACATTGCTCACCTCAGAGGTAAATGGAACGACTCAGACTCAACAATGTCTTGGGTGTACTGAACAACCAATGTTCTCTTTCTTGTACACCTAGCACTTTTACAAGCAGAAAATATTAAAACAATGTAGTTAAATAACTGCAACAAAACATTTAAGAAAACTAATACTCAGCCATAAGACAGCAGTCCAGACACCCTCCAATGGCATACTTCTGGACTTATCTGATTCTACTTCCATAGTAAGAATAATCACTGGGTGCACTTTACATAACATCTACTAGAAGGCAGGAAGAGACTCTAAGCCTATCTATCTAATCTGTCCTTTTAAGTGCGTTTGACATTCCACCTCCTTTTTACCTCTTCTTAGCCTTTTACCCTTTTTTCCACCTGTCCTATGCCCATTAAATATCTCTGTGAATTTCCTGTTCTCCTCCCATTCTTGTAGCTCCTTCAAAGGGTCACCAATTTTGTCTATTGAAAATGTACTTTTGGAAATCCAAAAAGCAGCTAGTCTCAAAAATCTGTGGCCTATGCCCCCTTTTCTTCCTTTCCAGTGCAACTTTTTTTTTTAATGAAAGTCAAGGAAAATGCAAACATTTTGCAAAATACGTAACACAAAAATATTGTACTTATCCTATACCCATGAAAAATGTATTATTCAGAACACTTTACAAAAAATAAAATTCAAAACAATGTAGAAACAGAATAGCTAACTCTCTCTTTAAAGAGCTAGCTGAAGAACTGACAGTCTCAAACCAAGGTGGTGGAGAATTCTTGGAATACTTAATCATGCATGACACAACCAGCTAATTCAACCCCCTAGGCTAAATCTCAGTACTGCTCGAGGGAAACATTTTGCCAACAGACTGCCAACAGTGTGCGCCATTAACCTCAATGAGAGCATTTTACCTCCACCTAACATGATCACGTGCACTTTGTGCAATACCATGTTCGCAGACACTTATTTATTTACCATATGCTAACAGGGAGGGCAGACTGGTCAAAAGACCATTGTGAGCCATGACCCAAGAGCTAAAGAGAAAGTCGCACAACAGTAATTATATACATATGATACACATTTGCTGAAACATTTTCAGTAGAATTTCCACATAGGAGGGGTGAAAAAGCAGTTACTAACATGACAGTAATGGAAACATAGCTATAGACTTTTAACATAGCTATAGACTTTTAACAAAGACATAGCTATAGCATTATGACTAAAATTGATGCAACCACAATACTACACCTAGCAAAAACCTATCACGCAACGAAAGTTTTAGGATTGAAATAGATGCAACCACATGGTTATAACTAGCAGAAGCCTATTGGCAACAGTGCTGTAATTTACATAATATGAAAGCAAATACTTGCAACAACAGAAGAAAAGCAGTTATTTACAACACAAATCTTGCTAGATATGTTACAGACAGAAAATGAAAGTTGTTATTTACAACACACATTTTACTTTTAGTTTGTGGTTAGGCTGCTATAATACATTTTGTGATAAGTTACTGTCATTTGCTATTTTGGATTCATATATGTATGCATGTATTTAATTATTTGCTTGCTTTTGTTTACCAAGATAGTTCAACTGGGCAGTTGAGGTCCAGAGTAAGAGCTCCAAGACATGAAATACACACTGAGAAATTAAAACAACTAAAGAACTTGTTACTATAAGCATTTTGTACTAACTAGATTAACAGTTAGCAGCGTAGGAACACATATTTGTGGTCACTGCTATAAGGCTATAAAACAATAAGTTGACAACAGGAAAGTGTAAAAAGCTAAAGGTCATCTCTTTAGCTTGAACTAGTCAGCTCTGGCATATGTAGAGTTGAATACAATAGTAGCAGTAGTATTAGTAGATGTAATAATAACACACTGAAGTGATTTTTGGTTATCAGTTGCAGAGCCATGTGTCATAGTGGCAATAAACTCACATAGATAGCCATATCTTCAGATGAAGGGACAGTAAAATATTACTGCTACAATATTAAGAAAAAGAATAAATATTTAAAGGACTATGACAATATTCAGTCTTTACAGATGTGTGTGTATACAGTCATTTGTTCATACTAACAGCTCTAAAGTTATATGTGGTGGGATTCTGCTAGATTTAACCAGCTGGTGAGGACCAGGATCATAACAATTTGTTGCAAAGGTGCGTCAACAAGGAATGTTTAAACTCATTTAGTGAGGAGGATTTTGCTTTACAGAGTTTTGAAAATTAGTCCAATGTTCTACCACACATATTAAATAGAGAGTATCACAAGAGTTGTTAGATTGTTGCGTGAGGACAAGGTTTTGGTTACCAGACTGTAGCTGACAAGTAGGTTCGTATCACAGTAGTATATTAGCAACAACTGGGTGACTGCATGGTGAAGTTAAGGATTTTAAGCGCTTATCAACTGACAGTATTTAAGGGTGCTGGGTAGTTCAAGCCACTTAATCTGATACAGTGCTACATAGTTGCAGGTGACGTTTTGAAGTTAGTAGGCAAATTTATTGTAGCTATTCTGTTGGCTACCTGGGTTGCCTGTAACTTGGATGGTACTGGCAAGGCTAAGTTTTTGCATGATTGCTATATATTAGTAGCTGTACACTGCCATAATAAAATTTGTAAATCACTGATGTAAGTTTTCTGATTATATTAAGAGATTTAAGGTAGAAGTATGCCTGGCAGTAGGAGCGATGTTCTCTTTAGCCTGCATCCCAGAAAAACTCACACTTTCTTGAAAAAGATGATCCTTTACTTTAGACTTAAAAGTCTTACAGCGCTGAATCAATGCACAGATCATTTGTAAGCAGATTCTAAATGCCAGAGCCTATTTTTGAAAAGGCTGTCTCAGGTATTATGATGCTAAATGTGGTCTGCTTAGAAAGAGGGCATCACTGCTGCTGTTTCTGAAGGAGTAGTTGGGAACTCTGATGGAATGGCTGGCACATAAGGGGAGACAGTATTGGAGTTTAATAATTTTAAACAAGATTGTTTAAAAGTATTGCTGCTTTCCTGGAGAATGTCAGCCAATATGTCCGTTTAAGACATTTGCAATGATGGGTACAAGCATCAGCACAGGAAAATACCACATTTTATTAACTGTGTTTTGTAGGGCATGGGTATTAGTTGAAGGGAATACAGCAATGATAAGCAGGTCATATAGTAACTAAAGAAATAGAACATGTTTGGCTAGGGTAACTCCGTCTAGATACGAGTTGAGGCAGTTTATAGCTTAGTTTTAAGTGAATAAGGGTCTTACTTCACTAATGTTTTCATGTGTCTCTTAAAAAGACCATGTGCAGTCCAGAAGTAGTCCTAGGTATTTTGGCTATGAAACATAAAGAATTAGATTATCTACATTTTTTTAAGAATAACTGTAGCTGCAAAGTTCAGTCTTTGCAGAGATGTGAACACTGTAATTGCTTTTTTTTACAGTTAAGATTTTCCTGGTGTGATGATGCATTTTATTTGCTGTATGTATTTTTTCCTTATTTCAATGTGAGCATACAGTTAACATGCATAAGGATTGTGTGGTGGCATTTGAGGATTGACTGTGTCTGAATATTTGTTTGCGGTAATGTGTGTGTGTATTTTGTATCTGTGTGTGCAATCACATATGCTTGTGATTTTATGAGTGTGCATTAGACTAGTGTGATTCAGTGAATGCAGTTCAACTACTGTGCTATTTGACCATCTGTCATATACCCATATACATTAACATATTGTGTGTTTGCATCTATGTAAGTATGCATATGCATATACATACATGTACCCATGCAAAACAAATGTGACAATGAAACTGGTTTGACAAGTAACACACACCTGCAGTTATTTCCAAAAGTAAAAGTCAGTCCAACCATTTGCATTTGCCTCCGGACAATCTGACATAGAGGGAACCAACAACTCTTTATTCTGTTAGTAGGAATACTGAGTTTTATCCTATTAAATGATCCCTTTTAAAAATCAGGTAAAACAATACCAGGTTGCAACATTAACTGATATTGTTTGCATACCTCATACATGCCATTCCAGAGCATGTTATATGCCAGTTCTGTCTTAGCTGACAGTACTTTATACACCAAAGTAAAAATCTTAACTATCATTTTCAACTTCCATTGTGGCATGAATTGAATACATCTATCAGCCACCATCCATCTGCAATGGAAAATGCAATCTACAATACTAAAAGGTGATGAATATCTTTTTCTTCTTTCGGCTTTTCCCAGTTAGGGGTCGCGACAGCAGATCATCTGTCCGCTCATGACTGGCAGTGAAGTTTTATGGTGTTGAGTTGCCAGACCGGCACCCAACCTTCCACAGAGGGCACACACTCACACCTAGGGCCAATTTGGAGTGTCCAATCCACCTACAGCATGTCTTTGGGATGTGGGAGGAAACCGGAGCACCCGGAGGAAACCCACTCGACCACAGGGAGGACATGAAAACTCCGCACAGAAGGCACCCCAGCCAAGGATCGAACCGGAAAACCTCTTGCTGTGAGGCGGCAACGCTAAACGCTGCACCACCGTGGCCGCCCACTGTAAGGTGATGAATATATTGACCTTATATTTTCAGCTGTTGTAGAAAGTACTAAATATGCATTGGTGTTGTTATCATACACATTTTATATAAACATCTCTGACATAAGAGATAATGGCTGCAGTTAATGCACTGGCATAATTTAATACTGCATCTGCTTCTGGGTTGGTTTCCACCTAAAGTGACACTTTAGTGCTTTAGATATGGGTGCTGTGTCTCAGTCTCTTCTGAGGTTGAAGCTAATACCTCTGTAACAATCAAGCAAGGTTCTTCAGTGTATTATAACTGTCCTTTACCTAATATTGCTCCTTACCATGCTAATCTCAGCAGTTAGACTTTCAGGCCCATAGAAATGAGCGACAGTATACTTGAGTATTTCACCATCTGCTGTTAACGATATTAACTCTCCTCGTGTTTATCAATGAAATTCCAAGCAAAGCATCAGTACTTTCTGACTCCAACAAAAAGCTCCATGATATACAAGCAACCCTCTGCACATACATTGCCTTTACCTTTTTTTGGTACAGTACTAAGTTAAAGCACTGATCTCCAACTCCTGAGGCAGTTGCAGTAATATTACAATATGACACTGATTCCATTCTACTATAGTTACACCAAATAAGGTGGCTCCAACACACATGCCAAATGGTAAAATAATGACATGCTGCCATAGTCTTTATATGAGGTCTCAGTATGATCAGTATATCACTAGTCACAAGATGTCAGTGCTGGGAAAAATCAAGAGCAAATCCTACTATGTAATGAATAATTCATTCACACAATTGTGATTTGCGAACATTAACACCTACCTAATGAATATTAATGACCTAAATAAGTAAAGCACTGACTGCATTGTAATGGGGGGGGGGGGGGGAGTACATGAAGACTTGATAGTATCCTTATTTACATTTACTGAACAAAGAAGTAATCCTGTGATGATCTTGCTTGGCACAGGGCAGTACATCTGTTGAGTGTATAATGATTTGGAATACAGCCTTTTTGTGCTGCCCACACTTCATATTACAAAATATTTAACCTCAGTGTTTGCAGGGCATCAGTTTAGGGTTGCCACCATTTCAAATGCCCAAAGTGGGACATTTTTGGTACAAATGGCAGATTTTGCAGGCCAAAACATGCCCACGGCCAGTACAAAAAACATAACTTCACTTTTTTTGCCTAAATAAAATCTTATTCTTGTAGCATTTTAGCTGCTTATTCTGTTTCTTATAACATTTAGGGGTTTCAGATACAGAATAAATGTTTTATGTAACTATTACATAAAAATATATGAAATGATTTGTCCTAAAATCTCAGGACATTTGTCATTTTTTTGCAGGGCACAACTGCCCAAAGAGGAACTGTCCCTCGCAAAGTGGGACAGATGGTAACCCTACATCAGTTCTGTACCTTGCATGCCTGTTCCTTCACTGTTCACAAATGTTGTTCAGCTGATACTCATACAAAGGATACTGAAATAGTATTCTGAGAGCGTGACCCTGCTGTTTACAATATCTGAATGTGTAATGTGTACTACTTGCTAGTGTATTACTGGCTGATCATACACTGCAAATACAGAGGGAAAAATGCTCTTCAAGTGGGTTACTATGGTAACAATCTAATGAATGCAGGCAACAGACAACATGGACAATGACTGCCTTATATTCAACAACTTCAAGGTGAACTTTCAGTTCATTGTGATGACAGCCAGTGAACTTATTCATATTTTAGTATAAATGCGAAGCTTGTGCTGGTGTTACAGGGGGATAAACCCTGACTTTGGCCTAGACAACCAGAGTACAAACAGTGTCTCAGGCAGGAAGGATGACTGTATATATGTGGAAGACAGTGTTTGTACTCAGGGGGTGTATGTGTCCGGGCTGATTTCCCCAGTGGAGACCAGGGAAACAACCATGCAGTGCTTGCTATGGATGCCTAAGAAAAAAAAATCCTTGATATCCGCCTAAATGATGGCCACTCCCAGCTTAACCTTGCTCCCTGTGATGGGGAATGAGTGGACAGACCGGCAATGGGCTACTGATCAGCAGTAAAACAAAAAAATAAAAAAACTAATTGCTTACACATGCAACAAATCTGAATCATGAATGATGAACAGCTTCTGTAATGGCCACACTAGTCAGGACATTTTTTGCTGTATCTAGTAGCATTTAAAAATAGTGATTTCATAACCTTTTACTGTAAGACTCCTCAATGTATACTTCATCACATCATTGGAATACCAGTACAACTGAAACCATACACTGAAAAACACTTAGGATTTGACATGTGCTGGTCCAATATTCCTGTGTACATACGTCTACCAAAATCAAGTACAGTCTTGATACTATGGAATTCAACAATACCATGTAAGGCAACATCAAGACTAACCCACACACACGCAAGATAAACAAACACACACGTTCATGGATTTATATTATAACATCGATTTTTCTGAAACTTGAAATTCATATGGTTGAGACCATATGATTGCATTTTTGGAAATCTGAAGTTCATAAGTTTGAGACATATGATCGAGTTTCCAAAAACTCAAAATTAAAAAAAGCCCCACCTGCACCTCATACCCCCCTGAAAATTATATACACCAATTCTGAGACTGCACTACAGTGGGGGAAAGGGTAAATTCCCCATTGAAGCACTTCTGTGTAGATCACGGTACAGTGGGGATCAGGGAATTTACCTTTTTCCCTACTGTAGTGCAATCTCATAGTTGGTATATATAATTCGTAAAGGGGGGGGGGGGCAGAGCGGTTTGCTCCTCTGCAAAAACTTACATTTGTCTTTTTTTTTTACTTATGAGTTTTTGGAAACTCAATCATATGGTCCCGACCATATGAATTTCAAGTTTCCGAAAACTTAATGATGTAATATATATATATATATATATATATATATATATATATATATATAATGTACACACATACATAAGTTGTTATCCCCTGTTGGTGTGCAGAAACATTGACATATGATACATTGATTCTTGTATGGTGAAACCTAAGAAATTTTTTTAAAAAGACTTTTCTTTTTGCAACCAGTTTTGTTTCAATCTCTCTCCTTTCTTTAGGACCTAGTTTGTCTGAACAGTGCTACTATTGGGGAAAGGGTTTTGGTAAGGTAATGTGTAGGGCTGCATAGTTCCGGTTAAGATTAAGCAAACAAACTAGGATGGACAGTGAGGCTTCTCCCCCCATGTTCACCTTACTAATATATGCTACGCCTAACCCTACCCTTGCTTCTGCCCTTAACCCCAAGCCCTACACATTACCTTACCAAAAACCCTTTCTCTAGCCATACAGATAAACAAGCTAGCCAAAGATACAAAACTACATATATACCACCATGTATACCTCTAAGCTATTAACCAACTAGCCCCAACTCTAATTTAACCAAGTAATACTCATGAGCACTCACACTATGAAACACAAACGCACATACACACATATCTAAATCTATTCTCTTACCTAGCCCTCACTCTAATCCTAACTGGCAAAACCACACTTACCTTCACACACTCGCATCTCACACAAAGCAGAAAGAAGTTGATGGGCTGATGTTTGACTTCTGTCATCTCCCAAAGTAACTTTCAATTTAAAGGGACAGCAGTACACCCTGATGGCAAGATGAACATTTGACAAGAGTACAGTGCACTCATATGCATATATAGTATGTGTTGTGTAGATGCAGACGACTTTAGAACTAGCAACAATCAAAACATTCATTTAGCAGCACAATCTATATATCTTTGGAAATTCTGTAATCTGCCATGTATTGCTTTGATGTACTTGAAGTGCACTCTGCAAGATCCTCACTAAGGCTTGCACTTCTTAAAGACACTCAATACAATATGCTTGTTTGAAAAGTGTAACAAGATGCAACTGTTCCCTCTTGTCCATGGTGTTTCAAGCAGAAAAAAGATGGCAGCTGCCCCGTGTGTCCTTCATAACAAGCAGATCCTAGTTATTTGTGTAAAATGCTAACTGTTCTATTAAAGCAGTGCCAAATGCAATGACAGACAGGAACAAGATGATGTGTATGCAGCTGATAAACAGAATAGAAACAGAACCTATTTTAACTTCAACTGAAATTACTCCTACCAAAACACTGCTATGAAATGCAGTATCTTGACTGTTTTGTCATACTCTGAAACAAGTTATTTGACTGAAATATATATTTTCGGCCCATGACAATGATGGAAACCTGAGACACTGCTTCTGGTACAAAAAAATAAAGGAAAAAAACAGAATGAATCAATGAATTGATTAATAACACCTCTGTATAGAAATACTGCATTTACTACAAAAGTTATTTCTAGCACTTTCTCTCTTTCGCTCTCTCAGAATTAGACACACTTGTTGGGATTGAAGAAGAATCCCTTGCAGCACTAAGCATGTCTTGTCTACATTCCATAGGAAATAAAACTCCCATGTAGCTTTTTGTAAAGCAAGATGCATACACTATCATATACAGTGTGGAAAGTCCAACAACAAATATATTATATATTCTATTACAAACCTTCTACCTATCTGGTTCTACTCTTGGACCTAGTATATAACTTACACATAGGGCTGCAAAGGATGATCACCCAGCATAAATGCTGTACACATATATACATGCATAGCCCAAAACAAAAGAACTCAGTTTTTATTTTTACACTAATTGTTAAACAAAGTAGAAGGGACAGGATTTGGAGGGGGGTAGTGACTTCAGTGGCTGCAGTCAGTGCATAACAACATGTTGGGGATTTCCTAGCCAAGAAAATAAAGCTCTAAGAGAAATCTCAACAACTACTGTATCTGTCTCAAGGCTCTTGTTGGTTTAGCGGCACTTACACCAACACAGTATGCTGGAGGTTTTGTGTTCAAGTCCCAAATATAAGCTAATACTATCCCTCACTTTCAGTGATTTTAACAATGCGGAGAGATTTCTGTATGTGTGTGTGTGTGTGTTCTCTTGTGTGTGAATGCAGGTGTGTGTTTCTACTATTACCAAAAAAAATAAAAAAACAAAAAAAAAACAAAACAAACAAAAAAACAGGAAATGAGCAGTTGTCCTTTCAGGAGAGGTGTGTGTGTGTGTGTGTGTATGAATGATGAGTGTGTACGTGTATGTATGCAGTTATGAGTGGGTATGTGTAGTGGATATAAAAAGTGCACGCACTACTGTTAAAATGGGGTCTATATTATATGCTCGAAGAGACTTTTCTTCGAAAATATAAACATCAACACCTAAAGCACGAACGACCACATCCGCAAATTTTTTCCTCGGTAAAAATTCAGTTGGCCGTTATCGGGAATTGCCATTTTCTCCAATGTAGAGCAATCTCGGAGTTGGTATATTTAGTTAGGGGGGGTGTGAGGGCCACAGCCCCCCATGTCGAGGGGTGTGGGGGTAAAGCCCCCCCAGTTGCTTAGGCAAAAAATCTGCGGATGTGGGTGTTCGTGCTTTAGAGTGTTAGCTCTTTAGGTGTCATGATTATATGTTCGAAGAAAAGTCTCTTTGAGCATATAATATACACTCGTTAAAATGCCAGGTTTTTGTGATATAAAAAAATGAGACCACAATTAATCATTTCAAAACTTTTCCCACCATTAATGTGACCTATAACCTGTACAATTCAATTGAAAACCAAACAAACCTGTTAGGGGAAAAATATAAAAAATAAAAAATGTACAATAAGCTGGTTGCATAAGTGCGCATACCCTTAAACTAATACTTTGTTGAAGCTCCTTTTGATTTAATTAGAGCATTCAGTCTTCTTGGGTAGGAGTCTATCGGTATGGCAGATCTTGACTTGGCAATATTTGCAAAAGCGCTCCAAATCTGTCAGATTGCGAGGGCATCTCTTGTGCACAGCCCTCATTAGGTCACCCCACAGATTTTTCTATTGGATTTAGGTATGGACTCTGGCTGGGCCATTCCAAAACTTTATTTTTTTTCTGGTGAAGCCATTCTTTTGTTGATTTGGATGTATGCTTGTGGTCACTGTCATGTTGAAAGGTGAAATTCCTCTTCATCTTCAGCTTTCTAACAGATGCCTAAGGTTTTGGGCCAAAAATGACTGGCATTTAGAACTGTTTATAATTCCCTCCAGCTTGACTAAAGCCCCAGTTCCATCTGAAGAAAAGCAATCACAAAGCATGATACTGCCACCACCATGCTTCACCGTGGGGGGTGGTGTTCTTTTGGTGATGCAAAGTGTTGTTTTTGCATCAAACGTACCTTTTGGAATTGTGGCCAGAAAGTTCAACCTTGGTGTCATCAGACCATAACACATTTTCTCACATGCTTTTGGGAGACTTGATGTATTGTTTTGCAAATTTTATCCAGACCTGGATGTTTTTCTGTGTAAGAAAAGGCTTCCATCTTGCAACCCTACCCCACAGTCCAGACATATGGAGAATATAGGAGATTGTTGTCACATGTAGTACACAACCAATACTTGCCAGAAAGTCCTGCAGTTCCTTCAGTGTTGCTGTAGGTCTCTTGGCAGCCACCTGACCAGTTTTCATCTTGTCTTTTCATCAATTTTGGAGGGATGTCCAGTTCTTTGCAACGTCACAGTTGTTCCATATTTTCTCCAATTTTTGATGACTGTCTTCACTGTGTTCTATGGTATATCCAATGCTGTGGAAAGTTTTGTACCCTTCTCCTGACTGATACCTTTCAACAATGAGATTCCTCTGATGCTCTGTAAGCTCTTTGCTAACCATGGCTTTTGCTGTAGCAGGCAACTGAGTAAATGTCAAGAAAATCCTACTAGGACAGCTGAACTTTATTTGGGGTTAATCAGAGCCTCTTTAATTGATGGCAGGTGCGTACCCAAAAAGACTGAATGCTGTAATTAAATCAAAAGGTGCTTCAACAAAGTATTAGTATAAGGGTGTACACACTTATGCCACCAGCTTATTGTACTTTTTTTATTTTTTATATTTTTCCCCTAACACATTTGTTTGTTTTTCAATTGAATTGTACAAGTTATAGGTAACATTAAATTTGGGAAATGTCCTGAAATGATTTATTGTGGTCTCGTTTTTTTATATCACAAAAACCTGCATTTTAGCAGGGGTGTGTACACTTTTTATATCCACTATATATATATATATATATGTATGTGTATATACATATATATATATATATGTATGTGTATATATATATATATATATATATATATATATATATATATATATATGGGTTCCATACACTAGATTGAATTTTCACTAATTCGAAATAGTGCATGGAATGCTCACTGCAGCGAAAGTGCACTTACGCAAAGTTCAGTACAACCAACGGGTGCTGTACTGAACTTCCGTGCAGTACTAACGGACCTTAGGGTTAGGGCACGGGTCATAGTAAGGGGATAGCCCTACAGGCTATCCCCTTACCATGACCCGTACCCTAACCCTAAGGTCCGTAATGACTGCAGCGCAGTGAAGGACATAGCAATGTCCTCCACTATGGTGTGATAGTCACGAACATTAGGGTTAGGGCATGGGTTAGGGTAAGGGGATAGCTTTACTAACTATCCCCTTACCCTAACCCCGTGCCCTAACCCTAAGGTCCGTGACTATCGTACCATAGTGGAGGACATAGCTTGTTTTTTATGTCCTCCACTGTGCTGCGGTGTTTTCGGTGAAGTGCACTTACGCAAAAGTTCGCTTTCATTAAAGTGAACTTTCGCAGAAGTGAGGCTTCCTATTACAAGTTCGAAGTAGTGAACTTTTGTTCTTGTAATAGGAATCCATATTATATATATATAAACTGGACACAGAGGAAGAGCTGAACATAATATACTGACCAACCAAGTAAAGGTTAGAAATACTAGTGGAGAATGAGATAAGAGGTGAGTGATTTTAAGATATTTGTCATAAAAGAAATGAGAGACAAAGAGTGAAGCAAGGAAGTGTGTTTAAATGTGCCCAGGTAATAGTGTGTTTCAGGTTATGTTTTGACAGTGTTGTGCTTTGTCTGGATCCTACTTAAAGTGGGCTGTAAATTCAGAAGTTCTTTTCTGCCCAGATCATAGGTGGGATAGCATTCCATTTGGTAGCTGGTGGAGTAAAGTGAGTCCTGTGTTTGTTTGGTGGGGATGTCTCGATGTTTGTTTAGGCAGTGTAATAGACTAAGAGAATTATACCTGATTCCAAGGATTGCTAGGTCTGGTGACTTCTTTTTTTTGGTCTGTAGAATACGTTAAGTATAAATTTTAATTCGGTTAGAAGTGTTGTGCATTTTTTTAGATCCGGACAGTGAATTTTCTGCTCGACAGTGATGGATCCTCCGAGAATATTTGCAGCAAATCCAACAATGTTATAGCTGTACTCCAACTTGCTCAGCTAAGATATTTGAAAACTGGTAAAGATGGGAGGCATATAGTACAGATGGAAGTAAAAACGAGTGCACAATATTGGGCCATTCACGTTGGGGAGGAAATCATTTTGATCTATATAACATACCTAGTTTTGGATTAGATTTGTTGATGGTATAGCTCCACATGTTTATCAAACTTAAGTTTCTGTCAGTGATTACACCCAGTAGCATGGCATGGTCTACTGTTTCTATTGTTGAATTGTTGGGGGAGTTAATTGAAAGGTTTAGGTTATGGATTTTTGTAGAACTCATTAGTGAGTAATATGATTTTGGTTTTGCTAACATTTAATAGTGGATAAAAATGTATTAGTAACTGTTCTAATGGTGTTAAGGCTTGATGTATATTTGTGAGAAGCTCTTGAATGGAGTTAATATCACAGATTAAGGTAGACTCATCTGTGTATTGTACTAAGGTGAAAATTGGTATGATTTTGTACATCCTGTTGATTGATATTTTGGACAGTAATGGACTTAATGTGGACCTTGAGGTATACCTTCTGTGAATGGAAGGATTTTATTCCATGATGAGATAGCTAGTGAGTTTTTCTTCCAGCCATGTCAGATGGATATGTTATGAAGTACTGAAATGTTATCTTGATTACTGACTTGACTAATATTGATGTGGAATTACAATTTGAAATCTCTGATTTTTACAGTTACTTTTTTCATACTTTGTTCCCCAAATGATTTATTCTCTGAAACATCAGGAAATTAAATATTCCATGAGAAAGGAAAGGACATGTATATATTTTCACAAATAACCACACTGCTTTACTTAATACACTTTTATCTTGCTACACTGTGTTACTGTCTTGTTGAAATATCTATTTTTTTCCCACCATTTTTGCTTCACAGTTGCCTGCCATCCTACTGACCGCCCTCCACTGCCAGATCTACCAGCACCTGCATCCATCCATCCCCTAGACTTTCTCCACTCATGGCTGGGGCCAGCATGGATCTTAAGGGCATCCTGGAGGAAGAGGGCCATGCAGGTGAATGCTTCTGCCGGGGCGAGGGGGAGATTTTGTTTTATTTAATAACCTCTTATTTTCTCCCTCTCCTTCGCCCTTGCATTTCTATATTCTTTCAGAGAGCTACTCCCCTCTAGTAGACCATGACTCTCCTTCTGACAGCACCTAGCTGAGCACCGTCCCCTGGGGATAGACAAACCCATCCCTCCCTGTCAGGGCTTCACACACCCAAGCCACTTATTGAACCCAGTCACCTGAGCTGTATTTAAGGCTTTATCCCTCTGCCACAGGACTGCCAAAATATAAATTGTTATTGATGACTTTCAAAGAAGTCATTTCCAGCTTGCCTTTCATAATCTAGTAAGAATTACAGGTCTCACATGGCTGTAACTAAGGAAATGATTCTTTTGAGTTGTGATACAGGATCTGACTTGTCTAGACATAGTAAGGCCTCCAGACAAACACATTTTTTCACTTGTAACATACCATGGCTACAATGCCTCTCTTTCAGTTGGCTAAAGTTATGGGGTAAATTCAGAAGTAAGCTGCATTGGTAGCTCTGACAGTAGAATTGGAGTCTTATATATGTTTTGTAGCCGAATACCTTGTTACTACCTGGGAGATTCATAACAGTTTGAGAGGCAAAAGTGATATAACCTTACAAAGACAGGTCCTAGTGGTTTTAGTTCATATGCATTTACCGCTGTAATCTGACATTTTGCATTATATTTTGTTTTTATTTTGGGTGCTGTGTGAACTTTTCTGTATGCTGACAACAATAATGGCCTTAAATACCTCTGATGTGTGGACTATATGTTATAAGAAAAAAACTTGTACTTACTTCTCCTTAATAGAGATTTTTTTTTATTAAACCTGTGATCAACCCCCAATTTAGGCATGTGCAATAAATTGCATTACATGATGATACTGTTGTATATGTGCCCTACATAGCTGAACCCACTAGCTAGGTGGACTTTGTATCTGAGGCTCATGATGCATTATTCTGAGAAATGTATTATACTACTTCACATGGTAACAGGGAAATTATCCTTTATTGCCAGCTACCATCAATGGTCTTGCACAGCAATTTGAATGCTCTGGTTTTGTCATTCATTTTACAAAAATATTTTTGCATTTTTCAAGCTGACTTTCATTATGGATCTGAATCATATCAGTGTGTTATTCTGAAATGAAAACCTAAAATAATACTCTTAGTGGAAAAAGTAATATTTTCAGTCACTTTTATTTATTTATTTATTTATTTATTTATTTATTTGCAGTTGGTTTACCAGGATAGTCCATTGGGCCAAAAGAACCCGTTTTCAATGGAGTCCTGGGGAGAAAAGCTCCAATACAGACAAACAATGGATACATAAAAAATAACTACAATAAAATTATACAGGTTGAGAGATAAAATATTTAAACATTAAAACATTTAAAACATATAAGCACACAGTTCAAAAACATTAAAAAGTATTTAAAGTATTACACTCTGATGAGGGAAAATAACAGGTAAATAAGTTGAGAACAGTAGGAGATATGTATTTGGAGAAGTTGTTCAGAAAAGAATATAAAATTGCATTATAAAGTAAATATTCTGAGAGAACATAAGCTTTGATAGGACGAGTTATGTATCATAAGTAGGAGGGGGGCAGGGTGACAAAGGTTTATGAGGGGAGGGAGCAAGAACAATCCCATTGGGACCTTAGGTGTGTATGAAGAGATTTTTTGAACATGTACCGGTTAGTGGTGGTACGAATAGATGGTGGAAGTGAGTTCCAGAGACGGGCAAGGTTAAAAGCTAGTAAGTATTTGCCTGGGGGATGACATGGTTTATGTACTACTAATAGGTTTTGATTGTTGGACCTTAGGATTCTATTTGGTAGGTGCATTTTGAAGGCAGAAGACAGGGAGGGACAAAGAGAAGGGCTAAGAATGAGCTTGTGAGCAAAAGTCAGCTGTATATATATGAGTTGATTTGGTAATTCGAGCCAATTTAGTTTTTGAAGAGAGGAACAGTGATGAGTGGTGGACCTATGGCTGTTGGCTTAATTTGGCAATTTTATTATAGCAGGAGGAAAGCTGCTTTTTTAGAGAGGACTGGAGGTTAGTCAGTAATGGGGCCCCATAGAGAAGGGAGGGGATGAGAAAAGATGAAGCGAGTGTGATTTTGGAGGAGCTTGTAAGGTATTGGTTCTGACGGTAGAGCATACCTAGTTTTTGATGGGTCTTTTTAATATTTAGTTGTAGATGGGAGTTGTAGCTCAGGCGATTGTCAATTTGTACACCTAGTAGTTTAGTTTCGGACACTAGTTCTAGGGGTGACTTATTTAGGCTGGTAATTGAGAAGGAGTTTGTATTGAAGGAGGTGGATTTGGAAGGGGTGAATACCATAAGTTTTGTTTTAGATGCATTGAGTGCTAAATGGTTTGTTTTCATCCATTGTTCAGTTATTGAAAAAGCTTCCTGAGTCAGTTTTAGGAGCAGTGAGGGGGAGGTGGCAGAGCAAATAATGGTGGAATCATCTGCATATTGGATGATGTTTGCAAATGGGATAGATTTGGGAAAATCAATGATGAATATGTTGAAGAGGAGGGGACCAAGAATGGATCCTTGGGGAACTCCAGTTGGGGTACTAAGGAATGGGGAAGTGGCCTTCTTCCATATTACTGCTTTTATATGTTATAGCAAAATAATCATATTTCACATGCTCTGAGAGGCATGCATGCCCTTATTTAAGATTCTGTTATTAATTTCTCTAACATATGTTATAATACACAAAACATAATGAAAGTGGATTTACCAAGTGGTCATGTCCTGACATTATCATAATATCTTCACACAGGAGAGAGATATTGTCATTTGAAGTTAAGGTGAAATTCTGGCCAGAATGCTTTTTTGTAAATTGGCAAAGTGTAACTTTTACAAAACGGTTGAAAAGAAATGTGTAACTTGTCATTTCTCTTCATCATAAAACAAACAAAAAAAGCTATCAAAGCAAATATTTATAAGAGCATGATTTTAGACATAAAGGAGTATGTGCTTCTGTATAAAAGTTATGTATTCATTACCTGTTTATCATGAGGCATAAAACATGAAATTTGACATTTTTTTCATTAAGTCAAAATACAGCTGTTCCTTTGCTATTGGAGGTAGGAGTCCAGCCCAGTGAAGTTTTATATTATGTGAACAACATTCCTTGAAAATTTCATGAATAAGGGTTGAACCATTTTGGAAGTATAGACTTTTAAATCCAAAGAGCAAAAATAGAGAAAAACAGCCGATATTCTATGGACAGACTGGATAAAAATCTTCAGCATTTAATAGGTTACTTACTATGTATTTATTGTAAATTTTGAAAAAACAAATCACTCCCTCTAAGTATGGGTTTGTGCCAAGGAGAACAGTTAAATCAAGCAATATATTTTGTAATGTGTAGAGCTAAAAGGTGTGGGTTTTGAGTGGGGGAGACTTGGTGTTAGCTACTCTTCTCCCCTTAAAGTTTTTTCATTATGGCAAAGCAGTTAATATTGTTTCTTCATGGTGCTTGGTTCTGCAGTCAGTACTCAGCTGGGGAGCCTTCTGTAGTGAGTTAGCAAATCCTCTCTGTGCATGTGCATTTGTTAGGTGCTCCAGTGTCCTTGGTCATATTAAAGACATGCTACAGGTGAACTGATCCTCCTCCTCTCATCTGTCTATAGTTGTGCATGTGTGTAGAAACATCCTATGATATAACTCCTACTCTTTCTAACAAAAACAATACTCCACAGCAGATGCTCAACAACTGTCATGCAATAAAAGGAGAGAATGCCACCAAAACGTTATTCATGCCAACATACATTTACTCCCATATCCTTGGCATCTTTTCATATTTGTTATCTTACAGATAAGTGGCTACTCTAATGCATGCATCTAGAAAGGCAGAGATTTCCCTATGACAAATGCCGCAGGTGCTGCATGGATTACCCAAACCTAAATTCTGTAAGCCAATCACTTATCTTTGACCAAACAGAGTCCAAAGGCACTATACTGCAGAGGAAGTCACAATTTCAGATAACAACAAGTAGGTTAAGGACATATGAAAAGTTTCTTCTCATGTTGAGCAATTATCAGAATATTGCTCTTTTGTCACACTTCTTCAGTATTTTTGAAATATTAGTACTGCCATGTTTTTTATGATCACAGCAGTGAGACTGTCACTACTTTTTTATAGATGGCATCACCTGGAATTGTGATAATGGCATTATTTCTGCGGTTAGATTTTTTAATTAACCAGTGTTTGTCTTGTTTCTATAACCCAAGATGTTTGCATGCAAGTTTGCATTATATTTCCTTATTGTTTTCTGCAGATGAAGTACTAGTGGATTAAAAACTCATAATGCAAATTTTGGTAAGAAAGTCTGTGACTGTATGTGTGTATGTGTGTGTGTGTGTGTGTGTGTGTGTGTGTGTGTGTGGACATGTCCAGCCTGTTACTTTTTGAATTATAAACCGAAAATAGAGAACGAAAGGGGGCTGAGCACGTATGTTTTCCAGGACTTCACTTACTATTGTGTGAAGTGAGTGCAGAACCGGAAGCGTGTCATTAACAAAAGGCTGTACAGCTTTTAGAGCAACTTTGCCTAATAACTGCTTTTAATCGAATGTTTTCCGTTAATGACCGCTACGAACGGTTCGGTAGGAAACTGCTTGCCATTTAGCATAAGAATTTCTAACCTAACCCCTTGGCAGTCTTCAGTGCAGTTTGAGGTGTGACGATTGAAGAGAGATGGGCGAAGGTTGCCAGCCTAGTCAAATAGAATTTGATATATAATTCTGACATTTGTAAATTAATGTAAAATACAGGCATGTTTTCTTGAGTGTAAAAGAATACTGTGAAATGTGGAACTGCAAAATATGTGGCAACATTGCACTCTACTGGCCCAGTGAAGCATGTTGTGACCCTTTCATGTTAGAATTCGGCTCCAGTGAGTCTGGATGAAGGTTTCATGCCCATTGTTTTAAGGCTAAAGTTTATGACCAGAATTTACATGTGGATGGTGCTTTACTGCTCTGGTTTCTGTTAGAGTATACATGTGAAATGCCTTGTATTGTTGTAGTTTACTGAGCAGGTGTTAGCTTGCTAAATAATGCAGTTTGTGGCCTGAGAAAACCTAAGTGTTAAAATGATGTAATATGGGAGGGCCACAGCAGAGATGTTGGTTAGTGTTTAAAAACTATTGTTCAGTGAGGGACTGGGAGCATTTTGATCTTGGATATCTAACTCAGCACTCTCCCTAAGCTCACATGTAAGTTTCTAGCACTGTGATTTCTTATAGGAATAGTTAAAGCTAGTATAGCTAGGTATTTTTCTTTGAAATCAGACCTGTACTACTGTATTATTTTAAGTTTCTGTGTGATCTCTGAACTCTTAGATATCTCTGTGGTGTAATAGTTTTGTCTTGTGTTTTAATTATTTATTATTAAATATTTTTAAAAACTTCTACCTGTAGCTGGTTTATATAGAGATAAATTATGCTTTAGAGTACATTATATATTTATAAAGTTTACTGTCTAAGTCCTTCCAATAAGCATAGACTGAATAGTCACATTACCAGTGGATAATAATATTGACAGTAATAATTGGACACCCTTTTAAGGGCCTGTTAGTAGCTGATATTATTAGCTGGATAGTGGCAGGCATTACTACCGTATGGTCTGGGTAAAGGGGCACAGCTGGAGAATCTGTGTCAGCCTTTCCCAGGAGTGTCTGTGAAGTTGTATAAATACGTATCTCAAAGTGTGTGTGTGTTGTGTCAGCTACTTGGGCAGGGACACGAAGCACTGGTTGGACAGAGAGAGTACTGGAGGTTTTAGCTTGCCCAGCTAGGCTGAGACCTGGACCCTATAGCTGTGCCAGTGGGGAGTCTTATTGAGGACCTGGTGAGCAAGGGAACAACCAGCCCCAGACTGACTGTGATCTCTGTGTGCACTTAAGGGAAATTGTACTTTACTGTGTGTATTAGTTATCCTTTCCTCTTCTAGGAGTCGCCCTCTCTGGTGTCAGTGGTGAGGACTGAGGCTCCTTGATTGCTGGGCCAGGACGCGGGCATCACACATTGGTGGCTGTGTTGGGATATCCTATCACATATTGGTGGCAGTGGTTGGAATAGCCTATCACATATAGTGTTTGGCAATGGTGGGATCTATTTCACATACTAATTGGCTTGTAGTGGTGTGGGTAGAGTGAATTCCTGTAGCTTATGTACAGTGATCTCTAAAGTGTTTTGTACTCTAAAACAGCTACGCAGTGTATACTCAGAGTTCAGATCACAATTGTTTTATTTCTTTTGTTAGCTTAGTGTTAGTCAGGGTGAGCAGGCAGCATGTCAGCAGAAGAATATGGAAAGCTGACAAGGAGCCAGCTGGCAGAGATGTGCCAGGCTAGGGGACTGGTGCATGGAAATCTGACTAAGGCAGACCTGATTGCAGCCTTGGTTACAGCTGCATCAGAAAACAGCAGCCTAGAGGACAATCAGACTGACAGTGGAGATACAATATCCTCGGAGAATGGACAGCTCAACCTTTCTGCAGTGGACTTAAAAATCCAGCTGGAGCTAAAGAGACTTGAGTTGGAGGCCAGGCGTATGGAACTAGAAGCAGCTGAGAAAATGAGGAGTCTACAAGCTGAGGAAAATGAACGGCAGAGGAGGCATGAGAGGGAAATGCTGACTCTTCGCCAGAGTCATGGAGGTAATGGGGAAGGGAGTAACCGGACCCCAGAAGCACAAAAGGTCAATAAATTTCTTCCACAGTTTAAAGAGGGGGATAATTTTGATAGCTTCATTCATATGTTTGGGCGGGTATGTAAACAGTATGAAGTTGACCAAGGGCTCTGGGTACGGTTCCTGACCACCTTACTCCATGGTAAAGCTGTAACTTCTTTAGCAAAAATGCATGACACTGACTGCTTTGATTATACTGCTGTAAAAAGACATTTATTAGAATGTTGTAAGCTAACACCTGAAATGTATAGGAAAAAGTTTTGTGAGCATAGACGCAAGGCAGATGAAAATGTATGTGAATATGTTGCTGAACTGAGCACTTATTTTCATAGCTAGGTGAGTGTTTGTCAGGTCACCACTTTTGAAGGGCTGGCAGACCTTTTGGTAAGGGAACAAGCCCTTAGCACTTTGCCTGAGGACATGAGGATCTGGTTAGCTGATAGACAGTGCACAACTTCAGAGGAGTTGGAGAAGAAGGGAGACCTATACCTAGCAAGCAGAGCAGCCCTGCACAGGAAAGGGACCTCCAGTACTGCTCATGGGACTAAAGGAACTCATGGTGGGCAGCACAGACTGCCCCAACAGAAACTGCCAGTAGCAGGGGAAGTCACTAGTCCAGTTGCACGTCCAGGAGCTAGTGTTAAATGTTTTGAATGCAACCAGTGGGGCCATGTGGCATACAGATGTCCACGGAGGCAAGGTGGGGAACCAAAGGTGAGGGAGCCAGTAAGTGGGAAAGACAAAATGCCAACAGTAGGTTGTCTTGAGACAACAGGGGTATGGAACTACCATCCAGCAGATGTCCTGAGAGGGAAGAATTTGGAATGAGGCAGTACTATGTACTTATGCAGTTACGTGCAGTGAGGCTAGGAGACAAGCATGTGGGTCTGGTAGCCTGGGGGAGACCAAGACAGACTGCATACTTGCAGCCAGGACTGCTGAGGTGGTTGCTTCAGGGAGTGAGCTATGCAGGTAGCAGTGAGACTGAATGTGAGCCACAGCTGCTTGTGGGTACTGATGTTCCCTTGGATAGGCTAACTGCAACAGTAGAGGTGAGTAGTAGTACCCAGGCTGACAGTGACGCACCGCTGTCAGAGGATGCCAGACTTCCTGTTAAAGGGGAGACTGGAAGGGTTACAAGGTGAGACTTGAGACAGGCTCAGATCTCAGACCCTACATTGCAAGGCCTAAGGCAGGTAGCTAGGGTGGCACCTGATTCTCAAGGGAAGGGGGAATCTGTATACTCGAACAAAGGGTTACTGTAAAGAGAGTGGACCCCTGAGGGGGGGCTAGAAGGTGAGAGAATACAGCAGTTGGTACTGCCTAGAGGTTACCGTCTGGCGCTTCTAGCCATAGTCCATGATATTTCTTTTGCAGGTCATATGAGCATAAAACGTACAAAGAGACGTATTATGCAAAACTTCTATTGGCCTGGAATTTCCAGAGATGTAACAGGGTACTGCAGGACCTGTGAGCAGTGCCAAAAGGTAGGCAAGGCAGGAGACAAGGTGAGAGCTCATTTGATGCATTTGCCTGTGATTGAAGAGCCATTTCAGAGGGTGGCTATGGATATTGTGGGTCCTCTGAGTACCCCAAGTTCCACAGGGAAAAAGTACATCCTAGTGATTGTAGATTATACTACACGATACCCTGAGACAGTGGCTTTGTCCTCCATTGAAACAGAGAAGGTGGCAAATGCTTTGCTAGAGATTTTTAGCAGGGTAGGTTTCCCAAAGGAAATACTGTCTGACAGAGGTGCCAATTTCATGTCAGACCTGCTGGCTTGTCTGTGGAAGCCCTGTGGGGTGAAGCACATGAAGACCACCCCCTACCATCCCCAGACTTATGGTCTTGTTGAAAGGTTAAACTCTACCATCAAGTCCATGCTATGGGCATTTGCAGATCAGTTTAAGAGGGAGTGGGACAAATATTTGCCCCATCTGTTTGCTTACAGAGATTCCCCAGGAATCCACAGGTTTTTCGCCCTATGAGTTGCTGTATGGGCCATAGGGTGAGGGGACCTCTAGATTTAATTTGAGATGAGTGGGAAGGTGAGTGTGAGTCTCACGAGGAGTCTGTTGTGGCATATGTCCTGAACCTCAGGACAAGGCTCAGGGAACTCATGGGCCTGGCCCAGGAGAACCTGGCAGAAGCCCAACAACAGAAAAAGGTGTGGTATGACAGGAATGCTCAAGCTAGAGAGTATGCTGTAGTGCAGCAGGTGATGGCTCTCATTCCTGTCAGACACACCAAGTTGCAGGCAGCTTGGGAGGGACCCTACAAGGTGGTAAGAAAGGTAAGTGATGTTAACTACATGGTGGAAGTGCTAGGCAGATGGCAGGGGCATACAATGTACCATGTTAACATGATGAAACTTTGCTATGATAGGGAGGCCCTTGTGCTGAGCATTTGCAGTGGATTGCAGGAAGAGTCTGAGAGAGATCTTGTGATTGATCTCCTCAGTGAGGCTCAGGCTGACACCTCGGTGGAAGGGGTAGCAATTTCCCAGCAGCTATCTCCTACCCAGGTTCGAGAAATCCGAGCAGTGTTGCAGGAGTTTGGGGGCATGTTCACTAGGAAACCAGGGAGCACCCACCTGGTGCAGCACCAGGTGGATACAGGACCCCAAAGGCTTATCAGGTAGGCCCCTTATAGGGTGCTTGAGGGAGTCAAACAGACTCTGAGGGAAGAGGTACATGAGATGTTGGAACTAGGGGTGATTCAGGAGTCCAACCATCCCTGGGCCTCCCCAGTGGTACTGGTGCCAAAGAAGGACGGCAGCACCAGGTTCTGTGTGGATCACAGGAAATTAAATAGTCACACAGAGGCAGATGCTTACCCCACGCCTAGGACAGATGAGGCCCTAGAGCAGCTGGGTGGGGCTACGTATCTTACAACCATTGATCTTACCAAGGGTTACTGGCAGGTGCCCTTGACGCCCAGTGCTAGGGAGAAGTCAGCCTTTGTGACTCCTTTTGGCTTGTATGAGTTCACAAAGATGCCCTTTGGAATGAAGAATGCCCCAGCAACTTTCCAGAGGCTGGTAGATCACATCTTAGCAGGAGCAGGAGGGTTTGCCCTTGTTTACATGGATGATATTGCTATCTACAGCCATTCCTGGCTAGACCATCTTCAGCATGTCAGGGAGGTGCTGGGCAGACTACAGAGGGCAGGTTTGACCATTAAGCAGAGAAAATGTCAGGTGGGTATGGCAGAGGTCTCCTACCTAGGACATAGAGTGGGGAGTGGTAAGATAAGGCCAGACCTTGCCAAAGTTGAAGCCATTCAGGCATGGCCTGCACCTGTTACCAAAAAGCAGGTAAGAGCATTCTTAGGGACAGCAGGGTACTACAGAAAGTTCATTCCCAACCATAGATGCTAGCCTCACAGACCTGACAAGGAAGAACAGGCCAGATAAGGTAGCATGGACCCCAGCATGTGAGCAGGCATTTCAGAAGCTTAAGGAAGCTTTGGGAGGACCCCCTGTGTTAGCCAGTCCAGACTATAGCAAATAATGTGTTGTGCAGGTGGATGCTCAAACTATGGGGTGGGGACTGTACTTAGCCAGATTTCTTCAGAGGGAGAAGAGCACCCAGTGGTTTATCTTAGTCACAGGCTCCAACCCAGGGAGGAATGCTATGCAGGGGTAGAAAAGGAATGTCTAGCCATAGTGTGGGCACTACAAAAACTTCAGCCAGTGGGGAGTCTTACTGGGGAGCAACCAACCCCAGACTGACTGTGCTCTCTGTGTGCACTTAAGGGAAATTGTACTTTACCGCGTGTATTAGTTATCCTTTCCTCTTTTCTATGAGACGACCTCCCTGGTGTTAGTGGTGAGGATTGAGGCTCCTTGATTGCTGGGCCAGGGCACGGTCATCACATGCGGTTATATTGATTTCATAAAGCAACTTCCCATTTGCAATATGAGTAACTGTGGCTAAGATTGCTGGAGTATATGATGACCAGTGAGACATCTAGTAGGAAGAATGGAGGCACAGCAGTAAGTTAAGTTCTCTAGTCGAAGGGGGGTAGTTCATGTTGCATTATTTTGATCAGACAGCCAAGAGTGAAGTGCTAGTGAAATACATTTTAGAGTAGGTAGGGTAGGCAGTATTCATTTCTCCAAGTTTTAGTCAACTGGGTACCTGTAGCCTTCTTTTTCAGACAAGATTGTGGAAGTGTTGTCATTATATCTGAGTAACGAAGTAGGAATGCTACTAGGGAAAGAAGTTCGTAATGGAACTGAGGGTTAAACTTTACATTTGGACTTATTTTTTCCTAGTTGTGAAGGCAGTTGTTGGACATAGTTGACAGCTATGTATCCGTCCGTGACAGGCAGTGCACTGGCATAACTGATATCAAGCAAGGGGGCTGACATATCTATGCTGTACATAATTTCAAGTTACTTGTGGTCCTGCTGTGAGGAACAGAAGTCCCCCTCCCAACCAGTGTCTTTTTAATGTCTCATCTCCTAAAGCACAAGATCACTGTAATGCATGTAACAGCAAGGGTGGGATAATGTTTCTACAATCGCCCATGCATATGGCGAGTACTAATGTAAAATACTGCTAAAAGTGTGTGTGTGTGTGTGTGTGTGTGTGTGTGTGTGTGTGTGTGTGTGTGTGTGTGTGTGTGTGTGTGTGTGTGTGTGTGTGTGTGTGTGTGTGTGTGTGTGTGTGTGTGTGTGTGTGTGTGTGTGTGTGTGTGTGTGTGTGTGTGTGTGTGTACCACTTGTGAGTTTTGTCCAGGTTTTTTATGCCAAGAGTTGAGAGCTATGATATATATGCATATTATTTCTTGAGCAAATGCAATCCAGACCATATCATATTGAACACTTGAATATAAGCATTATTTATTGTGAAGAATCAGTACTTTTTGGGGACAAATTTTTAGTAAAATGAGTCATTAAATCCTATTTTGCCAACTGTACATTAAAAAAACAAGGTAATGGGTCAGGATTGAGATACATTTTTCCTATGAAGGATGATTATTTTTATACATTGTTCATTATGCATTGCCAGTGACCAGATATGGCCATTGAAAGAAAAGTCATGTTTATATACATGACCTGGTGGTGTGTAGCAGTGGTTGAATAAATTACACAATGGCAACCACAGAAGACATGTACCAGGGTATTAAGATTTCTGTATCTTGTACTATAAACTCATATGTTAGTGGTTTCAGTCCTATTTCTCTCTATTTATGTTTATTTCCATATTTTTTCTGTGTTTGTGTATGTCTGTGGGTGTTTGAGTGTGTGTTTGTAGTTCAGTGGGTAGCCACTGCATTGAGGCAAGTCTACCAGTTATATTCTATTCTTATTTAGTACAACTGCTAAAGATGAGATCATGATCTAGTGAAAAAGCTTGCTAAACATCTCACACTGTGCCTGTTTAAAAAAATCAAATATTTCATGGTGTGCATTTTAAAAGAAAAGAGCAACTGAGCTGTTTATAATATCTTAGTGCACTAGTGATAATTATCATGTGCAGTCCATCCTAGCCTGGAAAAAAAGAAGTTATGTCTTACCATAATTGGCTAGGCTTAAAAATGGCTCGCAAGGGCAGTTAGCTTAGTACTAACCTATGAACCTATGAACCATAACGTTTCATTTGAGTTGTTGATCTTCTTCCAGTCATCACTGATGGGTTTGGTTCTGAGCCCTCTGAACCGCGGCAACCTTATACCAAGCTTGCGTGCACCACAAACTCTCGAGCTAAGCTGCTACCCACAATGCCTTTCACTCAGTTACCTCAGATCGAGTTTGCATGCAACTTACAGAAGAAACAGAAAGTCAGAGGCCATCTCTGCGCGGAAACCCTGAACACCACAAGACCCAGAAGATCCGCCAGGAGCCTTTGGTGGGGGCTGGTGGGAGGGTGTGATGACTGGAAGAAGATCAACAACTCAGATGGAACGTTATGGTAAGACATAACTTCTTTATCTGAAGTTGTTAATCTTCTTCCTATTCATTACTGATGGGACATAATCCCAAGCTACTTGGAGAACCTGGGTGGCCCTTAAGGAAGAACATTCCTAAGAACCATTGAGCTGAAAGCCACTCTTCCCCTGGAGATCAGATCCAATTTGTAATGCTTGATGAAGGTATGGGGTTTAGTCAAAATGGCTGCTGCACAGATGTCATCCATGGAGGCTCTCGAGTGGAAGGCAACAGACCCTGCAATAGCCCTAGTTGAGTGAGCTTTGATTTGAGCAGGCTTAGATTCATTCGTAAGCGAATATGAGAAGGTAATGCAATCCCTGAGCCATTTTGACAAAGTAACTTTAGATACTGCACACCCCATTCTAGAACCAGAAAAGGAAATGAAAAGTTGATCCAACTTGCGAAAGGACTTAGTTCTGTCCAGGTAGAAATGGAGTTGTCTACAAACATCCAATGAATGCAGACAGTATTCTCCCTTGCTTGAATAATTTGGAAAGAATACAGGGAGCTCAATGGACTGTTAATAGAAAAATCGGAAACCACCTTGGGAAGAAAGGATGGATTAGAACAAAGTGATACTCTGTCCTTATGGAAGGTCAGATAGGGACTCGATGCATAAGGCTTGCAATTCAGATATTCATCTGGCTGAAGTGACCACCACCAAAAACAAAGATTTCCATGACAGGAATTTTAGATCACATGTCGCAGCAGGTTCAAAAGGGGGGTAGAGAGAGAGAGACTGAAAAACCCGGGAGAGATTCTATGCCTCCACCGGTTGCCTGATAGGAGGTCTGCTATGAAAAATTCCCTTGAGAAAGGTTTTGCAAAGTCGGGGGGAAATAAGCAGGACTCCATCTGAACCATTATGGAAGTTGGAAATAGCTGCTAAATGGACTCGAATGATGGAAGCCGGTGCACCATTGTCAAACAACTCGGAGAGGTAATGAAGAATAGTAACTACAGAAGTTGAAAATGGATTTAGCATCCAATTATGTACCCAGATAGAGAATCTTTTCCATTTGTCCCTGTAAAATTTTCTGGTGGATGGTTTATGGGAGGCCAGGATAATATTACGGACAGATGAGGAAAGGATTTCCTGCTTGGCAACTAACGGAAGTGAAGAAGCCAAGCTGTCAGCTTGAGAGTGGATAGATTCGGTGGAGTCATCCCTTGTGGGTGAGATATGAGGTCCTGACGAGTGACCAGGATCCAAGGAGGTTGTAACAGGTGAGGTTGGAGGAAGGGAAACCCCACTTGATGAGGCCAGAACAGGGCAATGAGGATTACTTTGCTTCTCAACCGAATAGCTTTCCTTAAAAAAAAGAGGGCTCAGAAGTATCAGAGGATAAGCATAAAGGAGACCCGTGGGCCAATCGTGAGTCAAAGCGTCTCTCGGTGACTCCCCGAGGGGGGGGAAGAGGGCAAAGTAGCTGCTGCATTTTGTGTTTGGGGGGAGGCGAAAAGGTCGCAGTATGGCTGGCCCCAACGGCTGAAGAATTCTGCCATCATGCTCGGATTGAGAGACCACTCGTGAGGATGGAGGATGCATCTGCTCAGCTTGTCTGCCATAACGTTGGAGCTCCTCGGGATATGCGTTGTGATCAGAAAGCGGTTGGAAGCTATCGCCCAATGCCAGATTCTCATGGCTTCGTGACATAGGGGGTAGGATTTGGTCCCTCCCTGTTTGTTTATATACCAGATGATGGACATGTTGTCCAACTGGATAGCAATCGTTCCTGACGGAAGGAGCGGATGGAATGCTTGCAACGCCAATAGCACCGCTCAACTCCAGGACACTGATATGCAAGTTGACCTTCATGCTGGACCACGTGCCTTGGACTGACTTTCCCTGGAAGTGGCCCCCCACTTTATCAGGGAAGCATCCATGGTAACCATGGCGCTGGGTTGGGGAGCTTGAAATGGGCGACACCAAAGATTTTCATCTGTACTCATCCACCAGACGAGATCTTGTTTGCAGGAGTTGGTGATGACAATCTGTGAGCTCAGGGGATGAAGATTGGATATCCACTGGGACAAAAGGAGCCATTGTAGCAGTCTCATATGTAATCTGGCTAGGGGAACAATTGGGATGGCTGCCGCCATAGACCCCAGAGCCTGAAGAATTTCCCTTGCAGACACCTTCCTTTGATGGAGTATCACTTGAACTTGTGTCCTGAATCTCTAAAGCCTGTGAGGGGGAAGAGAGACCAGACTTGTTTGAGTGTTGAATACTGTCCCTATAAATTCCAATTGTTGTGAGGGCTGAAGGTTGGATTTTTCCCAGTGAATGGTGATGCCCAGTGACTCTACTAGTACTAGAGTGTAGTGAAGAGCCCTGACCAGGAGGCGCTTGGTGGGGGTGGAGAGGAGCCAATCGTCTAAATACGGAAACAGCTGGAATCCCTGAAGTCTCAGATGAGCTGTGACCACTGCTAGGCATTTCGTGAACACTCTGGGGGCCATCGAGAGACTAAATGACAGGGCTCTGAATTGGTAATGATTGGCTCCCAGCCAGAAGTGAAGGAGACTCCTGGAGCATTTGTCCATTTTGATGTGGTAATACGCATCCCGGAGGTCTATCGAGCACATCCACATACCCACCTGAAGAAAAGGGAGGATGGATTGAATCGTGACCATGGGGAACTTGGTTTGAACCACTGATTTGTTTAGCTGGCTGAGATCCAAAATGGGCCTCCCGTCCCCGGTCTTTTTTGGCACTAAAAAGAATCTTGAGTAAAACCCAGATCCGCAATGGTCTGGGGGGACCTGCTGGATGACTCGTTTTTGACATAGCTTTCTTATTTCGGAAGCTGCCTCCTCCCTTTGACTGGGTGGAACATCGGGAAGGGATTTCGGAGGTCTTGGGTAAGAGATTAGGGGAATGTGATAGCCTCTGGAAATTATTCTCTGCACCCACTGATCATTTGTAATAGAGAGCCAGGTAGCTTGGTGCAGAGAGAAATGAGCCCCGACTGCTTCCAGAGGAAAGCAATTGAGCAGCGCTTCAGGAGCGCTGATACGGTCTTCCCGAGAAAGAATCTATGGAGTCCTGATTTTGGGGAACCTCTCTGCCCTGAAAGGGGCATCTTCTATTATTGGAACCCCCTCTACCTCTGGGGGAGTCCTCACCATGTGCCTCATGGAAAGGACCTTGAGACATTTTATGCCACATCTTTCAACTCCTTTGGTTCCTGGAGAAAGAGCGCTGAGGTTTGGAAAATTATAGACCCATGGCAGACAAGGTCTTCCCATCCTGCTTGCACCTGGCTAATGTGTCCTTGACCTTAGAACTGAACAGAGCTGATGGTTCGATAGGGACATTTAAAAAGGAAGACTTGAAGAAGTCCGCAAGGTCACAAATGCGCATCCAAGCGTGGCGTCTCATAACTATTCCTGCACCCGCAGCTCTAGCTGGAAACTGACTCTAGGGTGGAAAGTTGGGAAGCAACTTTATCATGTGTCCTGTCCGAAACTTGACCCGCAAGGGTTCCAGAGAGCTCGGTGATGAGATCTCTCTGGAGCCTCAGAAAATGTGCCAAAAAGTTCACAGACCTGACAGCAAAGGTCACTGAAGCAAACACTCACTTCCCTAACCTGTCCACCACCCAGGACTCTCTGCTGGGTGGGTGGACAGCAGGACTTTCCTCCACAAGGTCGTTTTTCGTGGCTGCCGCCACCACCATAGCATCTACTGGCAAACCTCTAGACCAATGGGGTTGATCCTCTGGAGGGGAGAGTATCTTGTCTGATCTACTGGGAATGGCCTCAACAGTGTCTGGATTCTTCCATGCCCGCTGCACAATGAGCCTGACTAACTCATCAGCAGGGAGGCATCACCCAAGAAGTAGAAGGCCGAGAGCGGAAGGCCTGCACGAATATGGATTCCTCCGAGGAAGGGTTGGTCGGCTTCCAGTCACCCTTCTGCTTCAAAATTTCCAGGATGTCTCCAAATGAGACATCATCAGGGGGTGACTGTGGGGACTATTCCCCATCATCGTAGTCCGTATCTTCCATGAGGGACTCCTCTGGGGAGTCCATGTGCTTCCTCTTACACACCTGTTTCTGAGGGGGTTCTTCGGTGGGAGCATCCGAAGAAGACTTCAGAAAGGGAAATACCCTGTACAGGGGTCTCCTGGGTCTTGCGCTCTCAAAGTCCTGGGGGGGTGGCTTTTGATAGCTGCAACTCAGAGGGAATGTGTGGCATGTCCAACATAGGAGGACTGCTTGAAGCAAGTACCCTCTCCATCACCCGGAAAGCAGGCCCGCCTGAAGAGGAATGGGAGCACGGAACCGAAGAAGACAATTTCGGAACCAAGGGTCACACCCTGCTCCACGCGGTCCGCTCCTGGGGATGGAGCCTCAAGCAAATCCAGGGCAGGAGTCACCCTCAGACCCAAAGATGAAACCAGTGACACAACCGGAACCATGTCCGGAACCGTGGGTTCCAGCCCCAAACATGAGATTGAGGAGGGGTGGGTTCCGATGGAACCAACACCCAAAGGGGCCTCGGAACCTCAGACAAGGTCATTGTCAGCACCAAGGCAAGGGGTCCTCTCATAGACATCAGAAATATGAGCCTCGAAACCGAGGGGTCCAAGGGAGGAGAATACGTGGGGGTCACCGGGGCAATGAACCCAAAACCCGGAGTGGGATGGGGTCTAGGAAAATTTGTAAGTCCCCTGGCAGTCAGCAGCTGACCAAAGAGGCGCACCACATCCACTTATGATAGGCTCCTGGTGGACCTTACTGATGCCCCTGAGGGGGAATCAGGCCGGTCCAAAAAGGGGCTGAAAGGTTGTCCGGCAAATGGGTCCACAGACATTTTACAGCACAACAATGCACAAACACTAATAGATATCTGCTAAACAAAGCAATACTGTCTCACAATGAAAATAGACTTGGCATTAAAACTTCTTGCCCTTGAAACTCACATTTATTGAAACAGCATTGAAACCCACACCACATCCAAAGAAAATGCATTCTAGCCAGTGCTGGATAAAGATTACCGTTGGGCTGTTTTTATATCATTGGCCCCTTGCACAAAAACCACGAAATGTGTGTGTTCTTTTCTTTGATACACCTTACTGACTTTATTAAATTACATTCCTTGTATAATACAGCACACTTGTTAGACAGAGTGCATTTTAAATGTATTATTTGAACCTTTTCCAGTAGGCTGTACTATAAGCAATGAAACAAAATGCATAAACCAGTAATGACAAAACTGCCCAATTTAGAACATTCCCATCATAAAAGTCTACTTCCACAACCACACTATAAATAGAATGACAGTAGCGTAAGCCATAAGCATCTTGTACAGGTTCTTGCACTTTTCAATTTCAGCATTTTTTTTTTGGGGGGGGGGCAAAAGGTCAAAAACCAGGGACACATTTTAAACATTGCTTGTACAATTTTGGAAAGTTGCTAGAATAAAATGTTTTGTTATGCCAAGTCTATTTTCATTGTGAGACAGTATTGCTTTGTTTAGCAGATATCTATTAGTGTTTGTGCATTGTTGTGCTGTAAAATGTAAAAATAAAATCCAAATTAGTGTTTATGGTAAATGGGGCAAAATAGCCAGGTAATGGGAGATTGGAATGGCTGCAGGGGGACTCTGGTGCCATATTTTGGTTGTCTGTTCTTCAGTTTGCATTTGAAAGTCAGTATCCCACAATCCCATTGGAGTGGGTGGGGTTACGTAATTATGTAATTTTCATGGTCCTTGTCCAGATTTTTGATGTTTCCAGGTTGAGAGGTATACTGTGAGTGAGTGTGTGTGTGTACATGTGCATCTGTGTCTGTGTGTTCTTTTAAGAACTCAAAAAACAGCTTTTATTGTCCCCAGCATTGCTGAACATGTCAAAGAAAGCAGAAGCATGAACTCTGTGGTTTTTGTCAATTTCTGAATATAAAAAATCAGGACTTCAGTGAATTTGGATACAGCCATGCTGTCTTTGGTATAAAGTGTACAGTGGGCTGTCAGCACTATGACCAGAAACAGACTGAAACCAGAGTCCATGATAATTACTGCACTGCCCAAAAATCATACAGAAACCAGTGTTTAATGCTGTCTGTTAATCCCTCCCTACCCCTTTCCTATAATCATCCAGGTTCCTAACACACAGCCTGTCTGTGTGAATGGTATATTCAAGCACTTGCATTCTGGTGAATGCATGAGTCCCATTCATACTTGAAATATGGTGAAGAAAGGCAGTAACTTAAATTATAATTTTGATCTGAAATTTCTGTGGAATTATTCTTAATGCAACTCTAGCTGATGGTCTATACAACACATACCAAGTAAATGCCCTTTTAAGGTCATTAAATGCCTCTCTGGATCCTCCACCAACCACCTCCAGCCTTCAACATCTTCCATTACCTCTGTTTGTAATCAGCCTACTGTTTGATGGCTAAAGTCATATCCTCTCATAGCTTCCTCTTAAACATAACACTTATTAGCAGTCACAGGTTCTTTTAGGTCTTTTGTTCATAAACCTGATCTGTACTCTGGTAAATTCTCCAAAGCAAAAAGCAATATGTTGGGTTACCATTTAAAATCTCAGGATTTGTATTACAGAGTCCTGAGATGTGGAGACTGAAATATCGAAATCAGGACTTGCATATACTCAGAGTGAGACTGCCATTTATAGGAATATTTCCTTTTCTCTGAGGTATGGTAAACTTGGAATTTATATATATCGATTCAGGAGTGTGAGGGAGCTTGCCCCTCTATAAAAACAAGTTTAAAGGAGTACAGCGACAGTCAATATTTGCTCTTTGCCTGTATTTTCTACTGTATTTTTGGTCTTATTTTTTTAGGTTTCTCAGGACTTGGTTATCCAAGTCTTAAGATTTGAAAAGAGAACATATATGCTGTCTCCCAATTAGACTCTATGGCTGTTGGAAAAAGGGGTTAAAACGTAAAGTGGGGTGAAGAGATAGGATATGAGGGAAATTCAAAAATTTGAGTGTAATGCCTTCTTAGCACACCCATAAAAGAGACAATGACAGAGAGGAAAAGATCAGATTTTGGGTCTGAATTCTATAGATAAAACCAGTCCTCTTCATCTCACTAAAACCATAGGCCAAAGGGCAGCAACTTGTACGGGAAGCATAGCTGACCAAGTGGAAAGTGCAAATACCAACAGTATGGTTCCCAAAAAATGATAGCCCAGCAGGCATCCACCATGTCCACTGACACTAGTGACAAAGAGTATATCAATGATAGAAAGGTCATAGTTCAGCATGTTGGAATCGATTGCTGAGGCTCAAGTTAAGCTGAAATCCCAATTTCTTTAAAACAAGGATGCTGCACAAATCAGTTTTCTAGTGCTGAAGCTGGCATAGGATCTACAGCATCCATGACTTCCAGCAGCTCCTCAGACACCACATGGCCTATAAGAAGGCACCTTGATGGATGCTGGCCAAACAGTTGTATGACACAGCCCTATTTCACCACATCTACTGTTCACCTGTCTTGACTGACAGATTACTAAGCTGAGGTAAGCACAGGAAAGAGTCTTCCTAGGGTCTTCTTGACAACTTAGATACTTTGATAATCATGCTTAAGAGAAGCAAGAAAGTGCACCTTCTAGACAACAGTCTAAAAAATATCTGTACCCAAATAAGTGGGTCTATGTCAAACCATTGAATGTTTCCTTCCGTGAACTACTATTTAGTGAGACCACAGAAGCAAACGTTCAATAGAACAAATGCTAACACCATCAAAGTTTACATCACCACAGGCATTATGAAAAGCCAGTGATTAACTAAAGTAACAAAAACAAAAAAACAACACTCTCTACACTCAAAATACTATATATACAACAGTACTTAAATGTGTAATAGTATCTTTCAAATATAAACAGTAAGTAAAACTAGAATTCAACCTTAACTGCACTGAACATGTAAGTAAAATAGCAGTACAAGGACAAAATGATTGACTTCAACAATTGGCTAAGCTTCTGGTGTCATTCTAAGGCGATCCAGTATCTGTCTGCTTGGGATGACATGGTCGACAGACCATGATGCTTTGCCACAGATGGCCTGCACATGTCGCCCCTGGGATTCTGGATACTGGCTAGGTCTCTTGCTGCCCCTATAGTGCCTTTTTTAGGCAGGGTTCAAATAATAAATTCACCACCATAACAGGAACAGGCAAGCAAAAACTAAGGGTAATGCTACTCAATGCTAGAAGTCTAAATCTCAAAATGCACTCACTCGAGGCATTCCTTAAAATGGAGAACATCGATATCTGTGCAGTGACTGAGACCTAGTTCAAGGCTCCAGACAGCACCCCTGCACTACCAGGCTATAACTCATACCACACTTTTCGGCAATGTAACCTGGCCGAAACACCAAAGGTGGAGGTGTGTCCATATTCTTTAAGGATATCCACACCTCTAGGCTAGTTGCTCAGCATAATGCATCCGAGGTTATCCAAGTGCAACTAACTCTGGATAAAACTGCAATCCAAATTGTAGCTTGCTGCAGATCCCCCACCATGCCCAGGATTCCCACTCCTCTTTTCTTGATGTACTGGAAAATATTAGGGTTCAACCAAACACCCTAATAATGGGCGACTTCAACTACCCCACCATTAACTGGGAAAACTACTCGTTTACCAACTCCTTAGCTCAACGCTTTCTGGAATTTATAAACTCCAATGCCCTATTTCAACATATCCACACCCCCACCAGGAGCAACAATATCGTAGACCTAGTCATTACCAACATGAGTGACTAGTGTTCCACACCTGAAGTCAACTCCTCGTTGGTCCGATCCGACCATAAGCTTATCACCCTTGATATCCACATCCCACCCCCACCCCCCATTAAGGAAACCACAGTAAAACATTTCTCCAAAGCCAACTTCATGCTTCTTAAGACAGAAGTGGTGAACTTCATGACATCCATGCAGATGGGCAATACAGTTACAGCTGCTGAATCCTACACAAATGCATTCTATAAGCACTTAGATGAGTGCATGGATCGTGCTATCCCAAACAGAACCAAAATGCTATCCTCCAAAAAAAGGAAGCCAATCTGGTGGTCCCCTGCCATAAACAAACTGTACAACAGAAGGAAGAAACTGTTGCAAAAGAGAGTAAAATCCCATGAGTGGAGGAGCTCCCTGGTCAGCCTCAGTAAGAAGCTGAGATCCCTTATAAGATCCTCCAAAGCTAGCTATGAAAACAAAATCGCCACTAAATCCAAGGACAACCACAAAGCATTCTATAGCTATGTCAAGAATCTAGATGGCAACACCCATATCTGCTCTGAGTTACAGCACAAAGGCATGAAAATTACAGAACCAACTGATATTGCCAACATCCTGGCAGATAGGTTCAGTGCTAACTTTACCCCCCTCTCACCCCCTAAAAGGCCCATATCTATACAGGAAGAATGCAGAGTCCCTGTAATCACAACTACGCAGGTAAAAGCTGCACTCTCTAAAGCCAAAAGCACAGCATCCATGGGACCAGACAACATCCCAGGCTGCATTTTACATGAACTTCAGAACGAACTGGCTCCCCATTTAAGCACCATGCTCAATAATAGCCTCGCATCAGGCTTTGTGCCCACTGAATGGCACACAGCAACAGTTATCCCACTCCACAAAGGGGGAGCCACCACTGATCCCGGAAACTATCGACCTATAAGTCTGACGAGTCTGGTCTGCAAGGCCATGGAACGTATCATCATGGAACTCATAAACAAAGACATTGGTAACCTCCAAACTCTGGATACCACCCAGTTCGGGTTTGTGAAAGGCAGATCATGCCTCCTGAATCTGATCGATTTCTTTGAGGCAGTCACCAAAGCCGTGGATGAGGGTAAGGTGGTTCACACAGCTTATCTTGACCTCGCCAAGGCTTTCGACACCATCCCTCATTCCGGAATTATAGCTAAACTCACTAAACTAGGTATAAACAAGATGGGTTGCCAACTGGCTCACTGACAGAACCCACACTGTAAAAGTTGCAGACTCCAAATCTGACCTCAAAGCAGTGACAAGTGGAATACCACAGGGTTCCATCATGGGACCTCTCCTGTTTGGTATCTACTTCTCTGAAGTACAGGCTAACACAGAAGGCCTCTGGCTAACAAAGTTCACAGCTGACTGCAAACTAGGAGCCATAGTCGGGTCCCCAAATGATGTGGACATCCTACCGAAGGGTCTCACTGAGATGCCTGGTTTCAGAGCCATGGCCTCAAGCTCAATGCCAAAAAGTGCAGTGTCATCCCCTTTGGAAAAAACTCTGTACCCATGAACTACCACATAGGCAGCAATCTACTTAACACCGAATGCGTGATAAGAGACCTTGGGACCCAGGTGGACAGTAGTCTCTCCTTTGATAGTCACATTGCCACAGTAGTCAGGAAGTCCTTCTACGTGGCACACCTCATCATAAAAGTGTTTTCATCCAGGAAAAAAGCGGTCATTGTTCCCCTCTACCCGTCACTCATTAGACCCATTATAGAGTACAATGCCCCTTTTGGAATGTACCTCACAAGACATCTGCAGCAGCTGAAAAGGCCACAGAAGTACCTCACAAAGAGGATTACTGGCCTCAAACAAATGCCCTACACTGACCGCCTCAAAAAATTCCAGCTTTACTCCATAGCATATCGCCTACTCCGAGGTGATCTCTGCCTAACATATAAAGCCATGTCAAACCCAGAGCTGGTGGACATGCTACACCTAAAGAAATCCCAGTCCTTCTGAGCTACACGCTCTAGGGACCTAAACCTTGTCACCACAATAAACAGGACACACTGGAGGGATAGATTCCTGTCCCAGAGACTTCCTATACTCTGGAACAAGCTACCCACCTATGTCAAGCAAAGTTCTTCATTAGCACTCTTCAAGAAAAATCTTGATGAGTAGATGGGAAATAGGAAATACACCCCGGGGATCACTTCTCTCTCTCTGCTGGACAGTGACACAGGAAAATAACTTTCTTGGGTGGCGTAAGCTGTGGAACCTTGCTGGCTAGGCTTGTGTAGGCCCTTGGGCCGATAGCCTAGTACCTACCTACGAACCTATATTCTATCCCACTGTCATACTTAGCAGTTTTAAAGTTATGCTTAGATATAACCCTCTCTATGAGCAGATTCTATTTTTTACAGTTACAGTACATACTCACAGTTATAAATAAATACTTGATAAAAATTAACATATACGCCATTGGTTTCTTAACTATTTGTAAGTACGTCTTGGCGTAATAATGCAGAATGCATCATTCTGCTAAAAGGTGGCCAAGTACTGTAATTTGATGAGTAAATTTTCCCTAAAACTAACATTTGCTGTATTAAATGTTTGCTCCTGTGGTTTCGCTGAATAGTAATTTGCAGAAGGAAATGTTAAATGGTTTACACAGACCTAAATAATTTTGCAAAGAATCATCCTGCACCTTAATCCTGAAAAATGTTGTCAATTTGGTCCTTTCCTCTTTTTCTCTGCCATGGAAACTCTTGCCCGTTTCAGTACATGTTTTAGCAACAATGTTCCCAATCCTTCAACCCTCTAAGCTCAGACCCTCAAGCTTTCCTGACTCCACACCTGTCCATGGCATGTAAATACAACATGACAATACCTTTGGAAATCAAAATGGTTTCTTAATCCTTAACTCTGGAGGATCCTCAACAAGGTCAGACTTAGTTTGATCTCTGCTGACAAACTCGTCCCATCACTGAGCATATTTAAAGGTAGCTGCACATACAGTTTCTTGCTATGTCAATGCTGCACACTTAGCTGCCTTCCAGATTCAGACACATCTCAAAATATCATCTAGTTTTTCTACCTCTCTCACTCTCTCTCCAGTCTGTTAAATAGGAGATTGTCATGTCACAGCCCCCCCCCCCCCAACCAACACCTTCATGGCTCTGTGCTTGACTAACTACTCTTCACTGCCTACACTCTCATTACGTCAGAAAATTCAATACAGAGCTGACCTAAACATTTTATTATCCACACCGCTAGCTGAGGAGTCAACAAGGCACTTCAGCACAGCTTTGACTGGGTAGAAGAGAGGCTGAACCGCTCTTGCCTTTTATTCAACTTCCACAAAACTAAATGTTCACCTGTTACTTTGACATGTCAGCTCTACAGAAACTGATAATTCGATTACAATACAGTCCCCAGAGCAATTTCATCATCAAAGTGATTAGCTCAATTAGTCCAATAAAAGATTACTTCTTACATGCTACTAAATAAAGTTTAATAGTATATTTCAACTATTTGGTAAACTAACAAAATTATGGACATGCGCACTATAGGGCAAAAGCCTTTAGGAATGACTTTCTTCACCTATGGCTGAATTTTTCTTTACTATTCTCTATGCATGCAATATATTTACTAGTCTCCAGTCTTCCTCATTACATTAAATTAGAACAGGCTTACAATAAAAATGTCATATTTGTTTCAGCCCTTCACACAGAACACATGAATTTATAGACCTCAGGTCAATAAAATGTTTCAAAGCTAGTTATGAAAATAAAACTGCCAAAGATTCAAAAGACAACCACAAGGCATTCTATAACTATGTCAAGAATCTAAATGGCAATGCACAGATCTGCTCTGAGCTACAACAGAATGGCATTAAATATACTGATCCCAAGAATATTGCCAATATACTGGCAGATCAATTCAGTGCCAACTTCACCCCCCTCTCACCCCCTAAACGGCCCATCTCAATACCGGAAGACTGGCAAATTCCAGTAATAACAGCCACACAGGTAAAAACGCACTCTCTCAAGCTAAGAATACAGCATCCATGGGACCAGATGACATCCCAGGCTATGTATTACATGAACTACAAAATGAACTGGCACCTCACCTAAGTGTCATGTTTAATCATAGCCTCACCTCAGGCTTCGTGCCCATTGAGTGGTGCATAGCTACAGTTATCCAACTCCACAAGGGGGATCCACGTTGGATCCTGGCAACTACCGCCCCATCAGTTTGACAAGCCTGATCTGCAAGGCCATGGAACGTATTATCATTGAACTTATAAACAAAGACATTGGCAACCTTCAAACACTGGACCCCACCCAGTTTGGGTTCATGAAGGGTCGATCTTGTCTCCTGAACCTGATTGACTTCTTTGAATCAGTCTCCAGAGCCGTGGATGAGGGTAAGGTGGTCCACACAGCCTATCTGGACCTCACCAAGGTTTATGACACCATCCCCCACTCTGGAATCATAGATAGACTTACTAAGCTGGGCATTAATCCCTGTGTCACTCGATGGGTTGCCAACTGGCTTACTGACAGAACCCACACTGTAAAAGTAGCTGACTCCAAATCCAGCTCCAGACAAGTGGAGTACCTCAGGGTTCAGTCCTGGGACTGCTCTTGTTTGGCATCTACTTCTCTGAAGTACAGGCCAACACTAAGGGACTCTGGCTAACAAAGTTCGCAGATGACTGCAAACTTGGAGCCATTATTGAATCCCCAAATTATGTGGATACTCTACAAAAGGGCCTTACAGAAACAGATGCTTGGTGCCAGAGCCATGGGCTCAAGCTCAATGTCAAGAAATGTATAGATATCCCCTTTGGAAAAAAACATGTACCCATGAATTACCACATAGGTAGCAATACACTAAACACTGAAAGTGTGATAAGAGACTTAGGGACACAGGTGGACAGCGGTCTCACCTTCGATAACCACATCGCCAAAACAGTCAGGAAATCCTTCTATGTGGCACACCTCTTCACTAAGGGCTTTTCATCCAGGAAAAAGGAGGTCATTGTCCCACTGTACTCATACCTCATTAGACCCATTATAGAATACAATGCCTCGTTTGGTATGTACGTCTCAAGATATCTACAACAACTGGAAAGGCCACAGAAATACCTCACTAAAAGAATCACAGGCCTAAAGCAGATGCCCTACGCTGACCACCTTAAAAAAACTCCAGCTATACTCTGTCGCATATCGTCTACTCAGAGGTGATCGCTGCTTAACATACAAGGCGACTTCAACTACCCAAACATAGACTGGGAGCATTACTCTAGCTCCAACACCCTAGCCCAAAGGTTCCTAGAATTTATAAACTCAAATGCTATGGAACAACTTGTTACCACTCCCACAAAAGGGGAAAACATACTGGACCTGATCATCACCAACATGGGGACTCTATGCTCCAGACCAGAAGTGTATCCCTCACTGGTAAGATCAGGCCATAAACTAATCTCACTGGATATTCACATCCCGACCCCACCCCCTGCCCAGAAAACCACAGTGAAAAACTTCTCTAAAGCAAATTTCACACTCCTCAAAACTGAGGTGGAATCCTTCAAAGCCCCCGGGCCTGTGGAAAATACGGCCCAGACTGCAGAATCCTTTATAAACGCATTCTATGAACACCTTCAGGAATGCATGAATCATGCGATCCCAAATAAAACCAAGACCCAATCCTCCAAAGGCAGAGGTCCTGTCTGGTGGACCCCAGCCATAAACAAACTATACAATAGAAGGAGGAAGCTACTAAATGATAGAGCAAAATCCCAAAAAGGGAAGGCATCACTGATCAGTATTAGCAAAAAACTACAGGCACACATAAAATTGTCTAAGGCCAGCTTCGAGAGAAAAATTGCACAGGACACTAAGGATAATCACAAGGCTTTCTTTAGTTATGTTAGGAACCTGGGTGGTAATTCCCAGATATGCTCAGAATTAGTCCAAAATGACAAAAAATACACCGAACCCACAGACATTGCCAACATCCTAGCTGACAGGTTCAGCGCAAACTTCTCCGCCCGCTCCCCACCAAAAGGGCAAATATCTATCCCAGCAGAGTGCTGCCCCCCTGACATCTCAGATGCTCAGGTAAGAGCCTCCCTCTCCAAAGCAAAAAACACAGCATCAATGGGACCAGATGGCGTCCCAGGCTGTGTCCTACATGAACTCCAAGAAGAGCTAAACCCAAACATAAAACTACTGTTCAATCTCAGCCTTACTACAGGATATGTGCCCAAAGAGTGGCGTACAGCAACAGTGGTCCCTCTCCATAAAGGTGGTGCCTCAACGGATCCTGGAAACTATCGCCTCATAAGCCTGACTAGCTTGGTCTGCAAAGCTATGGAAAGGATCATCATAGACCTCATAAATAAAGATATTGGGGACCTACAAACACTGGATCCTACCCAGTTCGGCTTTGTTAAGGGCAGATTCTGCCTCTTAAACCTGGTTGATTTCTTTGAAACAGTCACCAAGGCCACTGACGAGGGGAAGGTGGTCCACACAGCCTACCTGGACCTCGCAAAAGCCTTCGATACAATACCCCACTCGGGCATTATAGATAAGCTCACCAGCTTAAATATAAACCCCTATGTCACTAGATGGATTGCAAACTGGCTCAAGGACAGAACCCACATGGTTAGAATTGCTGGAGCCATGTCAGACTCCAAACCAGTTACAAGTGGTGTCCCACAAGGCTCAGTCCTGGGACCTCTCTTGTTCTGTATATATTTCTCGGAGGTACAGGCCAACACGGAAGGACTGTGGCTGACCAAGTTCACAGATGACTGCAAACTGACGCCATAATCGACCCTCCAGCCGACACAAGCATCCTCCAAAAGGGCTTCATAGAAACAGACAACTGGTGCCAGAGCCATGGCCTCAAGCTAAATGCCAAAAAGTGTATAGTCATCCCTTTGGCAAAAACAAAGTGCCCACAAATTACCACATAGGTGGTAATCCATTAAGTACAGAAGAAGTAATTAGGGACCTGGGGACCTAAGTTGATAGCAATCTCTCATTTGACAACCACGTGGCCAAAGTGGTTAGAAAACATTTTATATAGACCACCTAATCATGAAGGGATTCACATCTAGATCAGGGAGGTCATCGTGCCTCTTTACTCATCCCTCATCAGGCCCATAATTGAGTACAATGCCCCTTTTGGGATGTACCTTACCAGACACCTGCAGCAACTGGAAAGACCCCAAAAGTACCTCACCAAGAAGATCAAAGGGCTCAAACAGATGCCATATGCTGCCCGGTTAAAGAAACTCCAGCTCTACTCAGTGGCATACCGCCTGTTCAGAGGTGATCTGTGCCTGACGATAAAGCCATGTCCAACCCGAATTAATGGACATGCTGCACCTCAGAAAATCCAAATCCCATCGAGCTACGCGCTCGAGAGACTTGAACCTCAGCACTGAAATAAATAGGACATGCTGGAGGGACAGATTCATAACCCAGAGGCTCCCTTCACTCTGGAATAAAATCCCAGTCCAGGTTAGGCAGAGTCCCTCATTGACTCTCTTCAAGAGGAATCTTGATGAGTGGATGGGAGATCGTAGGTTTACCCCGGGTATCACTTCTGTGTCACTGTTAGACAGAGGCACAGTATACTAACCTCGAAAAAGGGCATAGCAAAATAAATTTAAAATGGGTGGCGAAAGCCAAACACATTCTGGCTAGGCTTATAAATGCCCTAGGGCAGATAGCCTAGTATGAACCTATGAACCTATGAACCTATGAAGGCCATGTCAAACCCAGAGCTGTTGGACATGCTACACTTAAAGAAATCCCAAATCCCAATCCCTTAGAGCCACACGCTCCAGGAATCTAAACCTTGTCATCACAATAAACAAAAAGTACAGTTTTGTACCTACCATAAATGTAGATGTTCGAAGATCCACATTGCTGCAGTCCTTACATATGGGTAATCCGCTGTCCTCGGTTGGCCCGAATACCAAAGTATTAGGCTTGACGTCGGTCAAGGCGCTTAAAACTGACATCAGGACGTCAGGGTACAAAAGCGCATGACCGACGTCATATCCTCAGTCTTTTCTTGCCCCAGATGTCAGAAGGCCCTAAAAAGAAAGGCCAAAAAACAGCAAAAAACAACCAACCACCCCTGCACTAACCATATTTACAAGATATACAACCCAAACCACAGCACCACCTCCAACTACAGAGGGGAAGGAGGGAGGGTAAATTGGACTGCAGCAATGTAGATCTTCGAACATCTCCATTTATGGTAGGTACAAAACTGTACTATGTTCTTCATCTCACATTGCTGCAGTCCTTACATATGGGTAGAATCCCAAAGCAGAGGTAAGGGAGGATGGCAAAACTATAAAGCATTAGGAGCTGCCAAAATGCCCTGTAAAATTGCAGTGGCAAATCCAGCCCTAGATTTAGAGTAAAGTGGAAGGTGGTAGTGCTTAGAGAAAGTATGCACTGAACTCCAAGTAGCTGCCTCCAAAATATCTTTAGAAGCCACCCCCCTTAAAAAAGCTGTAGAAGTGGCAGTAGCCCTAGTGGAATGAGGCCTAATCCCAGCTGGAATCTCCTTACCATGATGGGAATAACAGAAAGCAATACAAAAACCAATCCACTTAGAAATAGTTTGTTTTGAAACAGGTTTGCCCTGAGAACCCCAAGCAAATGAAACAAACAACTGCTGAGACTGCCTGAACCCTTTAGTTCTGCTCAAATAATAACGCAATTGTCTGTGTATATCCAAAGTGTGCAAAATCTTCTCCCCTTTATTTTTGGGGTTTGCATAAAAAGTAGGCAAATGAATAGTTTGGTTTAAAGCCACACTAGAAACCACTTTAGGCATAAAGGAAGGGTCAGTACGCAAAGACACTCTATCCTTGTGGAAAATTAAGAAAGGCTCAACCACCATAAGGGCCTGTAATTCAGAAACCCTTCTCGCAGAGGTAATGGCCAACAAAAAAGCAGTCTTCCATGATAAATATTTCAACTCGGCAGTCGCTGCAGGCTCAAAAGGTTGTAGAGTGAGTTTCTCCAACACAAAATTGAGATCCCAAGCAGGAGTAGGAGCTCTACGTGGGGGTCTTATATTCTTTGCCCCTCTAAGGAATTGCTTAAACAAAGGATGAGAAAATAAAGGTGGGCCACAGTCATATTGAGCAGAAATTGCTGCAGCATGAACCTTTATAGAAGAGAAGGACAAACCTTTGTCCAATAACTCAGTAAGGTATTGAAGAGCAACACTTAAATTAGGCTTAGAAACATCAAAGTCCTTTGCTGTGCTCCAAATTAAAAATCTCCTCCATTTATCTGCATAGACTTTCCTTGTACTAGGCCTTCTGGCCTCCAAAATAACATTCAAAACTTGTTGTGGGAGTTGAGACCCTCCAGGGTTTAAAACAGAATATGCCAGGCTGTTAGATGCAGAGAGTGAAGTTTGACATTGAGTAAATGACTGTCCTCCTGAGACAGCAGGTGAGGAATCGAAGGCAAAGGCCATGGAGGCTCCCATACCAGACTTCTCAGTAATGGATACCAGTGCTGTCGAGGCCAATCCGGAGCTATTAAAATCATGGTTGGCTTGTCCTGTCTGACCTTCAGGAGTACCTTTGGGAGGAGAGGCAGAGGTGGAAAGGCATACACGTGAAGATTGCTCCAATTGAATGAGAGAGCATCCACTTTCCAAGCTGTGGGATGAAACCTTTTTGTGCAAAACTTTGGCAGCTGGTAATTTAGTGGAGAAGCGAACAGATCTATGTCTGGAGTTCCCCATAACACTGTCAATTTTGAAATACATGAGGATCCAATTTCCACTCGTGGGGATCCATAATTTGTCTGCTCAACACATCTGCTAAGGAGTTCTGTGCTCCTGGCAGAAACCTTGCCTGAAGATTTAGCTGTAAACTGAGAGCAGTCTCCCACAAAATCATTGCTTGTCTGCATAGAGGGTAAGAATGTGTCCCCTTGCTTGTTGATGTACCACATGACAGTTGTGTTGTCTGTTTGAATCAACACCTGCCCTGGAAGAAGTAAATCCTTGAAAGCTATCAATGCAAATTGGACTGCTAACATCTCCTTCAAGTTGATATGTAAATGTTGAAGTCTGGCAGGCCACGTGTCTTGTACCCATTTTCCATTTAGATGAGCTCCCCAAGCTTTGTCTGAGGCATCTGTCGTTAGAATCTGACTCGCCTCTGGTCGGGTCACAGAGAGTCCCTTGTTTAGGTGACATTCCTGAGCCCACCACAAAAATTCCTTTTGAATGCAAGGTATTATCTGAATGACAGTGTCCATATCTTGGCAGTGTTGTGTCCAAACATTTTTGAGATACCATTGTAGCTTCCTCATATGCAGTTTGGCATTGGGAAGTACCAGAATACAAGATGCCATGAACCCCAAGGCTTGAAGGACTGTCTTTGCAGTCAGCCTGGACTGACGAGACAATTGATGGAAGTAAAGAGAAAGATTCTTTTGTTTGTCCGGGGTCAAAAAGGCCATCTGGGATGCTGTATTCAGTCTCACACCCAGAAAGCACATGTCCTGAGAGGGTACTAGACTGGACTTTATTTCGTTCACAGAATACCCTAGGCATCTTAACACTGCCATCACATACTGTAAATGATGAAGAAGTTCGTCCTTTCCTTGAGCCAGAATCAGGCAATCGTCCAAATAAGGATAGATTTGTATTCCTCTTAGCCTGAAGAAAGCTACCACTGGAGCCAGAACCTTTGTGAATACTCTGGGCGCAGTAGATAAGCCAAAGGGCAATGCAGAGAACTGATAATGAAAAGTCCCAGCCCGAAAACGCAGATACTTCCTGCAACTGGGCCTGATAGGAACATGAAGGTAAGCCTCCTTGAGATCCAGAGTCACCATCCAGTGATCCTTGCCCAGCAGAGGTAAAAGCTGTTGTAACGCCAACATTTTGAACTTGGGAATGTCCAGATATGTGTTGAGGATAGATAAATCCAAAATTGGTCTCCACGTGTTCCCTTTCTTTGGCACTAGAAACAGGCGAGAATAAAATCCTAGGCCCACTTCTGGCAGAGGGACCGGTTGTATAGCTCCTATTTGAAATAGTAGAGAAATCTGTTTGTGAGCCTCTAGTCTTTGCTGAGGAGGAACGTCTGGCATGCCTTTGAAAGGAGGTAAGGTATGGAAATAAAACTTGTAGCCTTGGTGTATGATATCCAATACCCATTTGTCTTGGGTAATTAAAATCCAATTTTCCTTGAAGAGTGCCAACCGTCCTCCCAAAGGTGCTGCCAGGCAAGAAGGATCTGGCAGCTGAAAACGTAGGTCATTGGGCCTGTTTACGAAAGGACTAGCCCCTGCCCTCACTCGAAGACTGTGCAGGTGAACTCCATATTCTAGGTATGAAGGAACTCTGAGCTCTGCCCCTACCACGTCTAGATCTACCCCTAGACTGAGCATCAGAAGAAGGATACGTCCACCCCTTAGTAGGCCAATTTCTGCTAAACTTTGGAGGCTGGACTTGCAAAAAATCTTTAACAGTCTGCATAGACTTAGCCTTGTCTTCCAATTTCTTCAAGACTGACTCCACAGGTGGACCAAACAACACTTCAGACTGCAAAGGAGCATCCAAAATCCTCGTCTTGACATGGTCAGATAAAGTCTGATCCTTAAGCCAGGCGTGCCTGCGAAGAACTGAACCAGTGGCAGCCACCCTAGAAGAGGCCTGCAAAGCATCAAAACCACACTGTAGAGAATGCTTACCCACCTGTTCAGAGACATGTACCAAATCTTGTAACTCTTTACAGTCAATGCCTTCTGCCAGAGCATCCACCTTAGATTTCAATTGCGAAAGAAGAAAATTTTGATATTTCAACATATGAAACTGGCAATTCAAAGCCCTCATGGCTAAGGTAGAAGATGTATAGACTTTCTTTCCCCATCTATCCAAAGCTCCGGCCTCTTTATCAAGAGGAACCGGATTCTTTACAACAGAGGCCTTGACACCCTTAGGTCCCTGACTAATAGTTTCTGGGTCCGCCCTAGGACTCTTATAGAAATATTTATGAGCCTCAGGCACCCTGTAATACCTATCCGGTTTAACAGGCGCAGGAGGCAGAGAATCAGGATTAAGTGAAGCCTCTGAAAATACATCTTGCACAACATCCAGAACAGGGGGTATAGCTAAGGGCCTATGCTGAGGTAAAACAAAATTCCCTAAGCCTTTTCCGTGAATCAGAGAAGTCCTGACCTTCCCACTTAAAATGTTCCCTCATAGAATGAAGAGTCTCTGAAAAAGAAAAATCCTCTGGAGGAGAAGCAGAAGGAGAGGAATCTTCTGCATCAGAATCAGAATAAGGAGTGTACTCCTGCAAGTCTTCAGCCGAAGACTCTGAAACATCCGAAGCCTGTTCAAAACTTTCCAACTCTGGCTCCACCCTAGGCCTCTTATCAGGAGGGGGCAAAGAACCTCTAATCAGAGTAATCAAGTCTTCTGCCATTTTAAGCATGTGCCTCTTAGGCACAGACCCTGCTGAACTAGGACTGACACCAACAGAAGCTAAACCTGGCCTGCCTCTGGAAGAAGCCTTTGAAACAGAAGGAGAGGGTCTAACCACCCTGGGAAGGGAGGGGAGTACAGAAACCTGAGAAGCCCCTTCAGCCTGACCAGCCTCGTGAGAGGCCACATCCTGCAAAACCAAAGTCTCCCCCTGAGACTCCAGAGAAGCCTCCATCGGAACCACCGGTTCCACTGAAGCCTCTAAAGAACCGGCGTCCGGAACGGACGACTCATCTTGCCTGGGTTTAACCGCTTTGTCTTTGCGCTTCTTCGTGGAAGCGGGCGTCGGAGTATCCGACGGCATATTATAATTGCACCGCTTACCGAAGACCAGCCTAGCACAATCCAACCGTCGCTTAATAGTGCGCTTATTAAACCTAGCACAAAAGCGACACCCAACTACGTCGTGCTCAGGCCCCAAACAAGGAATGCACAAAGAATGATAATCCCTATGCGGTATCTGCTTCCCACAAGAAATACAATTATTCACTTTTTCTGACATCCGGTAATACACTGAGGCAAGAAAAAACCAAAATATTCCCCAACGGGGTACTTAGCCAACTTGGATTCGGTCTGAAACTCCGCACTCGAAAAATTTCAGAACGCCGAACGGCACTTGCAACCCTGCTTCTGCATCGGACCATGCGGCAAAAAAGACTGAGGATATGACGTCGGTCGTGCGCTTTTGTACCCTGACGTCCTGATGTCAGTTTTAAGCGCCTTGACCAACGTCAAGCCTAATACTTTGGTATTCGGGCCGACCGAGGACAGCGGATTACCCATATGTAAGGACTGCAGCAATGTGAGATGAAGAACATCATGCATCTCTTGACCCAGAGACTCCCCAGACTCTGGAATAGATTGCCCATATATGTCAAGCAGAGCGCCTCTTTGGCCCTCTTCAAAAGGAACCTTGATGATTGGATGGGAGAAAGGAAATTCACCCCAGGGATCACGTCAGTCGCCCTGCTAGACAGGTGTCCAGGGAAGTAAATAGCGTGGGAAGAAATAGCCAGGGAATTGTTATGGCTAGGCTTGTACAGGCCCTAGGGCCGATAGCCTACTACCAACCTATGAACCTATAAAGATACATAGATATTCCAAGGCCATTGGGTCTCATGACCATTCTCTTGTTGCCAGTACCCAACCTCTGGCCGCATCTTCTCAAAGGTAAACTGCATCTTCTAATAAATCATCGCAAGCTGGCCCACAGTTTCAGTTTCCTCTACTACTGATCTTTCCCTACTTCTGCTCATCCAGTAATTTATTCTGTTGCCTTAACCCATTCTTTAGCAGCTCCACTATGGCCTATCCCACAAGGCTGCATTCACTTTTGCCTTCACAGGGTCTTCCAACCTCTATGATATGCCAGTCCCTGACTTGCTTTAATCACTCTTCTTGTAATTTGTCTTCTTCACCCTGACAGTAATATTTTCTCTTACTGTCTGCTTGCCTCATACTCCATGGCTGTTTTTCTTTGCATCTTTAACTTTAAACTGTAAATGCTATCTCTGATACAGATGTTTGAACCGCAACTCACTCCGTATAATTCTATCCAGACTCCCTTGTCTCTTCATGCCACTACATTCCCTCAAAAATACAGTTTGTTTTAGCCTCTGCAATTTAATCTAAAATGCAATGCACTACATTTCAAAAGACTCTGCTTACACTTATGTTGTGATTAAACATGATCTTATACAGGATTATTCAACTATACAGGCACTGATCCTGCTATAAAGAGCCTGTTTCATAATTCAGTTTTGACACAAACCAAGATCCTTATGCTCCTGTCCTCACAGTTGCCTAATGTTACCATTTTTACTTCTGTACTGTATTATTAAAGCATACACAACTATTGTTTACATACTTACTGCAGGACCAAATACCTGCTAATGTTCACTATAAGCCAGAACAATTCTCAGGCTTCCACTGTAAATAGGCTCTTCCCAGTCAGAACTTCCTGGTCAATTAAAATAAAGATGAATTTTCCAATGCCTCATCCAACAGACAGGAATGAAACAGTTGGCAGTCAGCTTTAGGGCTGAAAAGGGGAGGAAAGAATTTTGCAAATCCTGTCCACAGCATTGCATTGCATTGTGTATGGAGAGTATGACGAAATGAGACGGTGAATAAAGCTTACGTTAGTCCAAGAAAATGACAAGAAAGGACACTTTAAGGTGCTTAATGAGCATTTTATATGATTCATCTGGGTATTAATTGAAGATGTGAGCCTTTTTAGAGACAAAGGGTCCAGCATCAAAATGTTCCTATACTGCAAAAAATAGCATCCTTAAAGATGGCTCCGGGAAAGAGGCAATCCTCCATCTTCTTCTCCTATAAGTGCCACAGCTTCTTCTGGGAAGCGAGAAGAAGAGTCAAGATCCAGTTCACAGAGGACCCCATAAGCTAAAAGGTGTCCCCACATGAAGGGTAAGCTAGAGGAGTGCTGACAGAGGGAGTTAGAATTATTAACTGTCTCCATCAAAGAGACACGGACGTTGGTCATCTTAGGTTTATCCATCCAAGAGGACTCAAAAGGGATATGTTCACTACTTTTGACCAGCAGCAACCAAAAAGGCCAAAGTGCTCCCTTCCTATGAGACAGATGCATGACAAGTAGCAGCTGCATGATCATGTAAGGTCAAAAGACTTAGTACAAGGGAACAGATGCAGGTGGAGACAGCTCAGTGCAGGGCCCAGTGCCTGCATCATACAATACTTGTGGATCAAGGACTCTTGTATCTGCCAGCTCATCTTGCCGCAAAAGTCAGCAAGAATCATACTGGGATCAGAGGGAGGAAAAGGAAGCAGACTCCCTACATTCCCAGGGTTGAGAACACAGGCACGCCCAGGACTCAGAGGTCCAGTGTGTGGAACACCAGTTTGTGTGCTTAATCAATATAAATACTATGTAACTCTAGATCATGCTCTTAATACTGTATGCAAAAGTATCACCCTTTAAATTTTTCTCATGGCCATCTAAGATGGCAGGTGTGATCTTTATCTTAGCTAGAAGGGAAGCTGAACATTAGTGGAGTTTGGAAGAGTCTACTGAAATGACAGACATACAAACAGACAGACATTTTAGCAAAATGGCCTCCATACCTACTCTTATCTTTAACTCTAATGCACTTCCTTATAATCTCACAAAAGATCATGTGGTTGATCCCTATATTAGCTGCCCTCTGTCACTACCATCCCAGGAGTGCTGTGATTCATTAAAAGTTTCTTATGTTACTTTTTACGTGTGGCCAGACTGCTGCTGGCACATTTGAAAAGCTTTAGTGTTGCAATTCTGTCCAAGCAACACAAACAACTCCAGTATAGGTCCTGGTTTTTAATCTGACAACCAAAGGAACACTTGAAAAATGTAAACTTTTTGCACATCAGCTGTAAGAACTTTTAAATGCTACATTACAAAGCGATTCAGAGTTGTTGATTAGCATGACAGAAGTAAACAGCATGGAGTTGGGCATTCTCTCTGATTCAGGTGCAATGGCACCACAACATGCACTGCTGGAAAGGGCAAACAATGAATACAGAATGACAATGTGAAATCCTAAAAGAATGATGTGCACTGCAAATGAAGCATTATCCATGGGAACAAAGCTGGCTATAAAACTTCTACTGTAGATTTAAAAAATATACACGCCTACCATATCTTCCTTGCTGCTTAGCAAAGAAACAAAACATCAAGCATCCAGAAGCTAAATGATACCATACCACATTACATAACATTTCCTTAATTAAATATAAATACCTGAAATAAGCATTTACATGACTCACAAACTATAAGCAATGCACAGGTGTCCTCTCACAAAAAAAAAAAAAAAAAAAAAAAATTCAGCAAGCATGAGAATGCACACTAACTGTAATGTTAGTCTCGCGGTGGGACAAAAAGTTGTAATAATGGTTATGACATTGCATGAATGGGCTCGCATGTGCAGTATATTTGCAAGGTATCCATGGATATGACAGCATGTGAAAGGAGAAAGGACAGAAAGGAACTTCCACAAAAGAATGTTATTAAAAAATTAAAGAAATTTACTTTTACAATAATACCATTGTAGAACAAGTTATGTTTGGGCAGGGGTCATGCAGTTTATAGGACACAGTTAGGTACAAGATTCAATCCGGACCTCCAAGTCAATGCCTGTGTGGAGTTTGCACATTCTCTTTGTGTCTCTGTACAGTTCCTTCCACCTCCCAACTTGCTGGATGTTATCACCTCAAACTCACCCAAGAATGGAGTTGCAGGGAGCAGCACGGACTCTAGAAGGCACCTATCAGGGAAGTGCTGTACAGCCCAAACTATTTGGGTGCTAGCTATGGTGGCTGCAGTATCCATTAAAACACAGGTCACAGAATGCATGTGTTGTGTCAGCATTAACAACTCAATGGTTTAAAAACTGGCTCTAGGTTATTTGTTCATGTTGACTAATATTACCACAAATGGGCATGGGTATTTGCAGGTGAACCATGCTAATGGTGGGAGGAGTCTATATGCCCTTGTTGGCTAGTATGTGCACATCATAAAACCCAGAAGCCCTCAGCCAATAAACTACTGGCCATCTGGTGTCCAGCTGCCCAGTTTGGGTTATCCAAGACAGCTCTGTTGAGTGAAAGTTGGACACAAAACCAATCAACCTGCCAAACATGAACTAAGAATTTCTACACTATACTACAGGCACTGACAGGATGCAGCTTGGAAAAAAGATGACAGTATGGAGGAGGAAGGACATCATCTGTATCTACGAAACAAGATGGAAGGCAGTGCAGCAAAGTTACTTGGCTTGGGATTCATAGTCCATTACTCAGGCAGAGGGCATAATAAAAATATTGTGGGAATTGTGGTGAGGGAGATGCTTCATAACACAGTAAGGGATATCATCAGAATTAGCGATAGACTCATGGCAATTACACTCCAGTGTAAGGTTAGGACAATATTCATAATCTTAGCCTAAGCCCCACAGCGGAGCTCTGGTAGTGAAGAAAAGAGTACATTTAGGCAATAACTGAAGGAGCTACTGGATAAAGTGTGACAACGTGATTTTGTGTTGATGATGGGGGACCTGAATGCACCAATTATATCAGGCAGTAATGTGTTATTCTTGGGAATCACAGTCAGTGAGTATGAATCTCCTTAAAGCCAGTGATTGTACATCAAGTGCAGTAACAGACTAAGTCAGAGGAATTTTAAGTGCTGGGGGTTGGCATGATATTTTAGGTGTTAACCTCAAAGACACAAGGTACAGGGTTTCATTCTCACCTCTGGACACTTTCTGGTTATTGGTTAGGTGTGTAATAATTTGCAGACTGAACTGCCTATTATTTACCTGTGAACATATATTGGGACAAACAGAACAGAATATGACAATGGCCAGGATTCACATGGGTGGTAAAAGGAATAAAAAGAGATCATCCTAGACTTCTGTCTGGCAACTGGCTTGATGATGGCTGACAATTGGTATAGCAAGAGAAAGAGTCACAAGATCACATAAAACAGTGGTAACATGTAACAGACACTGCAATGATAATTCCATGCTTGCTAATCAGATACCTTTTTGTTACTATACTGAATATCTCTTGGTTTATTCTGCTGTGTCATTCATGTCTGCTGTACATTCAAGCAGTATAACATCGTACTGCATTGTGCTGAAATAAACTGTGCTTTATTGAACTGAATTTGTCTCCTTATATATTATACAACTACTGTACTGTGATAGTATTTACACTGTGTTGTATCATTTTGCACTGCTTTCACTATTACTTTATATATTACACAGATACCCCTCTCTTCTAGATACTGTAGACCAAGGGTCATCAAAAATCCCATAACATTGCTTAACATATGCCATAAGTTGTTTCTAGATCATTCACAAGTCAAGCCCATCTCTGCCCCACCTTTTGCCAGCCTTCTAGTAGTAGGCAAGTTGAGGCACTTTGTAAAGAACCCTGTGCTTACTGACAAACATTCATTATTACCATAAAACGAACCCACATGTGACAAGTGCAAATATTTATTAAAATTTCAGCCAGACTTGTCATTAATACCCATACTAACACCACACCATAAGACAAACAGAAAAACATCTTATCCTGCTATGCTATAAAAATTACTTCCAAAACCATAAAGTCCTAAAAGAAGTGGCACTGCAATTGCTTGCACCACAGCCAAACCTCAAAAAATACATTAATACCCATTCCGTACCACATATAGCTTCTTCCATTGCTACCACTGATAAGTGTCACCTAAGTGGTTTGCCAGGCCCTACTGGCCACAACCGCAGTCCACTCAACATGGTACTGTGTGTTACAGGTGATTCCACAGTGTACCACATCAATGTACCATTCACAATTCTGAGCAAAGAAAAGGTGACAATCAGCTACCTCTGGGATGACAGAATTTACCACATCACCATGGCTCTCAAATCCTTACATCCCAAGTATGAATATGACATAGTCATTGTTCATGTGCGTGTGAACAATTTGCGATGCACGCCCCTTGGACTATATGAAGAGGGTCATGATGATGATCTCTGAATTTGTCTTTATGTCTGGAAAGAAGCTAGTCTTAAACGGTGGCCCACCCTCAGCAAGAAAGATGCTATAGTAGAAACAAAAGGTTATTCAGTGACTAACAACTTGCTTAGTTACTGGTGCCATTCTAGCATGAGATGGAAGACAAACTTAGCTGTTTCAACAGGTATGGCCTACATCTACCCCCCACGAGGTTTTCCTATATTGGCTAAAACATTCTCTATCCCAACAGTGCAAGTCTACTGAGGCTACCAAGCTATTAGATATAAACCTTAATGTGGCAAATATCAATGTAGTGTGGCTTAGTCCTAGGAGTCTAAATAAGAAAATGCCTTCCACTGAGGCCTTCTTGACTCTAAAAATGTGGATTAGGTTCACAGGTAGTCATTAAGCATTCAGTCCAAGCAACATTTTTTTCTTCTTTTTTAAACTCCTTTACTAACTTCACACATTGAAAAATGACATGGATACACATACAGTTTATAGAAAAAAACAGCATGTTCCTGTATTATACATATGCCTTCTTTTCTGACAACTAGCATTCACTCCAACATTACATAAATTGCTCAAGTCCTTAAATTTCACTCCTCCTCAACACTATTCTGCGCATATTGTTCCCAAATTTCTATGTCATTTGGGCCTTACCTTTTGTAAAAATCCCACATCTAATTCTTTTATCTCAGTTAAAATATTCAATACTTCAGTTATGATCAGTTTAGACTTTGACTTCCAGTTTCTAGCAACTGTTTTTTTGGCAGCCAATGGCATTACAATTAGCAAGGCCTTACTAAGTCTAGGCAATTCAAATCTTACATTCAACCTCAAAAGACTCATTTCCTTATTTACATTGATTTGTTCCCATAACATTTCTGACAGTACTCTACAGGGAATTTACAAAATTATTGAGGAGCCTAACCCAGTTTTTACAAATGCCGTGGAGCACAGTATGTTTAAGTGAATTGCACAGATTCACACAGTAGGCAAATGCAGGCTGTGAGAATTAAATCCTATACTACAGGAAGCAGATCATTAACAGTTCATAGCCATAATCCTCTGCCCTACCTGCTAGATGATATTTCTGTCATCACTGAAACTGGGTTTCAATGCAGTGACAGCACTCCCCTTCTTAACTGGTTTTAGTGGCTGCCACTCATTTAGGTCTGCAAGCAGAGACAGCAGTAATGTTGGTGGTGTATCCATCTTCCAAACAGGACAATGACTTTTAACTCCCTTTTATCCTATTAGCTGTAAATAAAACCAAATATCACATCATGGCCAACTACAAAAACTCATCCGTGACATCTGCAAATCACAAAGTACCTCTTAATAATATAAGTCCCTCTTCTTCAGCCTAAATGCCATAATTTTAGAGGACTTTATCAACTCCATAAACTGGCACTACCATACCTCTACAAAAAATATGCTGAATATTTACCTGATTTTTATTGACAAATTCTTCCACGCAAACAGTACCTTGTCCATCCATAGTCATCAACATACTTGATCTAGTCCTCTGCAGAGCAGTATAGCATTTGTCTGCTCCCCATCCACTTAGAAGTTCACTGGTCATACCATATCTCCACATTACATTACACACTATATGGTCCAGGATCAGTATCCAAGCCACACATCTTTAGAAACTTCACCAAGGTCATTTTCCTTACACTTATGATGATTTGAATGGAATGAGCAGTTTCCCAACCACAATGACCATTTAGCAAGTACCACTTTCCATAGCCAGAGTTTATGCTTGCATCACATCTCTTGTGTAGACACTCGTGTCCCTGTTCACCACTACCCCTTTAGTGGAATTCACCTTAAAAAAACTCTACATTAAAATGAAAACAATCATAGCCCTAAAGAAAAGTACACGTTATTAGGATGCTATTATCAACCTCAAAAGGTTCAATAAATAACTGAGGAGTAAAATCAAATCCTACAAAGCCAATTATGAACAAAAATGTGTCACAAAAGCTGACCACAAAGGATTCATTATTACATAAGGAACCTCAGAAAAAATGCACAGCATTGCACCAAGCTTATCGTTAATGGCATATCTCAATCAAATCTCAAGGATACAGCTAACAACCTTGCAAATAACTTCAGCTTCCACTTCTCTTCTCACTGCGTCCAAATCTCCAAATAAAAAGAATCCAGTCCATACCCTCTCTCCTAATAATCATCTCTGAAGAGATATTAAAAACACTCTCCTAGTCCCTACTATCCTTTTTGTAGAGTGGCGAAATCTTGTTGTGTGTACTATTAGCGGGACATCAGTAGCTAGTATTCAGACAGTTTAACTGTTCTACTGCCTGGTGGCAACCTATGATCCTCCCTCCATTCTCCTATCATATTTAATAGAGAAGACAAATCTACAGCTTTTCAAATGTCACATGCTCCTGTTACCCCAACACAGCTCTCGCCAAATTTAGTTCTAAACTTGCTGTGTTCAGCCAATGGACTAATCTTAGGAATTATGTGGTTTTCATCCAGATGAAAAGTACAGTTGTGTACACTTACCATAAATATAGATGTTAGAGTGTATTCACTGTTGCAGTCATTACATTTGGGTTATCTGCTTGCAGGTAGCCCTCAGTCGGCCTGATTAACAAAGTCTTGGGTCCTGCATCGGTTGCTGTCCCTTCATCCATGACGTCAGCTCGTCAGAGGTATAAAACATGCAGCCGACGCCATTACATCAGTTTTTCTTGCCCCAGATGTCAGGTGCCCCCTAATGGGAAGCAATCAAATATAAAAGTACAAAGATATACCTCCAACAAAAAAGCAAATACACCAAAAAGGCTTTTAAGCATAGTAAAGGAAAGTAGACGTATAGTCAAAAGAAGTTAGGGGGCTGGAGGGAGGGTAACCAGGACTGCAACAGTGAATACACTCAAACATCTACATTTATGGTAAGTGTACACAACCGTACTATGTTCTTCATGTTTCACTGTTGCAGTCATTAAATTTGGGTAGATTCCCAAAGCTATAGTTGGGAGGAGGAATTTAGATAGCATTAGGGCCAGCTATACGGCCCTGCAAGACTGCAGTGGCAAAGCCAGCTCAGGATTTAGAGAAAATTGGCAAATGATAATGCTTGGTGAAAGTATGTACAGAACTCCAGGTAACAGCTTCTAGGATGTCCCTGGTAGAGACGCCTCTGAGAAAGGCTGTAGAGGTAGATGCAGCACTGGTGGAGTGAGGTCTGACCCCCTGGGGGATAGGTTTTCCATGGTGCTTATAGCAGAAATGAATGCAATGGCTTATACATTTAGAAATGGTTTGCTTTGAAATAGCCTTCCCCTCTGCCCCTGCAGAAAATTCCACCAGCAGTTGTTCAGATTTCCTTTGAGGTTTAGACCTGTCCAAGTAGAATCTAAGTTGTCTGTGCACATCTAAGGAATGCAGTATCCGTTCCCCTTTAATCTGTGGATTGGGAAAGAAGGTTGGCAAATGAATGGACTGATTAAGAGCCACACTGGATACCACTTTGGGCATGAAGGATGGATTGGTTCTGAGGGACACCCTGTCCGCATGAAAGATGATGAAAGGCTCCACTGCCATAAGGGCCTGTAATTCAGATACCCTTCTAGCTGAAGTGATTGCTAAAAGGAAAGCTGTTTTTCAAGAAAGAAATTTTAAGTCTGTAGTAGCAGCTGTCTCGAAAGGAGGTAGAGCGAGTTTCTTCAAGACAAAGTTAAGGTCCCAGGCTGGGGTTGGAGCTCTCCTGGGTTGTCTCAAATTTTTGGCCCCTCTGAGGAACTGCTTGAGCAGTGGATGAGAGAAGAGGGGAGGTTCTGTGTTATAATGAGCTGAAATGGCTGAAGCATGGATTTTAATAGAGGAAAAAGACAGGCCCTTGTGAAGCATCTCAGTTAAGCATTGTAAAATCTGAGGTAAATTGGGTGCTGCTGTGCTCATCCCTTAAGATTGGTTCCAGGCACAGAATCTTTTCCATTTTCCAGCATAAGATTTTCTAGTACTAGGCCTCCTTACCTCTAAAATGATATCCATCACAGGTTTGCTGAGGAATGGTAAAGGAGAGATTAAGTAATTAGCCAGGCTGCAAGGTTCAGTGTTAGAAGCTGAGGGTGCACAATCTGGTTCTCCTGCTGAGACAGCAGGGAAGGAGTCTGAGGCAGGTGCCAAGGAGATAACCGTGACACACTGCGCAGGAGGGGGTACCAGTGTTGGCGCGGCCAATCTGGAGCAATCAAAATCATTCTTGGTTTGTCCTGTTTGATTTTCAGTAGTACTTTGGAGGGCAGAGGGGGAGAAGGCATAGACTGATAGGTTTTTCCAGATGAAGGACAGAGCATACACTTTCCAGGCTTGTTTGTGGGGAGTCCTTGTGCAAAATATGTCCAATTGGTAGTTCTGGGGAGAGGCAAAAAGGTCTATATCTGGACTCCCCCATTTGCTTATCAACATGTTGAAAATCCTTGGTTCCAGTTTCCACTCGTGTGGGTCCATGAGGTTTCTGCTTAGTCCATCTGCCAGTGTATTTAATTTTCTTGGCAGGAATTGAGCTTGTAGGTGCACTTGGTAGCTCAAGGCTGTGTTCCACAATGCCATGGCTAGTCTGCAGAGGGGGTAAGAATGTGTACCCCCCCCCCCTGCCTGTTTATGTACCACATGACAGTGGTGTTGTCCTGGAAGAATGTGGTCCTTGAAGGCTGTCAGAGCATTCTGTACAGCTAACATTTATTTTTGATTGATATGCAGGTGAATTTGACTTGGGTTCCATTTGCCCTGAATGCACTTCCCTGCCAGGTGAGCTCCCCCATGCATAGTCTGATGCATCTGTTGTTAAGGTTTGGGCGGCAGGGGGTGGTGTGAAAGATAGTCCCTTGTTTTGGTGGCAGGCCTCTGGCAGGCATAGGCAAGGTATGATAGGAATCATTGTTTCTAGGTCTTGAGAATGTTGACACCATAGGCTTTTTAGATACCACTGTAGTTTCCTCATATGCAGTCTTACATATGGAATTAGAAGAATGCAGGAGGCCATGAACCCCAAGGCTTGCAGTATTTGTCTTGCAGATAGCAGGGTTTTTGTGGCCACTTGTTTGAAGTAGGTTGACAAATGAATTTGTTTCTCTGGCGTGAGGTAAGCCATCTGAGAAATTGTATTCAAGCTTGCTCCCAGGAATATAATTTGTTGACAGGGTACCAGGTGTAATTTTTTTCGTTTATGGTGTATCCCCGACAAGTTAGAACCCTTTGTACAAAGGCCAGATGATTCAAAAGTATGTCCTGGCTTTCTGCCTGAATTAGACAATCATCCAAGTATGGATATATTTGAATATTTCTTTGCCTGCAAAATGCAATAAATGGAGTTAGGCACTTTGTGAATACCCTGGGCGCAGTATATAAGCCAAAGGGCAGTGCAGAGAACTGATAGTGCGTGTAGCCTGCTTTGAAGCATAGGTATCTTCTGCAAGATTCCCTGATTGGGATGTGCAGGTATGCTTCTTTTAAATCTAGTGTTGCCAACCAGGCATCTTTGCCTAGCATAGGAAGTAATTGGTGAAGAGTCAGCATCTTGAATTTTGGAATCTCCAAAAAGGTGTTTAGAGTAGCAGGTCCAGGACAGGACACCATGAATTGTCTTTTCTGGGTACCAGGAAAAGTCTCGAGTAGAAACCTTGTCCCTTTTCCGCTTCTGGTACCAGTTGAATAGCCCCCATGCTTAAGAGAGAAAGTACTTGTTTTTGGGCCTCTGCCCACTGATTTGGGGGCAGGTCTGCCACCTGCTTGGTGTTGGCAACGTGTGGAAGTGAAATCTGTATCCCTGGGACACTATATTTAAAACCCATTTGTCCTGGGTAATGAGTTCACAATTCTTTGCATGAAGAGCAATCTTTCCCCCCAAAGGGGCAGTCAGTTGACAAGTGCGTGGAAATTTTAAAAGGAAGTCATTGAGACAGTTTACCATAGGGGGAGTCTTATTCCCAGATTTGGAAATCCCCTGGGACTGAAACCTGAGGTTTTTGCTGTGTCTGGGTTTGGCTTGAGAAGACCTGGCAGGGGCTGGAAAGGACCAATTCTTAGAGGGCCAGTGCCTACTAAATCTAGGAGGCTGAACTTGTAAAAATTCTTTAACAGTTTGCATAGATTTAGCTTTATCTTCCATCTTTTTAAGAACTTCCTCAGCCTTGTTGCCAAACAGGCGGTCCTGATTTAAAGGAGCATCCAACAATTTAGCTTTAACATGATCAGGCAAAGATTGCTCCTTAAGCCAAGCATGCCTTCTGAGCACAGACCCAGTAACAGCAGCCCTGCAAGAGGCCTCTAATGAATCAAAACCATATTGCAAAGTATGTTTTCCAACTTGTTCAGCAGAATGCATTAAATCCTGTAATTCTTTATCTTCCACACAGTCAGGAATCAACATCATTTTCTGTTTAAGCAGTCCAATCACATGTTGCTGATACTTTAGCATATGAAACTGGCAGTTTAAAGCCCTAATGGCCAAGGTTGCAGCAGTGTAAACCTTCTTACCCCATCTATCCAGTGCCTTGGAGTCTCTATCAGAAGGGGTAGGATGTTTAACAGTAGAAGCCTTAATGCCCCTGGGCCCCTGTGAAATAGTCTCTGGATCTGCAATAGGATTTTTAAAGAGGAACTTGTGGGATTCAGGGACCCTGTAGTATCTATCAGGTTTTCTGGGAGCAGGAGGCAGGGAATCAGGGGCCAAACCGGATTCCGAAAAAACATCATCAACAATGTCTAGTACAGGAGGAATAGCTAAAGGCCTATGCTAAGGTAGGAGAAGGAAATCCCTAAGCCTCTTTTTTGAATCAGGAAAATCCTGGCTTTCCCAGTGGAAATGCTCTCATTGAGTATGTAAGATTTCCCCAAAAGAAAAATCCTCAGGAGAGGAAGCAGAGGGAATGGAGTCATCTGCATGAGAATCTTCATAAGTAGATAAGGGCAAATCCAGATCATCAGAAGAATCAGAAACAACAGAATCCTGATCAGAAGATTCATAATCAACTTCAGTCCTAGGCCTCTTAGAAGGGGGGGGGGGGTTGGCTACTCCTGATTAGAGTTATTAGATCTTCAACCATTCTTATCATTTGTTTTTAGGCACAGAGACCTGAGCATGTGGCCTGGGTGTCGTTTTTTAGGCATGGATCGAGATTTAATCCTAAGTAAAGATGGAGGCATCGGTTTAAAATGCAAGTCTGTAGGCCTGAATACACCCTCAGAAGCCAGTGCCTGCACAGCGGCTCCAGACCTATCCAAGGTAGAGACATCCGTGGGTTCCATAGTTGAAGCATCTCGTGGCATATCGGACTCTGAATGGGTCTCAGTGGAGGCCTGCGATTCAGAAGTAGCGGGTAACACTGAGTACTGGCGAACTGGCGACTGACTTAGGAGAAGCGTCGCCGGCAGTTTTGGACCTTGGCGGCCTATGTCTTTATCTTTGCGTTTTTTGGAATCCTGGTAGTTGGATGGCTAACCGATGACATTTCTGGATAATTAAACTGAGAACGGAAATATTTAGAGATGAAAATATACTGACGACGCATAGTGCGCTGATTACATAAAGCACAAAACCGACAGCAAGGTACGTCGTGGTCAGGGCCTAGGCAAGGAATACAGTACGAATGAAAATCTTTATGAGGTATTTGCTTTCCACAAGTAATGCAATTATTAACTTTTACTGACATCGGTAAGGAGCAAGAAAAAGTTTCCCCAATGGGGTACTTAGCTTTAGTTGAAGACTTCGGTTCTGAAACTCGAAAATTAAAATTTCAGGAGTCGGCCGACCGGCACTTGTGAACTGCTTCTGCTTCGGGCACTGCACGGCAAGAAAGACTGATGTAATGGTGTTGGCTGCATGTTTTATACCCCTGACGACCTGATGTCATGGTAGAAGGGATAGCAACCGACGCAGGACCCAAGACTTTGTTAATCAGGCCGACTGAGGACTACCTACAAGCTGATAACCCAAATGTAATGACTGCAACAGTGAAACACGAAGAACAACTCCTGTTCTACTAGATTATTTAGAGCACTGTTCTATTTTCCTTACTACCATTTTCAGGGTTTTCCTCAGTTGCCAACACTATATGATTTAAACTGAAGAATTTGTGTAATAATATCAGAAAACTGGCTTTGTCCACTGGTTGCCAGCTCCACAGTTATTTCCAAGCTTAAGCACATAGTGTGATGTAAAAGAGCAATAGCAAAGTTCAAAAGAATAAGGGAGAATGTCCTAAGGAATTATTCCCTAAAGATGTACATGTTATCCTTTCACTACACAGGATGCTAGTCACTGTATTGCAAGCCTGGAAGCCACTGCTAAAACATAAGCTGAGTGACAGTATCCAGCAAAGGTTGACAAGACAACAAGCAGAACATGGGGCATGAAAAAGACTCAAATCACTGGAAATGTGCAGAATCGCTGATAAAAATGGAAAGTGGTGTGATCTTAAATACATAACAATCGGAGGACAAGCAGTCTGTAAATAACTGAAGAGGATATACATACAGTGCTGATGTGGGTATTAGTGTTCAGTTATGCAATATGCACAGACTGACTAGCAGAAGTTTTATTTTTTAAATGAAATTAAGTTTTTCAAGGTAGAATTTGTGCTAACAGACTGCAAAGGTGTGATCTGGTAAGCAATGAAGGAAGATAGGGAAAGTATTTCAGAAAACAAGAGTTTTGAGGAAGAGATGAAGGCAGTCATAGATTAAGAAATGCAATCCAAACTAAAAAGTTGTGATGTTGATACAAAGAAGTTAATCTGATTTAATGTAAAAGTGACAAAGGTGTTGGACCAGGGATTCAACAGGATTTATGGCATCTGATTAGACTTTCAGCTCATTGTATGAGGCAAATGGATGTAGTCTGAGATGAGGATGTTGAGTTTCTGTATGATCAACATATCATCAAGATGCAATTAAGAAGCAAGATAGTGAGAGTCTTGACCGACAAAATGAAATGGCTGAACAGATGGAACATGTAGAACCTAAACCTTGTCACCACAATAAACAGGACACGCTGGAGGGATAGATTCCTGTCCCAGAGACTTCCTATACTCTGGAACAAGCTACCCATCTATGTCAAGCAAAGTTCTTCATTTGCACTCTTCAAGAAAAATCTTGATGAGTGGATGGGAAATAGGAAATACACCCCAGGGATCACTTCTGTGTCTCTGCTGGACAGTGGCACAGGAAAATAACTTTCTTGGGTGGCGTAAGCTATGGTACCTTGCTGGCTAGGCTTACGTAGGCCCTTGGGCCGATAGCCTAGTACCTACCGATGAACCTATGAACAGCAACTGACTGCAGTGGAGAATAAACTCTGGAGAGAAAAAAAAAACATGATATCAACTGGAATGCTGGAAGGGAGGAAGGTACAGATTTAATGCACTATATGAAAACAAAGACAGAACTATGGACAGGCTTCACAAAACACTTGTTGGATATTTCAGGTTGTCCAGCTACAACTGAATGAAACTGATAAGAAATTTGGCAAACTAGAAATATTATTTTAAACAAGAAACATCTTTACTGTGTTATCACTTTTGACATAGGCAATCATGCATTTATATAAATGAAAAAAAACACACTGATATATTTTCAGTTGCAAACATTATACATTAGATATAATATTCTATACAGTTGTCAATCTAACATTACATAACTAATTCAATTCCTGCCTTCCTTAAACCTCATTCCTCCTCCAAAACATAATTCTGTATATATTGCACCCACAATTCTCATTTTTTTCTATGCAAGTTTCTCCTACCCTTTTCTAAAGCTCCTACTTTCAGTTCTTTTATCACTGTTGATACGTTCACCTTCTAGGACGGTTGGTTTAGACTTCAATTTCCATTTTATAGTAATTGCTTCTTTATCAGCCACCAAAATTCAGCAAGGACTTACTATGTCTAGGCAATTATGATTCTATATCACAGCTCAAAAAATAATTTCCTTAGTTACACCAATTTGATCACCAAGTATTTCTGAAAGAGTAGTCTGCAAGGTATTTTAAAAGTCAGCCAACTCATTATACTCCCAAAAATATGTTCCCAGTTACCTCTTTCTTACCTATCATACCTCCAACGTTTGCAATCTACCTGCCAAAAAAATTCTTTGGAGTCTGCTTGGAGTATAAAAATAACTATGCAAACACTTCCATGCTCTGTTGCATATTCGACAGCCACACATATATCCTCCCATTGTTTCTTTGAGAATTGCTTAGCCAATCTCTTGTCCCAATTATTTATAACTTCCTCCGATTGATTCCTCTGGTTATCATGCAATATTCTATATGCCCTGCTAGTTATCCTTTTTTTAACAGCAGCTTCTGTTCTGGATTCTACTAAAAACTCTACCAGTGCTGGACTTCCACTTAGGATCCCACTATTCGTGTCTCTTTGGCTATACTCTGATATTAGCCCTTGCTAGGGAAGGCAAGCTCTACAATACAATCCAAATTATTCTTGGCCTTTTCCCATTCCATTATTTTTCCTGTCTAATTATTTGCTCTCAGTACCCTAGTTATTTTGCCAGTTTTGTCCAGTAAATTCCACCCATTCTTGCCTATTCTCTGTACACACATTTGCAGTCATTCCGATCAGTAGAGTCTCCTTTCTCCATTCACATGCTGACTTAGTTCTTATTATACTTTCTGCTACTTTATGAATATAATATTATGTATGGTTATTGCTACTCTCGTTAAGGATCTGCATCCAAAATCCCAGTCTCTCATTATTTCTTGAGCTTTTCCCATTTAATCATCATCCCTTTCCACTTTGAATTATAGCCTTCTGCTTGTGCTATGTATCTCATTACAGCAGTGTGTGCCTCCAGGTGTTTCTGCAATTAACACCTACTGACTCCTCTAGGCATCAAATACTGCTTGTTCATATTTGCATTAATAATTCCCAAACCATGCTCATTATAAGGTATCAGAAGATGTCATCTTAAAGCATACATGGTGGCAAACCCAACTGAATTGAGATTTGACATCTGTCTAATGCAGCTAAAGAGATAATTAATATTATTTGTATACTTTTTATTTTTATTGTAATAATTTTCAGATTTCTCTAAATAACTCAATATTTAGATAGCACAGATAGAACTGCATAGCCTCATATGAAAGCTCACAGCTGTATGAAGAAACTCCTGCTGGCAGTATAAGTCTTGCTTGAACAGTTACTGAAATGTCATAAGTTGTTTATACATTACAAAATTAATATTAACTACATTTATTTTGGCTTATAAAATCAATTTTAAAGCATCAAACTGAATGAATGCTACCAATATAAATATTAATTTATCCTGAATAGTTTGCCATTTACAGATTTCTAGTAACACTTACTGTTCCAGATACATGAATATTTGAACTGTAAGGTGATAACTTCACTTTTAAAGGTTCAAACCACATCCACTGGAAGTTAAAGGTACACACTCAAAAGGGCTGTACCGGAGGGAATGTGGAGCCTTAACTGTGCAGCTCTGAAATACCCTGTCAAATCAGGTAATCCCAAAACAGCTTGTTCTACTGGATGGATCAAGTTATCCTCCTTAACTCTTGCCCTCTTCCCCACTTAGATAAAATCCTTCAGCTCTTCATAAATTGCTATCCACAACTTCTCCTCTGGTTGATAAAAATGCACCTGTCCTGTATATAAAAATTAAAGGGACTAAATCATTTTTATTGCTTGTATCTTATCAATATCCATAAAACAGAGCTTCCAGTTTCTCAGTTTTTGTATTAATCTTTTGTTTAATCTCTCCCCATATATCCTCAGCTGCCATAACAGAATCCTTTTTAAGCTATACTCCTAAGTACTTCATTTTATCAAGTTTCCATAAACATAATTGCTGCTGAAGCAATTTGTGTACGAGTACATAGTTTACAGCTATTCCTTTTGTTTTGTCTTCACTAATTTTGTACCCCTAAAAGACATGAAACTGTCTCAGAATGTTCCATAACACTTGAGATGTCCTTTTCTGGTTTTATCAGGTACAAAATATTATCATCTGCAAATAAAGCAAGCTTTTCTTGACTACCATACCAGTTACATTCTTGAATTTCGGAGTCCCTTATTTTCTTTACCAGTGGCTCTAAATATAACACAAATAAAGGGTAAAGATGATACCTCTACCCGGTTCCTCTGTTCAAACAGGACATGTCAGAGAGGACCCCCACACACACTTTAATTTCTGCCTCCACTCCCTCACATATCCTCCTATTTAACCATATTATTCTGTCAGGGAATGTAAATGCCTCCACTGCTCTGCAAATAAAGCCCCAGCTTACTTTGTCAAATGCTTTTTCTGCACCAAGAACCAACACCAGTGGTATTTTCTTACATTTTGCTTCCCTCTGGATCATCATTATTCTGTTAATGTTATGAAATGTTTGCCTCCCCTCCACAAAACCACACTGATCCATGTCTATCAACTTTGCCATTTTTTTTAGCTGTTATAGACAAATGCTTTATAATCATGGTTTAGAATTGAAATGGGTCTATATGAAGCTGGATCTGATAGATCTTTACCGTCTTTAGGTATTACAGCCATCACAGGTTTCTTACAGGATGTTGGTGCTTCTTCTTTTAAAATACTGTTAAATAAAACTCCCAGATCCTTCCCTCCTAGCTTCCAAACCTCCACAGGAATACCAGCTATTGCTGGAGACTTTCCTGTAGATTGGTTATTTTGAGTCAATTTGTTTAATGCCATGAAAAAGGATACAGCCTTCTGGTAATTATGGCAATAGAAAATTTTAACTGGAGTTGCTAGTTCATCTACTTATGCTTAGCTTTAATACTTCAGAGGAAACATTTCAGCAATAAAACTACATTTTGTAGAGGCTTACAAAATACTTTCAGAACTTGGGTAAAGAAATGGAATTGTCTTTAAAAAATTATAAGTGCATAATAATGTTTGCATATAGCATATGCCAAACAATAAATAATCTCCATGGTATCCCCTAAGTCTTAAACAACCACTATATAAGTACAGTGGGTCCAAAACAAGACAGTGTAAGAAACTTCTCTGTGTGGATGCTTTTCACTTCCTGTACGTCTAGTTAATCACTATATATTAAAAAGCAGAAAAAAATCTGAAAATGGTAGTTGAAGTAGCAAACTAAAAACATCCTAAATCAAAAAAAAAATAAAAAAAACTTATTTTGAAATAGTATTATAATATAAAATTATTAACTATATTTGGTATTCAGAAGTAATCCAAGTAGAACAGAGTTTCTAGTCGAATATCCTTTATTAAGTACACAGACAAGCAATCCAAACAAAACAAAAAATAAACAGAATGATAGTTTCATCCCAAACTTTCTGACTATATACTTGTTATCAGGTATGGGAGTGGTTTATTTTGTTATAAAACAAAGTGTATTGGTATACATGTTAAAGTACAGTAGTGTACACTTACCATAAATGTAGCTGTTCGAGTGTATTCACTGTTGCAGTCTTTACAATTGGGTTATCCTGCTGGCAGGCTACCCTCAGTAGGCCTGAATTCCAAAGTCTAGGTCCGGCGTCGGTTGCTGTCACCTCTTCCCTGATGTCAGTGCGCCAGGGGTAGAGAAGATGCAGCCGACGCCATTTTCTTCAGTTTTTCTTGCCCCAGATGTCAGGTGCCCCCAAAAGGGTAGGCTAAAAATATGTCAATAAAACATGCATGCACCAAAGTATATATTTTGTCTTCATCTACAAGCAAATACACCACATAGGTTGTATAGAATAGAGAAGTACAGATAAGTTCCAGCAAAGAAATGGGGGATGGCAGGTGGGTAACCTGGACTGCAACAGTGAATACACTCGAACATCTACATTTATGGTAAGTGTACAAAACAGTACTATGTTCTTCATGTTTCACTGTTGCAGTCATTACAATTGGGTTGAATCCCAAAGCTAAGGTTGGGAGGCTGGAGCTAAATAGCATTAGGAGCGGCTATAAGGCCCTGCAGAACTGCAGTGGCAAAGCCTGCCCTGGATTTAGAGTAGAGTGATAAGTGATAGTGCTTTGTGAAGTTGTGCACTGAACTCCAAGTAGCAGCCTCTAAAATGTCTTTGGTTGGCACTCCCCTGAGGAAAGCTGCTGAAGTGGCTGCTGCTCTGGTTGAATGCCCTTAGGCACAGGCTTGCCATGTTGTGAATAGCAGAAACGAATGCAGTGGCCTATCCACTTTGAAATAGTCTGCTTTGAGATAGCTTTTCCTTGTGATCCGGCAGCATATGCCACTAGTAGTTGCTCTGTCTTTCTGAAAGCTTTGGTTCTGTTCAAACAGAAACGTAGCTGTCTGTGTATGTCCAAAGAATGCAGAATTCTCTCACCCTTATTCTGTGGGTTTGGATAAAAGGTAGGCAGATGAATAGTTTGGTTAAGGGCCAGACTGGGCACTACCTTAGGCATAAATGTCGGGTTTGTCCTCAGAGAAACCCTGCCTGGATAAAAAATGATAAAAGGTTCCACAGCCATGAATGCCTGCAGCTCTGAGACTTTAGAGTCTGCAGAGGTTATTGCTAGGAGCAGAGCTGTTTTCCAAGATAAAAACTTTATATCAGCTGTAGCGGCTGGCTCAAAAGGAGGTAGGCTGAGTTTTTCCAAGACATAATTGAGGTCCCATGCAGATATTGGTGATCTCCTTGGAGGACTTACATTTTTGGCCCCTCTGAGGTACTGCCTTAATAAAGGATGAAAAAAGATTGATGGCTCTGTATAGTAATGAGCCGAAATGGCAGAGGCATGAATTTTTATAGATGAAAAGGATAAACCTTTGTCCAGCATCTCAGTCACGTATTGCAAAATCTAAGGAATATTTGGTACAGCTGTGTCAATTCCTTGTGCCTAGTTCCAAGCACAGAATCTCTTCCATTTTCCAGCATAAGATTTTCTAGTACTAGGCCTCCTGGCCTCCAAAATGACATCCATCACCACTTTAGTGAGAGGTGTGTTTTGTATGACTACGTTATCCGCCATCGCCATGCTGCCAGATTTAAGGTCTTGAGTTGGCTGTGCAGGATCTGATTGTTCTGCTGGGACAGTAGATGAGGCACTTGAGGTAAGGTCCAGGCTGGGCATTGAGACAAGTTCCTTAGGATTGGATACCAGTACTTGCGTGGCCAGTCTGGGGCAATCAGTATCATTTTTGGCTTCTCCTGTCTGACCTTTAGGAGTACCTTGGGGAAGAGAGGCAGAGGAGGAAAGGCATACACTGTTACGTTTTTTCAGCTGAAAGATAGGGCATCCACTTTCCATGCTTGCCTGTGATAAGTCCTTGTGCAGAATCTCTTTAGTTGACAGTTGTGAGGTGAGGCAAATAGATCTATGTCCGGGCATCCCCATTTCCTTGTTACCATGCTGAAGACTTGTGGATCCAATTTCCACTCGTGGGGATATATGAGGTTTCTGCTTAGTTCGTCTGCCGGAGTATTTATCTTTCCTGGCAGGAATTGTGCCTGCAGCTGTACTTGGTAAGTCAATGCTAGTCATGGCTAGTCTGCAAAGGGGGTAAGAATGAGCGCCTCCCTGCTTGTTTATATACCACATGACTGTGATATTGTCTGTCTTTATCAGTTGTTGTCCCGGATGAAGTAGGTCCTTGAAGGCTGTCAGGGCATTTTGAACAGCTAGCATCTCTTTTTGATTGATATGTAGATGCATTTGGTTTGCAGACCATGTGCCTTGAATACATCTTTCTGCCATGTGGGCTCCCCAGGCATAATCCAATGCATCCATTGTTAATGTCTGTGTGGCTGGGGGTAGAGTGAATGGTTGTCCCTTGTTCTGGTGACAGGCCTTCGCCCACCATCGAAACTCCTGCTGCAGGCAGGGAATGAGAGTAACTACTGTTTCCAGGCTGTGGCAATGTTGAATCCAAACACTTTTTAGGTACCATTGAAGTTTCCTCATATGCGGTCTTGCATGTGGAATTAGTAGAATGCAGGATGCCATGAAGCCCAAAGCCTGCAGAATATTTCTTGCAGATAACTGGGCCTTTGTTGCCAACAGTTTGAAATAGGTAGTCAGTTGCCTTTGTTTGTCTGGCGTGAGATAAGCCATCTGGGCAGTTGTATTTAAGCTTGCACCCGGGAATATTATCTCTTGAGAGGGTACTAATTTTGATTTCTGTTCGTTGACTGTGTACCCTAGGCATGGTAGTAATCTCTTTACGAACGCCAGATGCTGTAGTAGAATGTCCTTGTTCTCTGCTTGAATGAGGCAGTCGTCCAAGTAAGGATATATTTGTATTCCTCTTTGTCTGCAGTATGCAATTACTGGTGCCAGGCACTTTGTGAAGACCCTGGGCGCAGTAGATAAGCCAAAGGGCAGTGCAGAGAAAAGGTAGTGCATTGAGCCAGCTTTGAATCTGAGGTATCTTCTGCATGTTTGTCTGACTGGGACATGGAGGTATGCCTCTTTTAAATCTAAAGTCACAAGCCAAGCCTTCTTGCCCAACATGGGCAGAAGCTGCTGTAGAGTCAACATTTTGAATTTTGGAATATCCAGATATGTGTTTAGAATAGATAGGTCCATAGGTCCAGTACTGGTCTCCAGGCTTTGTCCTTTCTGGGTACCAAGAACAGTCTGGAATAGAATCCTTGTCCCTGCTCTTGCTCTGGTACTTGTATGAATGGCCCTCATGTCCATGAGGGACGAAACCTGTTTTTGTGCCTCTGCTCACTGATGTTTTGGCAGGTCTGGCCAACCGTTTGCCCTTGGCAGGATATGGAAGTGAAACTTGTAGCCTTGTGACACTATGTTTAAGACCCATTTGTCCTGGGTTAATATGTGCCAATTTTGAGAAAAAAGTGCTAGTTTCCCCCCTAAAGGTGCTGCCAGAAGATAAGTGCTTGGCGCAGGCAGGGGGAAGTCATTGTGACTGTTTCCTGTATGGCTGTGAGTTTTGGAGGTAGAATCACCCCATTGTTTAGACCTGTGCGAACCTTGGGGCTGGGATCTGCCTCTAGGGCATCTGTATCTGCCCCTTTGTGGCCTGTCTGGCACTGGAAAGGACCAATTCTTTGTAGGCCAGTGCCTGCTAAATCTTGGTGGCTGTACCTGTAAGAAATCCTTGACTGTTTGCATAGATTTAGCTTTGTCCTCCATTTTCTTTAATACCTCTTCTGCTTTAACACCAAACAAAACATCATGCTGTAATGGAGCATCTAATAATTTTGCTTTAACGTGATCAGGTAGATTTTGTTCCTTTAACCAAGCATGCCTCCTAATGACAGAACCCGTAACTGCGGCCCTGCAGGAGGCCTCCAGAGAATCAAAACCACATTGCAAAGTATGCTTTCCAACTTGTTCAGCTGCATGCAATAAATCCTGCATTTCTTTGTTTTCTGCACATTCAGAATTTATTAATATTTTCTGTTTAAGCAGTGACATAATATATTGCTGATATTTGAGCATATGAAATTAACAATTTAAAGCCCTTAGAGCCAAGGTAGCAGAAGTGTAAATCTTTTTTCCCCATCTGTCCAGTGCCGTAGAATCCCTGTCAGAGGGAGTAGGGTGTTTTGCAGTGAAAGCCTTGACCCCTTTGGGACCCTGGGAGATAGTTTCTGGGTCAGCACCAGGTTTTTTGAAAAGGAATTTATGAGTCAGGAACCCTGTAGTACCTGTCCGGCTTAACAGGAGCTGGAGGTAAAGAGTCAGGGGTCAGACTGCACTCTGAAAATACATCATCTACAATGTCTAACACAGGTGGAACAGCTAGGGGCCTGTGTTGTGGTAGAAAATGGAAGTCTCTGAGCCTTTTCTTAGATTCTGAATAATCTTGGCTCTCCCAGTGGAAATGCTCCCTCATGGTATGTAAAGTTTCCCCAAAAGAATAATCCTCAGGAGGAGAGGCTGAATGTATAGATTCTTCAGCATCAGAATCCTCATAGGGAGGAAGAGAATATTCCTGATCAGAAGAGGAATCAGATGAAATAGAAACCTGATCTGAAGATTCATAATCTGTCTCTTGCCTAGGCCTCTTATCAGGAGGGGGATGGGAACCCCTGATCAAAGTAATTAGGTCTTCGGCCATTTTGAGCATCTGTTTTTTAGGCATGGAGGCCTGTCCATGAGGCTGTTGTACTTGTTTCTTTGTCTTTAAAGGTGCTTTAGTCATTGCCTTTGAAGCTGAAGTCATTTTAACATATAATTGAGTAGGTCTGAAAACACCCTCAGAAGTCGATGCCTGCTCAGCGGCTCCAGACCCATCTGAGGGAAAAGTTTCCAAAAGTCCAATACCTTGAGCTTCCAGCGGCCTGGTAGACTCCACGTGGGTGTCGGTAGCTGCCTGCGAGTCTAAAGTAGCGGTTGTCAGGGGGTGCGAAGGCACCTCACTGAGAACCGGCGAACTGGCGACTGGCTTAGAAGAAGCTTTGTCGTCGGTTTTGGACCTCGGATGCCTGTCTTTTTCTTTGCGTTTCTTGTGAATTCCGGTAGTCGGATGGCTATCCGACGACATTGTGTAGTTAAATCTTCTGCCAAAATAGTGAAATTCAAAATCGTACCGACGCTTAATAGTGCGTTGGTTAAATCTAGCACAAAACCGACAACTAGCAACGTCGTGGTCAGGGCCTTGGCAAGGAATACAGTAAGAATGAAAGTCCTTATGAGGTATTTGCTTCCCACAAGAAATACAATTATTAACTTTTTCTGACATCGGTCTGGAGCAAGAAAAAAGTTTCCCCAACGGGGTACTTAGCTTTTAGTGAAGACTTCGGATCTGAAATTCGAACACGAAAATCTCAGGAGTCGGCCAACCGGCACTTGCGAACTGCTTTTGCTTCGGGCACCGCATGGCAAGAAAGACTGAAGAAAATGGCGTCGGCTGCATCTTTTATACCCCTGGCGCACTGATGTCAGGGAAGAGGCGACAGCAACCGACGCCGGACCTAGACTTTGGAATTCAGGCTGACTGAGGGTAGCCTGCCAGCAGGATAACCCAATTATAATGACTGCAACAGTGAAACACGAAGAACATCTACATATTAAAAAATAGAAATCTCTTCTCCCAACCTTATCAGTGTGGTATTCAAGCTGGTACTGTCCTACTTACTAAATGTCCTAATTATTTAAACTATGCACTTTAAGTAATATTTAAAAAATTAATAATGATGTGGTACTTCTTATTAAACAGATTATTCTTAAACAGTCTGTGAACTTATTCAAGACATTATAATACGTGGCTGGAAATACTTAAACATCAGACCATTTGGCAATCAAAAAAATATACATTTTAGCATCCAGAAAAAACATGGCGTCCAAAACATAATCTGTTTCCATAAATGATTGTTAAAAAAGATTACTTTCACCCCTCTAGACTTCTTCAGGTCTGTGTGCAAGAAACCTAAAAATATATATATATCTACAAAAAATCTTACTAAAACTAACCAGTAAGCATAGTGAAAAAAAACAGTAAACCAAAACTGAAATAATACAACGTTATATGTACATTTAATGAACAAGTTAAACCAGGAAAAGTACACCAACTATGTGCTGGCCAGTATAGGGCAGAAAAAATAGTGCCCTTATAAAGGTAGTGAACACTACATATAAAATAACACTAAAATCAATACTTAAAAATAAATTAATAACCCAATATAAATTAAATAAAAAAACTATTAGTAACTAAATAAATGTGTGACAATTAAAGAAAAATGAGCTAGTATTGATATTAAAAATCATTTACAATAAAGTGGAAAAAATATTCTATAAGTTAAAAGCTCTTCAACAATGCATTAGTGAAAATTCCTAGTATTAATATAAAGGAGGGCAAATTTATTATATGTGAGACAAGGCTATAACATTTAAGTATGGTTGTGTTAGATGTTAAAATGAAAGGTTATACATAGTTATTTTTCATTTCTTCATAAAGGTTAGAAAAATGTTAAATCACTATAGGTAATATCCCAATACAAGGTGGTTAGAATGAAGGACTAATTCTACTTCATGAAATATAGTTTGGGTAATGAGCTATTTTTTTTCAAAACATTCATTAAAATATTCATTAAACAATGCAAACGAGGTATAACAAAATTGTCTACACCTAATATGCTGCAGGTGTACAATAAGCTTGATTGACATTGGTGGGACATTTTGTTAGGGGTCGCCACAGCAGAACTCTGGTCCGCTAATGATTGGCAGTAGATTTTTATGGTGCCGAGTTGCCAGCCCGACACCCAAACTTCAGTGAAGGCATGCCCATTCACACATGTCTTCCGGAGGCCACTCGACCGCGGGGAGAACATGCAGACTCCACACAGAAGGCACTCCAGCCGAGAATCGAACAGGAGAACCTCTTGCTGTGAGGCAACAATGCTATCGCTTGCACCAACGTGGCTTCCAGAACTAGAATATTAATCATAATGTTAACTAGCTTCTACTATGAGAGACTGAAAAATTACCCTTTTCGCTGCATGTGTTACTTCCACAATCTTGAAAGCTACTGTGATGCCCGCCACTGCTACCAATATGTGATGACCACCACTGCCACCAATATGTGATGTCCCCATGTTGGGCCAGTAATCAAGGAGCACAAATCCTAACCAATGACACTGGAGAGGAAGTGCACTTGGAATACAAATGGATACACTCACTATTTCCAGATGCAGACCTCCCTGCATCATGTACTATTTCCCTTAAGAGCACACAGGGAATGCACTCAACTTGGGGTCTGGATTTCTCTCTGTCACCTCCAGGTCCCCAGTAAGACTCCCCTCTTGTATAGCTATAGTGTTAGGTCCTCAGCTGAGTGTCCAAGCCAAGTTCTCCAGCACCCTCTCTGTGAACCCAGTGCTTCGTGTCCCTGCCCCATGTAGCTGACACTCACACACATACCTTGAGAAAGGCTGGCACAGATTACCTGCTCTACCACTTTTGTCCAGACTATAAGGTAGATTCACTTCCACCAGTCAGTTACTATAACACTCTTAAAAGGGTATCCAATTATGCTGAGTGAAGTTAAGATTGAAGTGGCCCACACAGGGTCATCAAATAAGTATAAGTACTCTCAAAGGTTAGATACTTTCTACAAGGACCAGCCACAATAAAAGTTTTAAATGCATTTAATAATAAGTAATAAAAGAACATGAAAATATTAAATGTATATTTGCAGTAAACCACAGAGTTCAAATCACAGAGAATACTGAAATTAACATTGATGGATATATTCATACAAATAAAGAAAAACACACTCTAAACTAAGCTTCATTACATTCCTGACTGAATCTAGGAGAATTTACTGTTCCCGAATAACTTACTTGGACATAGCAAGATGAAATATGTGAGCATTCTTTTTAGTCAGGTTTCCCAATACAGAATACTCAATACTCTATTTCTCTTTATAATACTTAAAATATAATTTCCAAGAGGGCTGGCAGAATGACCTCATCTGGTCACCTGACAAAGTTTTCGCAGTATTTCCATTTGAAGCTGAGATAGGAATTTAGCATGGACGGCTACAATACACATCAAAATGTTTATGGCAGTGCTTGGGGCTTCCCCTCTTTTTACTGAGCTAATGAACAAAGGCTTCTTTCCAGACCTAACATCTTCGGTCCTATTCAGCACTATGGGGTGCTGTCTTAATGATTTAACAGATCATTTACATGTCCCTTATTCTTCTTAAAGTAAGTTAGCTGGTAAATTTAATTCAGTTGCATTAATGCATGTACTTTTATTTTCATTCCAGCACGATGCAATGTTGATACATTTTAATACAATTAACACAAGCAAAGCTCTCAAATACATTTTCAGCACAAGCATTTGCACAAATCAGTTTGACATACAAATGACATACAGTCCTAATACAACTTGTAACACAAGAATCTTATATAAGTCAGCTTAATATTGAAAGGGCATATAATTCTTTACAAAACTCCAGCTGACTATGCTGGCACTTGCCCATATCATCACAGCTACCATTACATTTAAAACATCAGAGAAATCACAAAACAAGTGTTTTTACAAGGGGGGTTCAAGCACTCTTGTTCCCCAACAGCATATATACGAAAGTTATGTACTCACCATATTGCTCGATCCGTGTTGTCGGTCTCCATCTGGTTCAACCTGTGGGACCGATTCGACACTGGCCAATTCAAAAGTCTTTAGCCCATTTTGGCTCCACCTCCCTTACCCATGACTTCCTGCTCCTCCAGACTCCTAGACTGAGTTTGCCCCATGAGGAAAAACATGATGATAAAAACATACCCAAATGAAAAATATAGATCCCACAACTTGGAAAGAGACAACCAAGTGGAAATGCAATACTCCAAAAAAGTTGTAAGAACCTCAATGTCAGGTCATCACAGGAGGAGAGACTCTCCATGTCAACAACAAGTTAGGGGGCAGGGAGGTTTCACCAGACGGAGACAGGCAACATGGCTGTATCATTATGATGAGTACATAACTCTTGTACCCGATGTTGTCTGCTCTGTCTGGAGTCAAACTATGGGACAGAGTCCCCAGCCATGAAAATCCCTCTGGAGCAACTAAGAAAGGATATTCCATGACACAGTGGAGACAAAAGAAGCCCTGGACCTAGACTGAAAATGTTCAGCTAATATACACAAAAGTGTGGTGACCCAACCAAGTGAAAGCAGCACAAATATCATTCATCGGTACTCTAGAAATAAAAGCTGAAGAGGTAGCTACAGCCCTTGATGAATGACCTTTAGGCTTGTGCAAAAAAGAGACTTACCTTTCAAGGAATATGCAAACAAAATACAATCAGACAGCCATCTGGATAAAGTTACTTTAGACAGGAGAGCTCAGTCTGGATATTGAAAAGGAAACAAACATCTGACTAGATTTCTTGAAAGACTTTGTATGGTCTAGATAGAATTTTAATTGCCTAGGCACATCCAAACAATGCAAAAAAAAATATTTGCCTTTGTTGGAAAAATTGGGACAAACACAAGAAGATGAATGGAACTGTTAAGGTTATTCTCAGAAGCTACCTTAGGCAGAAATGCAGGGTCATACCAAGAGAAACCCTGTCTTTATGGAATACCAAATAATGGGGTGAAGAATCAAGCACTTGCAACTCTGAAACCTTTTTCACGGCGGTAATTGCCACCAAAAACAAAGTTAAACACGACTACCAACTAGCTCCACCAAGACAGATCTGCACTAAAACCATCTATGCCCAATGGCTTACCAAAACCACTAGGCAACTTATTAAAGAAAGGGACACAGCATGGGACACCTGGTGCAAAAACAAATAGGCAAACATTCTTACAACTGAGAAACACTGTAAAAAAAAAACAAATCAGACTAGACAAACAAATATACTATAGTGAAATTCAAACTAAGCATAATACCAACCCACAAAAGTTATGGGCCACTATAAACAGTATTCTCCAACCAGGTAAATCACCAGCTCCTCATCCAAACATAGACACCACCTCTATAAACACAGCCACCCAATTCAATATGTTCTTTACCAACTCAATATTAAAGCTGTCAACAGACCCACTCTCCTCAACCCCCACTATACTATATAACCTATCAAATAACACCAACTCCTTCACCCTTCAACCTGTACCAACTTACACCATCTATAGATACCTAACCAAACTTAAACCCACCACCTTAGCAGTAGACAAATTACCTGCCAAATTCCTACAAATAGCTGCCAAAGCCATTTCCTACCCAGTCTCTGTAATCATTAACAGATCACTCTCAGAGCAAAAGGTGCCACTTCTCTGGAAAATCTCCTACATTATACCAATACACAAAGGGGGCAACTCCACTTACCTAAAAACTACTGCCCTATATCTATACTTTCCCCACTGGCTAAAATACTGGAAAAATGTATCCACACCCAGGTCCTAGCACATCTCCTCTCCAACAATCTTCTTGCCAAAACTCAACAAGGATTCGGCTCCAACCATAGCACTACCACTGCACTCATCCATTTTAGTAACCTAGTAAATATGCAACGCAACAACAGCCAACTAGTGTCTGCAGTTTTCCTTGACTTATCAAAGGCGTCTGATACAGTCTCCAATACAAAACTAATAACATCACTCTCCGAATTAAAACTAACTACCCCTGCTCTATTATGGTTTCAAGACTCTCTCTCACAACACCAACAAGCTGTTAAGTGGAAAAACTCCCTTCCCCCTACTTGTAAAACTAGGATTACCCCAAGGATCAATCCTAGGACCCCTACTTTTCACTAAATTTACAAATAATCTTCACAAAGCCACATCTCTAGCAAACCTGGTTCAATACGCTGATGACTCCACCTTAATCTGCTCTGTCCACACCCTCCAACAACTTCAAACCAAGACCCAAGAAGCCTTTATGTCCATCGAAACCTGGCTAACAAACTCCCAGCTAATACTAAATCCTAAAAAGACCCAACTTATGCTCTTTCATCCTTCCAAAGCAGCAGCACCTACTCCCCCATTCTCTATTTCTGCATCAGATAATACCCCTATCTCCCTCGTCACACAAACCAAATTACTAGGGATCATTATTGACAATAATGTGAAATTTGACAAACACATAGCTCATGCAATAACTAAAATCAACAAAACACTAGGTACTCTTTACAGATGTAAAAACTTCCTAACCAGCAACAGTAAAGTAACCCTAGCTCATACCCATCTTCTCTCTATCTTACTATATGCTTCTCCTGTCCTAATTAATCTAAACAACAGCGATTTAAACAAGCTATCAGTATGCTGCAACAAAATAGCAAAATTCACCACAAACTCCTCCTACCGCACCCACCACTGTCAGGCCCTAAAACAGCTTTACTGGCTGGAACTCTCGAACACCTTAGCTGTAAACCAACTTCTAGCTCACCAAATGAATACTGTATGAACCTCACAAAACTTCAGCCTTACAAAGACCAGATCACCCTCTACTCCAATAACCGAGGACTTAGATCAACTAACAAGGCACTAATCGCAATCTCCAAAAGTCATTACAGCTCTGCTGCCTCCCTGCATTCTAGCAACATTGCCAAGACTTGGAACTCCCTACCATTACAAATCAGGGTACAACTTAACAAAACCATCTTCAAAAAACAGCTTATTCCCCACCTACACAACTCCTGGACTTGCAACTGCCTAGCACCTGGCTGACATATTCTAACTCCTTTCCGCTACCTATGATCCAACCTCCTCTTTAAAACACCCACAGATGCACTATATATTATCACACATTACCTACCAACTCACTGCCGCCTACTCCCCACTGCCCATCTATACCCACTAACTCTCCCCTAGACTAAGTTGAAAAGCTTGCCCTTAAAATGTCAATGCACCTCATATGAACTTGTCTATATTCTCCTCCTTTTTTAGTTTTTCCTTTCTTGTCTTATCTTCAGTACATCTTCAAGATTATCTCTACTAAACTGCTATACTTTTAATTGTATGTCTAAACCGCTACGCTTATATAAATATCTTAAGCAATCATATACGTTTATTGTCTGCTATATTTTTATAACTGCATGTGTAAACCACAATGCTCATGTAAATATCTTATGTATAGTAAGTTAGCAATTGTTCTGGAGCTTTTCTCCCCAGGCCTCCGCTGAAAATGGACAGATCTGTCCAGTCGGATCTCCCTGGTAAACAAATGTAAAATAAATAAATAAATAAATACACGTTTCAAAAATGAGGAGGCTTTAGGTTTAAAAGGAGGACCAGCTACAACCTGTAGAATGGAGGGCAGATCCTGGGGAAGGGACCGAGTCGTGCATTGGAGAATAAAGTAGAAAAGTACCTTTGAGAAAAGCCTTGGACATCTTTAGTGAAGCCATGGGCATACTATCTCTACCAATGTGAAAGTTAGAAATGGTTGCTATCTGTACTTTGATAGTAGAAAAGCTAGAGGTGGATCCAAACAACTCAGACATAAAATCTAAGGTGGATTCCAAAGTGGTTGAATCTCTGAGCCTCTGCCAACAAAACAAACCTTTTCCATTTACTGGTATATACTTTTCTAGTGAAGTCCTTCTGAGAAGAGGACAATATATAAACAGCCTGTGAAAACTTGGGATTCCTGGGCATTACGGGAACTGGAGGAACCATGCAGTCAACTTGAGGGACTGAAGATTGGGGGTTCCAGATCTCATGGAAAAGAAATGAGATCCGGAATGGGATCCAGTACCCAAGGGGGGTATTTCAGAAAAGGCCAAAGGAAGGGAAACCATACATGATGAGGCCCAAGGGGGCAATGAGGATCACTGTTGTTCTGCAGTGGGCTGATTTTTGTAGAAACTTTACCAGCAGAGGAACTGGGGACTAAGCATAAAGAGGTCCTGGGGGCCAAGAAAGCACCAGAGTGTCCTTGGGGACTGACCTACAGGGGGAACAATGGCATAACAGCTGTTGCACTTGGTGTTGGATGGGGAGGCAAACAGGTCACAACACAGAGTGCTCCAGCATCACAAAATCTGAGCTGTCACTGTTGATTTAGGGAAGACTCACGAAGTAATAAAATGCTCCTGCTGAGGCTGTCAGACAAAATGTTGACTTCTCTGGAATATGCATTGCTCAGAAACCTCTGACAGGAGACTGTCCACTGACAAACTCTCACGGCCTCTCAACAAAGAAGGTAAGAACATACTCTCCCCTGCTTGTTGAGATACCAGACAACCAACATATTGTCTGACTGCATCACAATCACATCCCTGGGGAGGGTGTCCTGAACAGCCTGCAAGGCATGGAGGACCGCTCTCATCTCCAGAACACTGATGTGAATGTGGACCTCTGTGGAAGATCAGGATCCTTGAACCATCCACCAAATGCCACCCCACCCCAGAAGGGAGGCATCCATGGTGTCTGTGGCGAAAGGAGAAGGAATTACAAACTACCTCCCCTTGGTTTACCAAGGGAGACTGTAACCACCACTGAATCTACTCATGAAGCACTCTCATCAACTGTATGCGGAAATCCACAGGATAAGTTAAGAAGGACCACTAAATGGCCACAGTCCATTTGTAGGGGCATCATGTGACATCTAGCTAGAAGGACCAGTCCTATAAACACTGCCATATGACTCAGAAGTTTCTGAAGTGCATGAAACAGAGGTTTTGAAATTTTAAGCACTGACAGGGCCCGAGCTCTAAGAATGAAAACTCTGGAGCTCGGAAGCCTGGCAATTTGACAGACTGTGTATAAATGACAACCTATGAACTATAAAACCTGTACAGGCTGAAGGCTTGATTTTGGATAGCTGACTGTAATGCACAAGTTGCTGCATAGTCAGAGTAAGGAGTCCCTGGCCGAGATTAACAATGACTTTGTGGGGGCAGTGAGGAGCCAATCGTCCAGGTATGGAAAGACCTGAAGTCTCTGCAGCCAAAGTCAGGATGCGAACACTGCCATGCACTTGGTTAATATGGGTCTATATTACTTCAGTGAAAATTCAGTTCAGTGAACGGCATTTCCGGTTCACTTACACTGAAGTTTGTCGAACTGCTCATACTGAAAGTGCGGTACAGTGAGGCTCGGGAAATTTGCCCTTTCTGCACTGTAGTGCGATCTCGGAGCTGGTATATATTATTAGTGGGGGTGGGGGGGGTGCAGCTACCTACAAGGGCGGATTTTGTTGAAAGGCATTTCCAATGAAATGCCGTTCGCTGAAGTGATATAGACCCTTAGTTAACACCCAGGGGGCTGTTGTGAGTCCAAATGGCAAGGCCCTGAACTGATAATGATAGGCTCCCAGCAGGAAGTGAAGGAAACTCTGGAATATACTGATGTGATGGTAAGCATCCTTAAGCTCTATCCAATCGTCCTTCCTCAGAAGGGGTAAGATGGACTGCACCATGACCATCTGGAACTTGGTCTTTTTGGAAAACTGATTTAGCTTGCTTAAATGCAAAATTGGTCTGAGGTCCTTTATTTCTGAGACTAAAAAGAACATGGAATAGACCCCATATCCTATCTGGTTTGGTAGGACCTCCAGAAGGACTTGATTTGTGAGCAGCTTTTGGATCTCTGTTGCTGCATAAAGTCTCTGATGGGGTGAAAAATCTGGGAGACATTTTGGGTGATAGTTTGGAACTACTAGAAAGGGTCTGAAATAACCTCTGGATATGACTCTCAACACCCAGTTGTCTGAGGTGATGGCCTCCCAAACGTTTGGGTGGAGAGTTAGAGAACCCTGACTGGCTCCGGAGAAGAGCAGTCAGGTAACCCTTCAGGACTGCTGAAACGACCCACTGGAAAAGGCCCTGCAAAAGCCCTGATTCTGTGGACTGCCTCTGCCTTGCAGGCAGTATCAATTATGATCCCCCCCCCTCACCCTCGGGAGGAACCCTCCAGTGGAGCATCCTGGGAAGACAACTGTGCCAACCTTAAAAAGAGCTACTTACCCCTTTCTGATTCCTAGAAGAGGTTTGCTGGTGTTCACTGCTCATCAAAGTGTCCTTAACCTTGGGTGCAAACTAGGAGGACTGTCAAAAGGGGCAGTGATGAATGACACTTTGAAACAGTCTGCAAAGTTACACAGTCACATCCAGGTGAGGTGCTGCACTGCACTCCCAAAGCTTGCACTCCAAATGCTCCATCAGCCACAATAGAGATGAGTCTCATTGAGATACTGGTGATGGAACTAAGGTGGACAACTGAGTTTCCATCTTTTTCTGAGAATCTGGGCCTGCTGTGTCTTGACAGTACTTGACACTTTAGACACTAGGTCCCACTGAAGCCTTGTCAAGTGATAAAGTGGTTAACTGCCCTGACAGCAAAGGTGAATGAGGCATAGGGTCACTTCCCTAATCGATCCAGTAGCCAAGACTCCCTGTTTGGGGGGGGGGGTGAATCAAAGAGCTCTCCGCTGAGATCTTCTTGGTGGCTACCACCACCGCAATGACATTGACAGCCGGACCCTTACTACAAGGAGGCCTGTATGTGGAGGGGGGGTGAGAACTTTATCTGGCTTCCTAGGGATAGGCTTCACTATGTGGGTTTCCTTTCACACCCTCCACAATGCCAGGTCTGTAAGGACATCCAGAAGAGGAACCACCCAAGGCATGGATGGGCCTACATCAAAGGCCTCCAGAAAAACTGACTCCTCAGAAGAGAGGGCTTTGAAGGACCAGCCTCGGTGTTGGTGAAATACCTCCAACAAATAGTCAAAGGATGTGTCTTCATGTGAGAACTTGGGGGAACCCTCTCCTTCATGGACGTCGGTATCCTCGGTGAGAAACTCTTGCATGGAATCCAAGTGTTTCCTCTTGAACTTTCTCTTCCCAAAACCTCCCATTCTGATAAAGCTGGAGAGGAGGGGGAAGAGTTAGGAAGCCCCACCAAGGGGACAAACTGGAGACTGGCTGAAGCATGCTGTCTTGATGCAGACTGATGACAAGTCAGAGGAAGAGATGAAAATTGGGAGGAAGTGCCAAGCAAGAGACATCCGACCCTTCTCTCGAGAAGAAAACATCCTCTCAACAATGTCAAAGGACATGGCAGAGGCAGGCCTTTTGGGTCCTAGCGTACTGAAGACAGGCCAGAACCCAAGGGAGCTGCAACTAGACCTGATGTTGAGATCGGATCCGAACTGTCGAAAGCTGAAGCTCTGAGAAGGAGTGATGATCACGAATCTGGGACCGTCGACCCTGATCCAGAAACTCTATCTTTGACACCATGGCTCTAAGGTGCCAAAGGCCCAGAACAAGTTGGGGTCAAGGTTACCAAGGAACAGGCTGGGGCTAAAGACAGCCAAGCTATCAGATCTGATCAAAGGGTGGAAACTCAGCTAGCCCCAAAGATCTCAGACCCAAAAGGGCCAAGGGAAGAAACCAAAAATATAGAGCCGAGGATCCCTGTGCAGGACCCAGACCCAAGGAGCTAAAAATCAATTGCATCTGTGGTGCAAAAAGGATCTCATCAGCTGCTCCAGTTCAGTAGATTTGATATTGCCCATTGTCCTCAATGAATGGACAGAAGAAGCCACTGAAGATGGCTTAGAAGGTTTACAGGAAGAGGACCACACATGATGGATCCAAGCTGGAGAGGCCCTGAATCGGGGTGGAGACAGGGAAAACTCTGCTGACTAAAGAGGACGAGTGTGAGGAGAAAAGGTAGAAGCCACCCTACATGAAGGTGCCCCTTTGATCAGGAAGGGAATGCTCGGAGCTGGAGATGCTATCTTGCCTCATTTAGGTAGCGAAGGCAATTGGCTCCAATATGTTGGAGCCAATGTCAGTGCTGATGCTGCCAGGAAAGCAAAAAGTTGGGGAACCTTTGGACCTGGAGAACCCATGGGAATAGGTCCAGTCGAAGAAGATCCCTTACCCTCCAGTTAGGTTTGCTTGGAGGTTTGTGGCTGGGACTTCTTGGACCCAGTCTTAGGAACTGGGAGAGAAGCCATCCTAGAAGAAGAAGTAGAAGAAGCAGCAACTTATGAGCCAGAGGGTAAAAGGCATTTCAAAACAAACTTGACCTTACACTTGTCGAGAGCAGAAGCCAAAGCTCTCACAAATGGAACATCCTGAATGCAGATGCCCCGGACCCAAACAATGCACCCATTTTAACTGTGCACTCTGGGAGGGCAACTTGTGCCTACAGAAAACACATTTCTTAAAACCCTTATCCATTTAACAACAATACTACAGCACACTAAGACTAAGGGAAAACAGGAAAGAGCCTAATGATAAACAGAAGAGAGGGAGGGAAGGGTAAAGGGAACAAACTACCTAACACTAAAAGCTACCTAAAACTGCCAGAACATATGCAAATGACTCTACAAAGGACAGGGAAGAAAAGATCTCACCAACAACACTGTACTAACTATTCAAAAAAGAAAAAGTCAAGTGGAGCCAAAGGCCGAGATGCAGACATGAATGGCAGGAAACTAGATCTGGGGAGCTGATGGAGGAGCAGGGAGTTATGGGTAAGGGACACCGAGCCAAAATGGGCTAAAGACTTTTACATTGGCCAGTGCTGGATCCAAAGTCCCATAGATTGAATCCAGATGGAGCACAAAACACTGAATATATATATATATATATATATATATATATATATATATATGCATATATATTTATATACACACACATATATATATATATATATATATATATATATATATATTTATTTATTTACATTAGTACTTTGGAAAGCAGAGGCAGAGGAGGGAAGGCATAAACTGATAGGTTTTTCCAGCTGAAGGACAGAGCATCCACCTTCCAAGCTTGTCTGTGGGGAGTCCGTGCACAAAATTTTTCCAATTGATAGTTCTGGGGGGAGGCAAAGAGGTCTATATCTGGGCACCCCATTTGCTTGTCAACATGTTGAAAATCCTTGGTTCCAGTTTCCACTCGTGTGGGTCCATGAGGGTTCTGCTTAGTCCATCTGCCAGTGTATTTAGTTTTCCTGGCAGGAATTGAGCTTGTAGATGTATTTGGTAGCTCAAGGCTGTGTTCCACAATGCCATGGCTAGTCTGCAGAGGGGGTAAGAATGCGTACACCCTGCTTGTTTATGTACCACATAACAGTGGTGTTGTCTGTCTTTACCATTAATTGTCCTGGAAGAATGTGGTCCTTTGAAGGCTGTTAGAGCATTCTGTACAACTAACATTTCTTTATGATTGATGTGAAAGTGCATTTGAATTGGGTTACACTTGTCCTGAATGCACTTCCCTGCCAGGTGCACCCCCCCCCCCCATGCATAGTCTGATGCGTCTGTTGTTAGGGTTTGGGTGGCAGGGGGTAGTGTGAATGGTAGTCCCTTGTTTTGGTGGCAGGCCTCTGCCCACCAAAGGAGCTCTAGGCATAGACAAGGAATGATAGGAATCATTGCTTCTAGATCCTGAAAATGTTGACACCATAGGCTTTTTAGATACCATTATAGTTTCCTCATATGCAGTCTTGCATATGAAATTAGAAGAATGCAGGAGGCCATGAACCCCAAGGCTTGTAGTATTTGCCTTGCAGATAGCAGGGTTTTTGTGACCACTTGTTTGAAGTAGGTTGTCAAGTGAATTTGTTTCTCTGGCATGAGGAATGCCATCTGGGAAGTTGTATTCAAGCTTGCTCTCAGGAATATAATTTGTTGACAGGGTACCAGGTGTGATTTCGTTTCGTTTATGGTGTACCCCAGACAAGTTAGCACCCTCTGTACAAAAGCCAGATGATTCAAAAGTATGTCCTGGTTTTCTGCCTGAATTAGACAATAGTCCAGGTATTGGTATATTTGAATATTTCTTTGCCTGCAAAATGCAATGACTGGAGCTAGGCACTTTGTGAATACCCTGGGTGCAGTAGATAAGCCAAAGGGCAGTGCAGAGAACTGAGAGTGCGTGTAGCCTGCTTTGAAGCGTAGGTATCTTCTGCAAGACTCCCTGATTGGGATGTGCAGGTATGCTTCCTTTAAATTTAGTGTTGCCAACCAGGCATCTTTGCTTAGCATAGGAAGCAACTGGTGAAGAGTCAGCATCTTGAAATTTGGAATCACCAAAAAGGTGTTTACAGTAGGCAGGTCCAGGATAGGATGCCGTGAATTGTCTTTTCTGGGTACCAGGAAAAATCTTGAGTGGAAACCTTGTCCCTTTTTCTCTTCTGGTACCAATTGAATAGCCCCTATGCTTAAGAGAGAGAGTACTTGCTTTTGAGCCTCTGCTCACTGCTTTAGAGGTAGATCCGGCCAACCGCTTGGAGTTGGTGATGTGTGGAAGTGAAATCTGTATCCTTGGGACACTATATTTAAAACCCATTTGTCCTGGGTAATGAGTCCCCAGTTCTTTGCATGAAGTGCAATCATTCCCCCCAAAGGGGCAGTCAGTTGAGAAGTGCTTGGAAGTTTTAAAAATAAGTCATTGAGACATTTTACCACAGGGGGGGACTTTTATTACTCCCAAATTTGGAAGTGGAGACCCCCCCTCTACTTAGTCCTGTGCGTCCCCTGGGACTGAAGCCTGGGTGCTCTGCTGGATCTGGGTTTGGACTGAGAATGTCTGGAAGAGGCAGGAAAGGACCAGTTCTTAGAAGGCCAATGCCTACTAAATCTTGGAGGTTGTACTTGTAAAAAGTCTAACAGTTTGTATAGATTTAGCTTTTTCCTCCATCTTTTTAAGAACTTCTTCTGCCTTGTTGCCAAATATGTGGCCCTGATTTAAGGGAGCATCCAGTAATTTCGCTTTAACATGATCTGGCAAGAATTGCTCCTTAAGCCAAGCATGCCTTCTAAGTACAGACCCAGTTACCGCAGCCCTGCAAGATGCCTCTAGTGAATCAAAACCACATTACAATGTATGTTTACCAACTTGTTCAGCAGAATGCATAAAATCCTGTAAATCCTTATTTTCAGCACAATCAGGAGTCAACATCATTTTCTGTTTAAGCAATCCAGTAATATGCAGCTGATACTTTAACATATGAAACTGGCAATTTAAGGCCCTAATGGCCAAAGTTGCAGAAGTGTATACCTTCTTACCCCATCTATCCAGTGCCCTGGAGTCTCTGTCAGAGGGGGTAGGATTTTTGGCAGTAGTAGCTTTAATGCCCTTGGGTCCCTGTGAAATGGTTTCAGGATACGCAGTAGGATTTTTGAAAAGGAACTTGTGAGAGTCAGGAACCCTGTAATATCTATCAGGTTTTCTGGAAGCAGGAGGTAAAGAGTCAGGGGCCATGCTAGATTCCAAAAAGGCATCATCAACAATGTCCAGTACAGGAGGTATAGCTAAAGGCCTATGCTGGGGCAGGAGTAAGAAATCCCTAAGCCTCTTTTTAGAATCAGAGAAATCCTGACTTTCCCAACGATAAAGCTCCCTGAGAGTATGCAAGGTTTCACCAAAAGAGAAATCCTCTGGGGCAGAGGGAATAGAGTCCTCAGCATCAGAATCCTCATAGGTAGATAAGTGTAAATCCTGGTCATCAGAGGAAATCCTGGTCAGAAGTATCATAAGCAAACTCAGTCCTAGGTCTCTTAGGTTGGGTTAGGAAGGTTGGCTTCCCCTGATTAAAGTAATAAGGTCTTCAGTCATTCTTATCATTTGTTCTTTAGGCATAGAGGCATGACCAATCAGTCTGGGCATCAGTTTTCTAGGCATGGTTCGAGTTTTAGGCCTTGAAGAAGAAGATGGCACCAGTTTAATATGCAAGTCAGTAGGCCTGAATACACCCTCAGAAGCCAGTGCCTGCACAGTTGCTCCGGACCCATCCAAGGTAGAGACAGCCACAGGTTCCACAGCTGAAGCATCTCGCAGCATACCGGACTCTGAATGGGTCTCAGTAGAAGTCTGCGAATCTGAAGTAGCGGGTATCAGGGGCTGCGAAAGCGCCTCACTGAGTACCGGTGAACTGAGCAGCCTGTCTCTGTCTTTATCTTTGCGTTTCTTCAGAATGTCGGTAGTCGGATGGCTTACCAAAGACATATCAGGATAACTGAACTGAGTACTAAAAAATTTAGAAGTGCAAATATACCGACGATGATAGTTTGTGGTTTAAATAAGGCACAAAACCGACAGCAAGGTACGTCGTGGTCAGGGCCTAGGCCAGGAATACAGTACAAATTAAAATCTTTATGAGGTATTTGCTTTCCACAAGAAATGCAATTATTTACTTTTACTGACATCGGTTTAGAGCAAGAAAAAGTTTCCCAATGGGGTATTTAGCTTTTAGTTGAAGACTTCAGTCCTGAAATTTGAAAATGAAAATTTCAGGAGTCGGCCGACCGGCACTTGCAAACTGCTTCTGCTTCGGGCACCACACGGCAAGAAAGACTGATGTAATGACGTCAGCTGCATGTTCTATACCCCTGACGACCTGACATCATGGAAGAAGAGACAGCAATGACGCAGGACCCAAGACTTTGTTAATCAGGCCGACTGAGGGCTACCTGCAAGCAGATAACCCAAATGTAATGACTGCAACAGTGAAACACGAAGAACATCATATAAACAGGTTGTCAATTAGTCAGTGCAGTTACTCCAGAAACAATGGAATAAACCAACCTGAAGAGGGAAGAAGGGTGAGCTGTGGAAGGATGGAAGCAGACAAATGGATCTATCCTTATGGAAAGTACATAACCTTTGCATCTAGTGTTCTCTATTACATCCGTTCCTCACCAGATGGGACAGAGCCCCAGTTACCATATGTCTTGGGAGGCCTCATTGAAGTATATTCCAGAGGAAAGCTGACCCAAAGGAAGTTCTGGACCTGGATTGCAAATCCAGTTTACAATGACGTATAAAGGCATAAACATAAGACCATAAGATGTCAGCTGCATGTTCTATACCCCTGACGACCTGACATCATGGAGAAGAGACAGCAATGACGCAGGACCCAAGACTTTGTTAATCAGGCCGACTGAGGGCTACCTGCAAGCAGATAACCCAAATGTACTCACTTGCACAAAAAAGTAGGAAAGTGGGTAAAAACTCAGACAGAACTCAATGAAGGCTGGGAGATAAGAAAGGGAATGGCAGGGGAGATGCTTGTTTTCAGCAATATATTATCTTATGGCATATAGGAAGTTGATGGCAAGCAAAAGAATTAGGGTACTTATCTAATATAAGAAAATCTATTTCAAAGGAAAGGTGAGCAAAAGGAATTCAGCAAGATTAAACTGGATGAATATAACATTGTCAGACATACTAAGGGAGCATGAATAGAATTAAAGATAAGGGAGCATGAATACAGCAAAAACAAAGTGCCCACAATTTACCACATAGGTGGTAATCCATTAAGTACAGAAGAAGTAATTAGGGACCTGGGGACCCAAGTTGATAGCAATCTCTCATTTGACAACCACGTGGCCAAAGTGGTTAGAAAAACATTTTATATAGCCCACCTAATCATGAAGGGATTCACATCTAGATCAGGGGACGTCATCGTGCCTCTTTACTCATCCCTCATCAGGCCCATAATTGAGTACAATGCCCCTTTTGGGATGTACCTTACCAGACACCTGCAGCAACTGGAAAGACCCCAAAAGTACCTCACCAAGAGGATCAAAGGGCTCAAACAGATGCCATATGCTGCCCGGTTAAAGAAACTCCAGCTCTACTCAGTGGCATACCGCCTGTTCAGAGGTGATCTGTGCCTGACGTATAAAGCCATGTCCAACCCGGACTTAATGGACATGCTGCACCTCAGAAAAGCCAAATCCCATCGAGCTACGCGCTCGAGAGACTTGAACCACAGCACTGAAATAAATAGGACATGCTGGAGGGACAGATTCATAACCCAGAGGCTCCCTTCACTCTGGAATAAAATCCCAGTCCAGGTTAGGCAGAGTCCCTCATTGACTCTCTTCAAGAGGAATCTTGATGAGTGGATGGGAGATCGTAGGTTTACCCCGGGTATAACTTCTGTGTCACTGTTAGACAGAGGCACAGTATACTAACCTCGAAAAAGGGCATAGCAAAATAAATTTAAAATGGGTGGCGAAAGCCAAACACATTCTGGCTAGGCTTATAAATGCCCTAGGGCAGATAGCCTAGTATGAACCTATGAACCATGTGGCTGCACCACAAATGTCACTGACTGGCATTTTGGAGAAGAAAGCAATCAAAGTAACATCTGATCTAGTAGAATGAGGTTTAGGTGTTCCAAGTAAAGATAATCACTTGATTATGAGGGGAGTTATAGGTAAGAGAAGGAGCCTGAGCCTTGGATGGATTCAAAGTCTGAGAAGTGGCTGATGATGAGTTCAGGACAAGAAGACTTGCCTATCAGCCCACTTAACAGACTAAAAAAAAAAAAAAGTTTAAAATAAATTCTACAAAGCATCTTACTCCTCCTTCTTGGAGGGGATTAGAAGCATTTGTCTAGCTCTAAGAGCTAAAGTGGTATCTCTTGGGCTTAACCTTGTACTCACTTGCACAAAAAAGTAGGAAAGTGGATAAAAACTCAGACAGAACTCAATGAAGGCTGGGAGATAAGGAAGGGAATGGCAGGGGAGATGCTTGTTTTCAGCAATATATTATCTTATGGCATATAGGAAGTTGATGGCAAGCAAAAGAATTAGGGTACTTATCTAATATAAGAAAATCTATTTCAAAGGAAAGGTGAGCAACAGGAATTCAGCAAGATTAAAATGGATGAATATAACATTGTCAGACATACTAAGGGAGCATGAATAGAATTAAAGATAAGGGAGCATGAATAGAATTAAAGATTATGACTGAATAAGATAGTTCTGCCTAATCTGTTATGCGGACATTGTGATATTGGTAAAGAAAGAAAAGTTGGAAGTAATATGGTTATTAATTTTTAACCTTATGTTTAGTCTGTGAAAGAGGCTGAGCTTTGGGTCAGAATGTTATGTATAGTGTGAATCCTGCACAAAGTAAAACTGCACTGTATTATCAAGGATTATAATGTGTGTTAAGATCACAGGATCATATTTTGTACAAAAAAAAAATGAAAAATGGAGATTTATAAAACGTCATGGTCTGTTTAGTTGAACTGTGTAAAAATATGTTTTCACCCATGAGTCATTGTAAATATATGCACTAAATACTGTTTGAAAAAAAGTGATGGTGAGCGGAATGGTAAATGGAAGAGGGAAGATTCAAGACTGACATCAGGAAACGTTACTTATGGTAGGAAGTGACAAGACCCTTAGAATGCACTGCTACAGGAGGTGGTGGTGGAGTATTCTTGGAAACTTTCACAATTGCAGGAAAGTGGCAGAAAGTTGAAGTAGCAGCTATGTACAGCTTGTTGGAACAGTATAGTGGGCTAGTGTGACCAAAGCATACCTCTCAGCTGTTCAGAATTTCACAGAAAGTCCACATTTTGCCTCATATTTTCAGTCTGTTATTCATAGAATTTGTGGTTTTCTGGCAAATAATTCAAGACTGAAGTCAGTAAGTAATGACAGCCATTTAAGTTTCGAACTTGATAAGCTTCAGAAAATGCTTGCAAATACAAAAAAAAAAGTTATGTACTCACCATAAAGTTCCAGCTTTCATTTTTCCTCAACTGATGGGTCTTGGATCTGACTTGACCGCTTCTTCCAGATCCTAACTCTCGAGCTCCTTCCTTTACCTATATTGCCTTGCTAGCCTAACATACCTCAGATCGAGTTTCTGCTTATAGAAGATGAAGGATAATACCTTAAGAGAACGGATTCGTGAGAGCTGCCCGTATGACATCTACTTTTGAAGATTTTTTAAATGAATGCTCATTGTTGGAAGAAATGTTTATTAGGAGGGATTATCCTGTGGACTTTGTAGGTGACATTAAATTGGAAGTTATTAATAAACGTTCTTCTGGTTTTTACAGTCCTATTTTGAGGGTTAAAACTATGAATGATAGCAATAACATGACTTCAGTACATACCGTAGTGAATTCTGAAATTTTTGGAGAAAGGAATTTTAGATTATCCTATATTACTACGTATACTGTGAACTCATATGCAATACAAGATATCTTATTTAAGAATTGGTCTATCTTGATGGAAGATAGTAGTTTTAGACCAAAAATTAGTCAAAAACCCCTGATTGTTTATAGGAAGGGGAATAATTTAAAAAGTTTGTTGGAAAGACCATTGAGACTTGAAGCTGATGAAAAAATGGTTCGGCAGATGTCTACGTGCGGGTTCTGTAGCTATTTTACACACATTAACACTGGAGAATTTTTTTGTTTAAAATGGATATTTTTTACACATTCGTGGTAAATATAACTGTAATAGTACTGGTGTTGTGTATGGGGCTTTGTGCCAGAATTGCCCTGCTTTCTATATAGGAAAGACCGAGGGGAAACTCAGAACCCCCATTTATGAACATTGTTGACATTAAAAAGAAAAAAACTGACAAATCCATTGTTTAGGCACATTCATGAATTCCCAGAACATTATTTTAAATTTATAGTCATTGAACAAATTAAACCCAATGTGAGGGGAGGTCCATGGCAACTGAAACTGGAGGAAAAATAATTATTCTGGATCCTCCGTTTAAAAGCTGTTGGATGGCCTGGATTAAATGAGCTTGCCTCTATTGGTTGTGTCTTAAAATTAATGGCTTTATTGAGATAATTTTGTTGGTAAGGGCTTTTTTTTAGATCTTTATTCATATGTTTTTACAAAAATGTATATATTTACATGTGTTGTTTTACATGTTTTTTTGTATGTATACGCTTTAAACAGGGTTGTAATGTATGGGTTTTATAATGACCTATCTCTTTAAATGTTAAATGAGGAACTGATGTCAGACCTGGGGCTTTTTTTAAAAATGGGTTGCAGCTGTTACTTTTTTGTCTGATGAAGTCTTGGTATTATCCAAGACGAAAGCGCTTACAAAAATAGGCTAAAAATTTGTTTGGGCGCTTAGGGATTAGCTCCACAGTATCTGATTCCTTCCATGCCAAGCATGAGATGAGGTCTACAAGTTCATCAGCTGGGGGGGGGGGGGGCACCCAAGACATAGCCAGGTCAGACCAGAAAGCCTCCAGGAACACTGACTCCTCTTGGGACAGGGTGTTGAAGAATCGACCACATTTTTGCTTTAGGAATTGTTCAGGTGGAGATTTGTGGGCCCCCTCCCCTTTATCGAAATTGGTGTCCTCAGTGAGAGACGAATCCAAGTGTCACCTTTTACATGTTTTCTTCTGAGGGACCTCATCAATGGGATGGTCTGGTAAGGTATCGGAAATGACAGGAGAGTCCTGACAGACTGAATGGAGACTTGAATGGGCTGCCTGTGCCAGTGGAACAGAAAAACGAGGCTCAGAGCAAAGACCCAAAGCTGGTAGCCTACTCAAAGGAATTTTTAAAAAACAGTTTTCTCCTAAAATACACCAATAGCTTGAGACAGAGAAGATCCATGTTTGTAAAATATGGCAGCAAATGAGATCAGAGGTATTTTACGCTGGCAGGGCATTATGGATAATGGAAGGAGCTTGAGAGTTTGGATGAGAAGATAGATCCAGAAGATGCAGTCGAGTCTGATCCGATACTCATCAGTTGAGGAATGAATGAAAACGACAACATCAGATCTTTTTATTCAAGCAACTTTCTAAGCTTAGAAGAGCAACATTTAAAATTTACCATTGATTTTGGTACTTTATCCCTCCATTATTTTTGTTTTTGGCTAGAATTCTTGTTCTAAGATGTTGAGAAGGTCCCATCAGCATTTCTGTTATGTTTTCAAGTCCTGTACTCTCAGATTCATTATTCTGTTTCATTTATTTAGAATCAGCTAAAGTCAAATCAATTTTCTTGTTGCACTGTAAATAATAGTGCCACCCAGTCCTAAAGTAAAAAGTCTGTAGCTATACAAGTTGCTGAAACAATATGATGCTTCCTGTAAATCTCCTAAAAGCTGTCTAACACAGAGCACTTCATCAGGATTGACACTTGTATGAATAAAAATCAACTTAAAACTACTCCTTGGTGATTTGCAACTGAATTAATAAAACTTAATACAACTTAAGCTTGCTCTACTCAGATTGCTGCAGCAGTTTTGTAGGAACTGCTATGACCTTGAAAGGTTTGTCCATGAAGAATTTGCTTGCAAAACATCAGTGAATCCACAACTAAATATCTTACTACCTGATTTCCTGAATTCCAAATTCTTTCAAGTACGGGAGAGATGTGATGGTATATTTAAATACATACAAACAGGAAGAGATCCTTTTACAGGAAAGTCTTTGGGGTATCAGAGCTGGCTGAGTGTTGCTGTCCTTCCTACACATTTGTTCTGTTTCCATGATGTGTTTCAAGCAACTCAGAACCCTTCCGGCCAATTCCAGGGTTGTGCCATAATCTGTAAGGAGTATTTCCTAATTACAGCATGATAAGCTTCCTTGTCCTTCCTTTGAAATTTCGTCCCCACATAATGATAAAGTTACAAATCGTAATCTATATATCTTCTTTTTTCCTAATGTATAAAATTTTAACTTAAAATTTCTATTCATACCTGAACGCCTCCATTCCCAACCATTCACTAAACAGAGTAGTATACACTGCATGCTTTCCAACACCCTAACTGAACTCTGCATGGTCTCTAGACTGTACAGGTTCTTCCAGGTGTGTCTTACTAGTAGTATCTTGTGAAAGTGTTCAGTGAAACCACTGTAGCAGCACAAATGCCATCTCAGGAGTTATTCTTGAAAAATGCATGAGAAACAGCCATTGCTCTAGCTAAATGTGCTGAGGACATAGACAGAGGGCAGCATCTTACTACACTTTCATAATGAAATAATTCCAAAAAACATTTAGATAAACTAACTTTTGAGCTTTGGAAACCTATTTCTTACTGGAAAATGAGACAATGTCAAAAATCCTTCCTGACTGATTTGATTCTGTTCACATAAAATATAAGCTGTTTATGGCAAGTAACGCAATGCAGTAGACAATAACCTCTGCTTGAGTAATTAGGAAAGAATACAGGCAAACCGAGTGACTGACTAAAGTTTGTCTCAGTGCCAACCTTAAGCATTAAGGAAGCATGAAGGAAGGATTAGTTTGCAATGACATTCTGTCCTTTTATGGGGGTGGAGGAGGGTTAAACATAAGGCCTGTTTTTCAGAAATTCATCTTGCAGAAGTGATCACTACAAAAATACATAGTCTTCTGGCAAAAACACTGCAACTAAGCTTTAATGTCAGGATCACTGTTGGAAAGCTTTTTTCTCTAAAAGAAATACAAATGTCATAGAAGCACAGGATCCTTGAAAGGAGGTCAGGTCTAGAAAACAGCTCTAAAGAAAGCTCTGCAGACTTACTAGTAATCCTAAAATGAGGAGTTAGAACCTCGATGGAAGTTGGATATGGCAGCAAGATGGACCTATATAAAATAACTTAAGCCTGTATCAAATATTTGGGAGATGTAATCTAACAGTGCAGACAATGGAGATGTAAAGGGGTTTAGTCCTTTGGCAGCTGACCAAACAAAAAAAAAAAAAAAAAACATTCATTTCTTTTTGTACATTTTTCTAGTACTGGATCACTAGTTAGAAATGAGGATTTGGACAACCCTAAGCAAGTCCCTGACCATTACTGGAACTGAAGTAACTGCAAACTGACAAGGTTCTGAATGGCTTCAGGCATATACTTCTCAGAGGTACAGGCAAGCACAGGAGGACTATGGCTGACCAAGTTTGCAGACGACAGCAAACTAGGGGCTATAATTGACTCTCCGGCTGACACAAACATCCTCCAAAAGGATCTCACTGAGACAGATACCTGGTGTCAAAACCATGGCCTCAAGCTAAATGCCAAAAAGTGCACAGTCATCCCCTTTGGAAAAAACAAAGTACCCACACAAACTACCACATAGGTGGTAGCCCCCAAGTAGACAGTAACCTCTCCTTTGATAATCACACTGCTATAGTGGATAGAAAATCCTTCTATGTGGCCCACCTAATCACAAAAGGGTTTGCATCCAAATTGAAAGAGGTCATTGGGCCCCTCTACGCATCAATCATCAGACCCATCATAGAGTACAATGCCCCATTTGGGATGTACCTTACAAGACACCTGCAACAACTGGAAAGACCACAGAAGAACCTCACCAAGAGGATCACTGGCCTCAAGCAGATGCCCTATGCAGCTCGACTGAAGAAACTCCAACTGTACTCGGTTGCATACCGCCTACTCAGAGGTGATCTCTGCCTGACGTACAAGGCCATGTCCAACCCAGAATCGATGGGCATGCTTCACCTAAAGAAAACCATATCCCCTCGAGCCATATGCTCCAGGGATCTAATCCTCACCACAACAATAAATAGGATGTGCCGGAGGGATAGATTCCTGTCCCAGAGACTTCCCATGCTCTGGAACAAGATTCCAATCTACATTAGGCAGAGCTCTTTGCTAATCCACTTCAAGAGAAACCTTGACGAGTGGATGGGAAACAGAAAGTTTACCCCAGGGATCACTTCAATGGCTCTGCTGGACAGAGGTACAGGGAACTAATCTAAGGGGGCGGTGAAAGCCAACACATTCTGGCTAGGCTTATAAATGCCTTCGAGCAGATAGCCTAGTACCTACCTATGAACCTATAAGAAGTGGCTGCTCAAGAGAACAAGGCCAGAGCAAAATAAAATCTGTCAAGGCCAGAATGGGCCTATGGCAATGTCCCTGGAGTAGTTCTGCCTAGCTTTTTAAATGAACTTTGGCATAAAAGGAAATGAGGAAAAGAATGAAGGACTCTTGACTGGGAGGGGAGGTCATGTCTGGATGAAACCATCCCTGAGATGTTTCTCCAGTGGACGGATGAGTGAACAGAACTGCCTATATTTGGTATTGTTCAGGGATGCAAAGAGGTTGCAACAATGCTTCCTCTGGGGACAGAAGAGCTTCTGCATTACAGAATATCTGAGGAACCACTCATGAGGCATCAGAAAGTACAGTCTGAGCCTGTGCAGAACAGAACTGGCCTCCCCAGGAATATGGCTGGCTATAAGAAAGTGAGCTGTTGACATAGCCTACTCCCATATCCTCATCACTTATTAATAGAGAGACAGGAGTGAGTTCCTCAGAGTTTATGTACCATTGTTGTTAATATACATGGCAAATGGACTCTGGAATATGTAGTTCTGGTAACCTGTAGAATGAGGAGGACCACTCCCATCTCCAGAATGTTGATGTACAGACTGGTCTTCATCTATGAGCAAACACTTTGGACTGTATTATCCTTGACAATGCCCCCAGCTACCAAAGGGCAAGGGCATCCAATATGACAGCCTCTACTTTGGTGCGAGTCTGGAATGGACTGCCAACAATAATACTCAGGGTGTGGATCCACCCACTGAACATAAATCATGCATGTCTTGAAAAGCTTTATATGCAGAAACATGGCATTTAAGAACTGAGACCATTGTACATTATCTGCCAACTGGGGACCCTCATGTACAGCCTTGCATGAGGAACCTTTTAAGCAGTAACCACCATAAAATCCAAGGAACCTGGAACACCACAGTTGGCAGAGGAAGCATATTATCTAGGAGAGCTGTGTTTTGCAGGACAGAACACCTAAGGTGCATCCACTGAAAATTAATCTCTATGAAGGCTCCATCTCTGACTTTGGAGTCTTCACTACTACAAAAGACATAGTAGGAACTCCCAATCTAGAGTCAGAATGACTGGGAGACAGCTGTCTACGTATCAAAATACCTTTACTCCTTTCAGCCTCTGATTCACTGCAGCTATGGATATGCAGCTGGTAAAAACATTGTTGGCTGAGATGAGACTGAATGGAAGTACCCACAACAGGTAATGACTGGCTTCAACCCAGAAACATACAGGCCTCCTGGACTACTTGGAAATCTTATTATATATATATATATATATATATATATATATATATATATATATACATATACACACACACGCACACGCACACACACACACACACACACACACACACACACACACACACACACACACATATATAGTGGATATAAAAGGTGTACACACCACTGTTAAAATGCCAGGTTTTAAATCTTATTTTTTATATATATCTATATATATATATATATATATATATATATATATATACATACACACACATATATATATATATATATATATATATATATATATAGATAGATAGATAGATAGTGGATATAAAAGGTGTACACACCCCCTGTTAAAATGCCAGGTTTTTGTGATATAAAAAATTAGACCACAATAAATCATTTCAAAACTTTTTTCACCATTAATGTGACCAATTCAATTAAAAAACAAAGAAATCTGTTAGGGGAAAAAATATAAAAAAATAAAAAAACTACAATAAGCTAGTTGCATAAGTGTGCACACCCTTAAACTAATACGTTGTTGAAGCACCTTTTGATTTAATTACAACATTCAGTCTTCTTGGGTAGGAGTCTATCAGCATGGCACATCTTGACTTGGCAATATTTGCCCACTCTTAATTGCAAAAGCGCTCCAAATCTGTCAGATTTCGAAGGCATCTCTTGTGCACAGCCCTCTTCAGGTTACCCCACAGATTTACTATTGGATTTAGGTCTGGGCTTTGACTTGGCCATTCCAAAACTTTAATTTTCTTCTGGTGAAGCCATTCTTTTGTTGATCTGCATGTATGCTTGGGGTCACTGTCACGCCGAAAGGTGAAATTCCTCTTCATCTTCAGCTTTCTAGCAGATGCCTGAAGGTTTTGGGCCAAAAGTGACTGGTATATGGAACTGTTCATAATTCCTTCCACCTTGATTAAAATAAAAAAGAAAAGCAACCCCAAAGCATGATACTGCCACTACCATGCTTCACCGTGGGGATGGTGCTCTTTTGGTGATGTGAAGTGTTGTTTTTGCGCCAAACGTACCTTTTGGAATTGTGGCCAAAAAGTTCAACCTTGGTCTCATCAGACCATAACACATTTTCCCACATGCTTTTGGGAGACTTGATGTATTGTTTTGCAAATTTTAGCTGGGCCTGGATGTTTTTCTGTGTAAGAAAAGGTTTCCGTCTTGCAACCCTACCCCATAGTCCACACATATGGAAAATACGGGAGTTTGTTGTCACATGTAGTACACAACCAGTACTTGCCAGAAATTCCTGCAGCTCCTTCAGTGTTGCTGTAGGCCTCTTGGCAGCCTCCCTGACCAGTTTTTGCCTTGTCTTTTCATCAATTTTGGAGGGACGTTCAGTTATTTGCAACGTCACTATTGCCCCATATTTTCTCCACTTTTTGATGACTTGTCTTCACTGTGTTCCATGTTATATCCAATGCTGTGGAATGTTTTTTGTACCCTTCTCCTGACTGATACATTTCAACAATGAGATCCCACTGATGCTTTGTAAGCTCTCTGCAAACCATGGCTTTTGCTGTAGCAGGCAACTGAGTAAATGTCAGGAAAATCCTACTACGACAGCTGAACTTTATTTGGGCTTAATCAGAGTCTCCTGAATTGATGGCAGGTATGTACCCAAGAAGACTGAATACTGTAATTAAATCAAAAGGTGCTTCAACAAAGTATTAGTTTAAGGGTGTGCACACACAAGAAAGTATTAGTTTGAGAGTGTGCACACTTATGCAAGCAGCATATTGTATGCTTTTTATTTTTTTATATTTTTCCCCCTAACAGATTTGTTTGTTTTTCAATTTTTTTCAATTGAATTGTACAGGTTATAGGTCACCTTAATGGGGGGAAAAGTTTTGAAATGATTTATTGTGGTCTCATTTTTTACATCACAAAAACCTGGCATTTTAACAGGGGTGTGTACACTTTTTATATCCACTGTATATACATACATACACACACACACACACACACACACAAACACAAACACATACAACTATCCAGGAGGTTCAAATAGTACATTCAAACCCTTAATTGCAGACAAGGAGGGATACATTGCACTATGACATTCTGGAAAGGCTAATTGAGAATTCAATTGTTTAGGTCAATCAGAATGACTATGGGCCTTATGGAGTTTGTTTGTTTTCAGACCTGAAATGTATATGGAGTAATAATCATATCTTTCTAATTTTGATGGATATCTTGGATGATTCTTTTGTTGATGATGTTTAAGACCTACTTTCCTTCTGAATTCCTATAATTAGGTGGGATGTCTGCCAGTTACACAGAGTGGGGCAGGGGAAAGAGTTGAAGGCAATTCTGTAGTCTGTGGATATTACTGCCTAGATCCACTTATTCTAAATTATAACCAGCCACACATCCAAGTGGAGGGGCAGACAGTCCTCAACTGCCTCCACAGTGAAACAGTCAGGCAAGCGCTCATGGATTAGACTGCTGTTCCTCCAAAAGAGATCATTGAACCCCTGCTGTTAATGGTCATTTTTGCCTCTGGGCTAGATATCATTTTGGAAGTTTCCACAGCTGTGCTGGCTCCTTCTAGACGTCTGATATGCTTGCTGCTAACCATGCTGATAGTGTAACTAACATGGACTCTTCTGCATCCTTGAAAAGAGGGAACAAAGGCATCTGAAAATTTTCCATATCTTCCAGTTTCACCTTAATTTTTGGTCTGAAGAAAGTGAACTTATCACCAGGTGCAGCAAAAAAGGATGCCTAAGAATCTTCAGCAAAATCCATGCAGTACAGCCTAACATGACAGTGGAGAGCTATTCCACTACCTGCTGCCCTAACACCACCATTCACAGAGTTTCATATCAGTGGCAAGGTGGTTAGATGTAGATGACATACCTATCATCTGAGACAACAAACTACTCTCGAGTCTGGCTAGTGCCATGACATACAGGGATAAAGCCTTAACCATGGTCCAGGCAACCTGGGTTAAATTAGAACCTTAGGTGTCTGGGGCTGTGGCACAGAGGGATAGGTGTGCCAATCCCAGTGATGGCTGTCTGCAAGGCAAGGGGGAAAAGTACTCCTAAGCTTCCTGTCAGACAAAGCATTCAGAGACTGGAGCATCTCCGTCACAACCTTCTCATGGAAGACTGTCATGTGAGGCAGTCAGTTTACTGCCCTCCGTGTAAATGTGGAGGATTGTAAACATGCTTTCCAAATCTGTCCATCAGTCTCAACTCTCTATTGAGAGGAGAGGACAGCAGGTCTCTGTGGAGTAGGAGCCTTTTATGAGGGCAACAAAATAGAGTCTAAAATACCATCCATGACTACTGTGCAAACTGAACAACAAAGGCAGCAAAGACAAAGCCAACAGTCACTTTGCAAAGAACAAGAATGGCCTGTCAAAACTTCATAACCAGAAACAAGCAATATTGCATACTAAGCATGAAAGGAAAAATTGGACACGCAGCTAAGCACATTTCACAGATACAGTAAATATATAGTCTCTCTCTCTCTCTCTCTCTTTTTAAGAGATCAGCATTACAAAGGTAAATGTAGAACACCAAAGCAAAAGTGATATGTTATAGCAGTGCAGGTAGTCATGTTCTTCAGGAAAGGAGTATGGTTGAATGTTGAAAACTGAGATATTTCTATGCTGTTTTGGTAACAAATAGCTGTTTTGTCATCCAAGTAAGGTTCCGTTTCTTCTTCATGATTGCTGAAATTTTTCATTATTTGTTTGAGTTCTCATAGTGTTTGATGAAGCAGCTGCCTGCAGTTTAATCCACAAAGTACAGTGGCTGTAATACTGTTTACTTACTTATTATGAGATGGTTCCTTATATTCTGAGTAAGTGACCTTTACGGGTGTTTTCTTTTCAGCAGCTTAATGCACTGTGTGATGTACATGAAGTTATTAATATTCAACTGGGATATTTTACTTACTGTTATGACCTTTGCAATTCTGTAAGTTTTTATGCATCTGTGATCACATCTTAAGTCATTTTTGTATTTTAGTTATATGAAATTAAACCACAATCTTGTCCTGGTTGGACTATGTGTCTTTCATTTACAGTAGAGACTGACATTTTGGGAAATAGCATTCCTGCTAGAAGCCCAAATGCTCAGTTTTAATTACTAAGGTGATTGATCTTTAATCCCCATTGTAAAATGCAAAACAATATAAATGCAGCTGAGTAACAGCCTGTGCTAGCGGCACAGAGGGATAAAGCCCTGACTACAGTCCATGTGACAGGAGTTCAATTAGCAGCTTGGGAGCTTGACAGAACAGGCAGGGAGGATGGGAAGCATGCTGGGCAGCGATATTATAGCAGAGGCTGGAGCTTGCAGTGACAAACAGAGAACACCAGGCTGGGCATGTGGGAGGGCTAGGAGGTGGGACTCCCTAATGGCTTGGAGTGTGTATGTCCTTAATACATGCCTCAGTGCCTGTCTAGATGAACAATCCATATCACCACAATGGAAAGAGCAATATGACAAGGGAACGTTGACTAGTCACCATGTACAGTATTGCTCTAGGTGCCACATCTTGTACCTACCTTAATGGATCCCTCACTCCCTACGTATTAATAATGTGCACCCACTGACATCCTGAAACATTGTGGTACACCTGGCACTAGGACCATATCAAAGACGGCCTGTCAGAAGAAACTGGTGGTTCCAGGGGTTGTGCAAGGAAGGCAGATGCTATGTATTGCCTTGGTAATAATCTACAATTACTCCAAAAACGTAACTCTATACTATAACATGACCTAAGATGAGGAACCAAACAGATTAAATATCCAAACTATTTAGTATCCCAAGAAGCTTAAAATACTTGGTGTGCACATAACCATCATTGACTTTGGGTCTACTAATTTCTCATTCAAAATCCTGGAGGACGTGAATAGCCATGGATATTTACATAAATATCCATGTACTTTAAAGAATTTGCTTGAGACTACTTATAAGAAGGCAACACTATGCTAAACAAATTTAGGAAAGATCTTCTTCTTCTTCTTTCGGCTTTTTGCGGTTAGGGGTCACCACAGCGGATCAAATGTCCGCTTATGACTGGCAGTGGAGTTTTACAGTGTCGAGTTGACAGCCAGGCGCCCAACCTTCCAAAGAAGGCACACACATGCGCACTCACACCTAGGGCCAATTTAGAGTGTCCAATCCACCTACAGCATGTCTTTGGGATGTGGGAGGAAACCGGAGCACCCGGAGGAAACCCACGCGACCACAGGGAGGACATGCAGACTCCGCACAGAAGGCACCCTGGCCAAGGATCGAACCGGAGAACCTCTTGCTGTGAGGCGACAACGCTAACCGCTGTACCACCATGGCCGCCCTATAAATTTGGGCGGCCACGGTGGTGCAATGGTTGTGAGTGTGTGCGTGTGTGTGTGCCTTCTGTGGAAGGTTGGGCGCTGGGCTGGCAACTCAACACCGTAAAACTCCACTGCCAATCATGAGCGGACAGGTGATCCGCTGTGGCGAACCCTAACTGGGAAAAGCTGAAAGAAGAAGTAGTAGTTAATCTTAAAAAGTGATATTTTGGAAAAAATGAGAACTCTTGCTAATACCATCTCTTTTTCACTCATTTTAATACTTTTTCAAATTTCATAGAAATTTACTTCAATTTTAGTTTTATTTGAATGCTTATTTCACAAGCAGCTCTACAAAAACACAAGTGAAGTACAAGTGTATGAAAAAAAAAGGAATACAAAATAAATATTAAATATCTGAAACATTATTTCTAGCATCTGGCCTCTGACTATAACCATAACATGCACTAACAAAACAAGTAATAAATATGGCCCCCTACTGAAATGTTAGCACTCAAAATGCGTAGTGCTCACAAGGTGAAAAAAAAAGTCCGAAAACACAGGAGAAGAGCAAATTTCGAAAACTGCTCTTCTTTAAACTTCTTTTGCAGGAGGGGGAAAGCTACCTCTTCACTCCACCCCCACCCCCTGAACTTATATATATATATATATATATATATATATATATATATATATATATATATATATATATATGGTTCCACTTCATATCATCGAATTACCATTTCATCGAATTGCAAATCATCGAGACCAAATCGTCGAAAACTCATTTCATCGAAAACTCATTTAATCGAATCTCAAATCATTGAAAACTATGAAGCAACTACAAATAACATTCCACAATGTTTTTACTACAGTTATGCAGGGGGGCAAGCCCCTGCACTAATGGGGGCTCCCCACACCACCCATAAATAAATATACCAACTCCAAGGTCGCACTACAGTGGGGGAAAAAGGTAATTTCCTAACCCCACTGTAGTGCGACCTTGGAGTTGGTATATTTAATTACGGGGGGGGTGGGGGGCAGAGTCCCCCACATGGGGGGGGTGCAGGGGGGGGCTTGCCTCCCTGCATAAACATAGTACAAAGTGTCTGGGATGTTATTTGTAGTTGCTTCATTGTTTTCAATGATTTGAGATTCGATGAAATGAATTTTCGACGATTTGGTCTCGATGATTTGCAATTCGATGATATGAAGTGGAACCATAGATTTTATATATATATATATATATATATATATATATATATACCAACTTCAAGATCGCCGCACGTTGAAGAGAAGGGAATATTCTGAGAAATGGTATCTCAGACTTAGTGTATGTAAAAGTCCATTCTTTCACCATTCAGTCTCTGTATTTCAGGAATCACTCTAGCGGGTCCTGACTTTTCAAATGGTTACCAATAAATATCCTATGAAGACTAATGAGGCTTGATTTATTTTTATTTATTTATTTTTTTGCCCGCATGCTCTACACTTCTGACATCTTTTCCATGCCTCTATGAACCCAACTGTTCACATGCCACAAACAGCAGTATAAACCTGGTACAGATCTTGTGACACGTGTCCCTCTCTCTCCAGGGAAAGGAAGGCCTTACTGATGTATGCTACTGTCATTGCTCCTAAATTTCTTGGAGTAAGAGTTGGAAGGTAGACATTGCATATGCAGCCTGAAGGTTGGTGTTTTGGGAAACCCTAACTAGGGCAAAGCATGCACATGCTGTCATGTGCATCACCAGAGAGAAAGATACACTCTCTCAAACCCTTAGTGTTAGCAGCAGTGGTAGCCTACTTTCAACCAGGAAATACCAGTCTCCACTGGGACACACTTAGCTGCAAGAAGAATGCTTAACCATCATCCAGGGATGGGCAATCTGGAAAAAGCCACTTATTCCTACCCCCCGTGGCTCCTCCTGCATCCAAGCTGCTGGGATGCAATATGGTCTCCATCCCTCTACGCCAGAGAGTTGGGTATTTCATTATACTTTTGTGAAAATTGATTCCTAAATATTTTAGAGAGTCAGAAAACTTGATGAGTCTCAACTACTGGAGTTAAAAGATAAATAATTTTGTTTAAAAGAGAATAGAACAGATTCATTAAAATGTAGCTTGCAATTATGCACATATGCAAATCTATTACTATATCTAATATTAATGGGGCATCAAATCCAGGACACAAGGTATGAACAGTGATATAATCAGCAGGCAAAGTAAAATTATTGGTACTTCTATAAAGGACTGGAAGCTATATTAAGGATCTTGATAGCAGACTAAAATGTGGGTTTAGATTTATTGTGGACTTTTAGCTGTACAGATTTGTAATAAACTTCAACCACTAAGTAGCTACACCCCTATGATTAGTATAAGCCTTGTGTTTACATTCAGACCAGTAAAGTCAAACCCTATAAAGACTTAAACATTAAAAATTCACAGGAATTCAGAAGCCCTATATCTGAAACACTGCATGTCCTTATGAGTCATTTGTATACATATCCCATGGGCCTCACCTACTAGAAGTATTACACAGTAACAAATCTAGTTTTCAGTTTGTGGCTTGTCAGACTCAGGTGTATTTCAATTTTCTGGGATGTGCAAATGTAGTGTTACTTTATGGAAATGTTTATACATATGGTTATAATGTAGCAATAACATCAACTCACAATTACCATGAATGTAAGGATTATTCAGAATTTTTTATGCCTTTGTTGAAAAGAAGAACAGTGCAGCAGTAAGGAGCAAATACAGGAACTCAAAACACCATATTCCTGAATCACTGTAACTCACAGCCAATTGCTCACAAACATTTCTGCTTTTGGCAAGCGAAAGTTAAAAAAAAAAAAAAGTATTGAAGGAAGACAAGCTTCCCTGTAACCTCCCTCCCCTTGACTGGAGAGGGGTGTCTGTCTCCACACCATTAATTTCTAAATGTACAAAAATACCGCACAAACTTGGGTTGGGAGGGTGGCCTAATGGTTAAGGTGTTTGCCTTACAAACACAAGGTGCAGGGTTTGAGTCCCTCACAAGGGATAATTGGCTAGGCTTAAAATGGCTCGCAAGGGCAGTTAGCTTAGTACTAATCTATGAACCTATGAACCTATACAGAAACAAGAATGTACACCTGAGTTAATTCAAACTTGAATACACAGATGAGCATTAATTTCTAAGCAATTACTGCATTAGCAGATAGAACACAATTGGGTAAAAGGCAATTCAGTAGTAATGTAGTTTTTGGGAATCTGTGTGAAAGGAAACACACATGCATTTTTGCTGAACATTTATACACACACTGTTAAGTGGCTAGGTTAATTGATCCAACCATAATTTTGGCAAACTACAGCATAAACAAGACAGCAATATACAAGTTTATAATTTCAATTTACAGTCCTAAAAATCAAACAGGGGAGAGAGAGAAAATGCTGTTACTAAACCCACAACATCTTGTGCAACTGTTAAAAAAAACTTTACAGATTAAGTAATACAGGAAGCAATGGGGACACAAAGACATAGTAAAGAGAGGAACATTGTGAGTTAGCTGAATGGTAATAGAAGGAGAAAAGAAGAGAGAAGAGAGTACAAGGAATGGAGAATGCAAGGAACAGATAAGGAAATTGTAAAAATTAAAGGAAAAAAGAGAATATATCAAATTTCATTTACCAATAGTTTTTTGTACATTCTTCTTCTTTTTTAAGAAAGGAAATGAAGCTGGTCTTCACAGCATCATGATGCTTTCCCTGTTTCTACCTGCCGCTCCCAAGTTTGAGCACCCGCTGAAGTTTTTTAGGGACCAGGCAGCATCTGCTACCATTCACCTATAAAAATGGAAATTATACCATGACCCTCCCCATTAATATTCCAAAACGTGCATGCCGATTGGCCAGCGTGCACGTTGTAAATCGACTTATACTAATGGAAAAAGGTCCGGTCGCCCGGACTTTTCCCATTAGTATAAGTCTTTTTTAAAACACTATCTCGCCATGTTAAAGGAGTTTAACATAGCGACACAGGTTTAAAAAAAGCAACGGAGATCTCCGTTGCTTTTTTTAAAGCTGTCTCGCTATGTTAAACTCCTTTAACATAGTGACACAGTGCGTAAAAAGCAATGGAGGTCTTGCTTTCTCCGTTGCTTTTTTTTTTTTTAAACCTGTCTCGCTATGTTAAATGGGTTTAACATAGCGAGACAGCTTTAAAATAAGCAACGGAGATCTCCATTGCTTATTTTAAAGCTGTCTCGCTATGTTAAACCCATTTAACATAGTAAAACAGTTTGTAAAAAGCAACAGAGATCTTGCTTTCTCCGTTGCTTTTGCCCACAGCTCTGATGTACTGCGTAGGCATGCGCAGTACATCAGAACTTCAACGGAATACCAGACAGCTGCGGAAGAGCAGCAAGGAGGCATTATACAATGCCATTATTTAAGAAAAGTAATTATTTTTTTTTTAAATAATGTCATTGTATAATAGCAATAACCCACTTCTGGGTGTGGGTAATGCTGGATTTACCCACGGTTGGCTTTGTTTGGTCCCTCGGGACCAAACCACGCCAACCGTGGGTAAATCCAGCATTACCCACACCCAGGCGTGGGTTATTGCTATAATACTTATTCTTAAGAGATCAGGATGTTGTAACTTAGGAAGAGCAGAATCAATATTTGGGTTAGACACAGAATCTAACAGCAGAGAGGTTTCTGCAAAATATTAGAACAGATTAAGCTAGGTTACTTTATCCTTTTCATATCAATGGAAAAAAGATTGGGCAGTGGACAAGTGATAACACTGGAAAGAACTTCAAGCCTTCTGATACTCTAAGGCAGAATATGGCAACTGTAAGCAAAGGAGGACAGGTCAAATGAGTTCTGAGGTTAAATGAACTAGCTTGAGTTTATGAATGGGCACTTACAAGTGTGGGGTCAAGAGGACCAAGTATATTGACATTAAGGATTCCAATGAGGAGACATATTTGTATGGACCCAACATCTGAGTAAACTGTCAAATATAATATGCAGAAACAGGTGGTGAAAGCTCGGAGGAAGATAAGCAGTTTAAACAGCCTTCTGAGAAAAGTCTCTGCTACTGCCTAGTCAGGACCACAATCTGACTATGACTAGGTCACAAGGGTGTAATTAACACATTATCTAATAAGGAGGCATCTCCACCACTTCCTCTAACCCAGCCTACTATGCCTAAGGAACTTGCAATTAGTTATTCAAGCAGCCACATTGAGCTTGCCAAGCAAGCCAGGCCTCTACACCGTATGTTCTATTACAGAGTCACCATTTTTGTGAAGAATGTTTAAGGTCACCAGGATGGCCTGGAATAGGGGCTTGAGCTACGTACAGAACCACAGGCTTATGTCATTGGCCGCCTCTCAAAAAAAAGAGCAGATTGATAAGTGGTCAGAAAAACGTCAGTGTCTATTAGTGCCATTATCAAAGCCTACTATACAGCCTTACCTGGGGAGGATGAATGAGGACAGCTGGCTGCTGTCCTTGAACAATGGGAATAGAGATGTCTAGCTAAATATTCAGTGGATGCACATGGATGACTGAATGCCACAGACATGTGATCTGAGGGGAAGGTAAAACAATAAGAAAATGAGGAGTAAATAATTGAAAATGACAGACAAAAATAGAACCGATGAAAAATGTTCAGCATTTATTAAAACAAAGCAATTGCCCAAAAATGCTAAGCAGACTGAAAAAGAGAAATATTACGACAGAAATATAGTTTTCTGGGTGCCCAACTAAGAACATCTCAAACAGAGAAAAAGGCAATAACATGTTAACTTGGGAAATAAAAGTAGGCATTGTAAACTGAAAAAAAAAACATGTCAGTGAAGAGCTTATTAGTAAAGGTAGTAAAAACTGTAGCTGAATTTAGTGTCCATAGCAACAGCAGACACACTGTTTTTGATACTAAATAACATTTCAGCTCAAAGTATAGTTTTTCATTATTATCCAAGACTCAAAATATTTTGTGTGCATCTAGGACTAAAATATATTCTTACATTAAAAATGTGGTTTTTGATCCTAGATTTTTATTTTAATTATGACTTATTCATCCTATTTGGCAACTGCATATCAGTTCATTTCATTAATTTTAGAGCATAAATGTCCCTCTCCCTGGAAAATGGAGATACTTGGTCCCTATCTTTAAATAGTAAGATAGAGTTAGTTAAAAATTATCACCTGAAAGCAATGTTACCACCCCTTCCTAAAATTTCAAAAAAATACTTTCAGAAAATTATGATGATGTTTAGAAGAAAATGTACTGCTATTAAATGAAGTGCATGACTTTTAGAAGGGTAGATCTATCATTGCAGAACTGATAACATTCACTGAACAAATATGCAGATAATAGGATGAGTTAAGGCCTTGTCTGGCAATGTTTACAGATCTGATTAAGACCTTTCAGGTGGGTTAGCCTGATGTTGTGCATTCTTTGAAAGTCAGCAAGAGAATCAAATGTTTCAGAACTCATTTGATCATATCTGATAGGCAGTCAATTACTAAAGTAACGGCTGCATGTTCTCCCTCTTCCACACGGGTTTTAACATTAGTCTTGATTGATGATTTTCTTTGTCTGTTGAGAGACTGCAGACTGAATAGTTCCCAGCGGAGTCTGGATGATTTGTTTCCCTTACACCCCATGAATGTATACATGAAAAGCAAGCAGACAGAATGGAGTCTGTATCAGGTGAGGTGAATACTGCAGCAGATAAATGAAAACAGTCTGTATGCAAGCCATAACTAACTGGGAACAGTGATTTGTTTAGTTCCTTTACATCAGTAAATCATGATGGATATCCAGAAACTGCTGGAAATCTGATTAAAAACTGTAATGCTTAATAACAAATTAAACACATTTATTTTGACACGTTCACTTTAAAGAGATATAAATAATTTAAAAGAGCACTCATGGCTTGCAGGCTTTTAAAGTACCTGGTATACCATATAATGACAATGATGAGTCAGATGTAACTTTTAAAAGAGATGGGAAGTGACAGCTGACTGTGCCACCTAACGGCTGCAATTTTACATATATTATGATAATACAAAAAGAAAAAAAAGATTAGTAAATAAATAAGTGAATCATGCAATCACATTAATTCATATCTTACAAACACAAGGATATTCTAAGCTAAGTACTATAAATAATAAAAATGAGAGAATTCGAAATTGAGTTACTGTAACTCAAGCAACAGCTGCAAAGTGAGACTCAGTAATATAATACAAAACATACATGGAGTCACACACAGGTGTTAATCAGCCAGAGGCTTTTCAGCAGAAGAAATATGCCAACAGTTACATCAAATACTCATAGCAGCAATATTCCATCATCTAGTTAACATAATATGAATAATCACTTCTTTCATATAAGGAAAAGGACACACAGCCTTTACTTAAACAGAAACACATCAGAAAATAAATTATGAACAGACTCCACCACATCTCTGAGGAGGATATCAGCAAGCCAAGGGCACACAACAGCCTTTACTTAAGCAGAAAGAGGGCAGAAAAGAAATTACCAAGAGACTCAACCACATTTCTGAGGAGGATATCAGCAAGTCAGAAAGACGTGGATACACTGAAGTACACTTTTCTGACATAATTAATGACTGTATTATTTGCTACTCTTGACTGTTTAGTGTTTTAGTATTCCATGCAAACTTTAGTATTCCATGTAAACTTTAATGATGATCTTCAGATGATTAATATGGCTACATTTTCAATCATTAAATTATTTTCATTGCTCAAATTGGGAATTACTTTTATTTCTTTTAAAGCTGTTGCATGGCTAAAAATGAATTAGACTTGTTCAAGTTTACATCTGGTGGATTTCTTTTCTACAATACCACAATGTGATTGAAATGATTGACAGCACTGAGTCTATTAAGGATGATGATTTTTCTTTAGTAATAGCAACGAGGAGCTTATTTGTTATACTTAAATTTGTTTAGTTTGTTTTACCAGTTCATAGATCTAGCTGTGTTCTAATACATAGAATTCCATGATGTTTTAATATGCTGTATTACATACTTCAAATATTTTTTCTAGTAGTGGTTTTATTACATTCTGACAAAGAATCACTGCTCAGCACATAGTATTAGAAACATAAAAACACTGCACAAACAGGAGCAGTATTAAGAGTAAGTGCACTCAACATTTCACACAAGGTGCTGCGCCCTGACTTAAGTTGTACAGCAAAAGCAAGACAATACTAGCAAATACTGCTTTTACATTGTTTTGTTTTTTCTCTCTCAAGAAACTTCAGTCTATCATCCCTCTTTTAATTAGGCAGTCATTTGAATGAATGTGGAAATACATGACAGAGAAGTAACGAATGATTCATTCTGAGAAAATGGCAGTAGAAGTAGATAACTTAAGGTCAGTGCAAATTACACAGACACTAACCACCATTGTGCTTTTTCAAAGGAATTCTCACATGTAATTGCATTGATTAAAATGCAGTTTAACAACACTTTTACTTACAAAAAAATGTTGAAATATGGTGACTTATCATCAAAGTCTTGCTTCTCTGCTGTTAGACGTCAGTCAACAAAATAAAAGGTAGCTAAACAACCTATTCAAGAGTGGATGTCATAGAATATGAGTTTTATATGGCTTGTACCTTAATCACTGGACTGTGATGTCTTTTAGATACTTTGCAGTCAAGAAAGCATTCCCACATCCAGAAGCAACAGATCAGACAGACTACATGAAGATGCCTATGACAGACTCATCAGCAACCGGATTATGTCAAGACAGAACAGCATAAACACTTTGATTAAATCAGAGTATTTCTCATTTCACTTGCACATACCTGAGACAGGGAACTGTTCTTAAAGAAAAGTTTATCACTTTGACCATTGGTGTGAAACCAGTGCCAGCTGCCAAGAGGAACAAATCTGTAACTCCTAGAAGCTGAGATGTTTGGAATGTGCCGTCTGGATTACTCATACAAACAAATTCTCCTATATGAAAACAAAACAGATAATACTAATAAAACTTTGTTTGACAGAACAGGATGTGTTCTGAAAAAAATGCACATGATGAATACAAGCATATGTATATTTTTGCAGAATCATACTTTTGATCTTTCCCTTGTTTTTGCAACCCTTTCACCTGTAATTCACCTGCCATTATCTCATTTAGAATTTCCCTATTGTACTTAAGCACTTTAATTGCAAAACATGCTGCTTTTTGATAAACTAATAAGTTTTTTTATGAGCTTATGCCTGCAATTGGATATGCCTCTCTTTTCACATCTACGAAGTTCACACCTAGCTAGTAGTTTAAGAACAGCAACCACTTCTCACCAGAGCTGCCACTCACATCACACACCCCACTTTTCTTTATGCATGGCCATTACTGAAGAACAGAAGGGAGCAATCCCTGAACAAGAAGGGGAAGTCTGTTTCTGGAATGCTTGGCAGTGGTAGTACTGCTGAAGGGGCATCATCAGGGCTTCAGGTCGCGGGCATATTCACATTTATAATATGAGCAAGCCAGCGCAAATACATTACTGCTGATTGACCACTGACCCTCCTCCAAACCTGTGAAGACGAAACATTAACAAGGGTGGATATGCTGTCTCTGCAACAAGAGGTTTTCTATGATATTTCTGCTGATACAATGTTGCAAGAAAGACAAAACACCCAAAAGGACATGGGTTAAATCAAGCAAACTGTATGAATTTGCAGCAGAACATTCCAAAACACTGACTAGGTTGGGTGTTCTAAAGGATTAGTTAATAAAGTATTATGCTGTTCCCCAGCAAAAGCAAACAGTAATCTGCTAGACAACCACAGGCCTTTCAGAATGACTTCCATCTCCAGACAGTGAAGAGAATCAGACATCCTTATGGATTACTTGCTACGCAGCTTACTGCAAGATAATAAAAAGCGCAGCTGTGTACCAGAAATATTTTGTCATACTAACCACATTCTTTTGAGACTAAGGAAGCAGATGTGAACCACGTTATGAAATTGTAGTACATTGCATTTAACAAAGTTTTTAATTGCAGCTGCATAAATGGTTACCCAAAAGAATGATAAATCAGTGTTTGGTCTGAAACACAATGACTGAGGTAGGTAAATATCCAGAAAGGAGGCAGCTGAAAAAAAATACAAATGAATGGGGAGGGTCTACAAAAAGTACCTACAGGGATCTTATTTGAGTTATCCGTTCTTCATTTACAGCTCTGTCACTGATAAAGAATCCATGGTAAACTGTGCTTCTCTGGAAACAGTATTTAAACACACACACACACACACACACACACACACACACACACACACACACACACACACACACACACACACACACACACAAAATGAGGTGCATAGTAATAAAGGAAATAATAAGCAGGAGGTCCTGGCAAAAGCAAAGGCATGATCAATTTATCAATTTCAATCAACAAAAGGGGTAGGACAGGTTCCTAACTTCCCAGCTTTGGAACAAGTGTTGCCTACAAGTCAAGTTACTACCATCCCAGCCACTTGTAAGGTCAATCTTAAATACTGGATGGGTTTTCAAAAATGTATCCCTGGAATGACAGCCTATGTTGCCCCTCTTGAAAAGGCATAGTAAATCCAAGGCATGGGTAGTCTCCTACATGATCTTTAGGACTATTTGCTTAGTATCTATCTATGAATTTATGAACCTAAAGACATACCAGCTAAAAAGTAACTGTAGGGGAGGACTGCCACCACAACAGTAATATTCCTACTTGCTACAGCAGTAACTCATGTGCAAGAAAAAGCAAAATAAGATACTGTGTTAGCAGAAAGAGTTTGAGTGCACAAATAGGACTTCATTCTCTTAGGGTAGAAAGATATTAGTGCTGGGAGTTTATGTGATCATCGCCAGAGCAGAAAAGATAAAGCAGATTAAGATGCACATGGGCAGAGGAGGGACAGAGGCCAAAAGGATGCTAGCACTCATAAATGTAGCTTTCACCCTCTAAAACATAGAAAAATGTATTTATTTATTTATTTAAGAATTGCTTGACCAGGACAGAGCACTGATCCATCTGGATCATTTTTAGTCTCAGCGGGTATGTCCAATACACACAAAAATGATTAAGAATGTACAGTTGTGTAAGATCTTACCATAACAGTAGATGTACAAATTCTCAATGCTGGAGTATTCGTTACTCCTAGGATATCATAACATTTGGCCAACATACCAAAACCTTTACATCTTATGAGTATTGCAGGTCAGATATGTGCCCTACATCCAAGGTGTAAGGTACTTATGTGGTGTATGAGAGCCTAATCCTCAGAACTGAAGTGCCCCAGAAGAAGTATAGCAACCTCACAGAAAAGTAATAACATCCATTCATGAAGGGAAGAAGAAGAAGAAAATGATGACAATAAAATAAAGATACTTCAGCCAGAAGGAAAATAATAGAAAGTAACAGAGGGTAGAAGGGATGTTCAGAATACTGCAATAGTGAGATGTAGGACATCTACTGTTATGATAAGATCTTACACAATTGTACTATGTCTTTCCTCATTACTGTTGCAGTATTCTTTACTCCTGGGAGAGTACAAAAGTTACTGTAAATAATGAGGAAGAAAACACAGAAGAGCCCTTCAAAAACCCATGAAGGATGGCCCTGCCAAAACCCACCTTGGCCCTAGAAATAATATCCAACTTGTAATGCTTAGAGAAAGTGTGAACAGAAGACCGAGTAGCAGCTTCCATTATAGATCTAGTATTTAAATCCTTGAAAAAAGCACCAGAAGAGGCTATTGTCCTGGTAGAATGAGTGCAAACAGAAGAGGAAAGCTGCTTGCCATGAAAAAAATAGCAAAAAGAAATAGTCTTAGAAATCCATGAGGAGATTGTCTGCTTAGATATTGTCAAATCCAATTTTTTGGCATGACAGGAAACAAAAAGCTATTCAGATTTCCTAACATGTTTTGTCTTTTCCATCAATATTTGAACTGTCTACATAAATCTGACCCCTTTCACTAGGACTCTGTGGAGAAGGATGAAAAAAGATTAATGGACAAATTATTAACCACCTTGAGCTTAAAAGAAGGATTGGTATAAAGAGACACCCTGTTCCTGTAAAAAAGCAAAAAAGTTAGAACTCGATGACTGTTTGAAGTTTGGAGACCCTCTTGGCAGAAGTAAGAGCCACCAACAATACAGTCTTCAAAGCAGAATGTTGTAGGGAAGAAGAAACTGCAGGCTCAAAAGGGGGCAAGGTCAAATTCTCAAGAAGAAAATTAAGGTAACAAGAAGGAGAAATATGCTTTCTTGGAGTCCAAATAAGAAGGATGCCTTTCAAAATTTGTTAGACCTCAGAACTAGAAGCTAAAGGTGGATTCAGAGGCAGACAAGCAAAAATGGGTGACAAATGAAAATTAACAGATCAATATGCCAAACCAGAATTCAGTAACTCACACAAATAAGAATGGACTGTAAGAACCTTCACAGAAAAAGGGTCCAGGTCATGCTTGAGATACCAAATATAAAATCTCTTCCATTTAGTCACATGTGATTTTCTAGTAGTGGGTTTTCTGGCCTCCTGCAAAACCAAAGCACATCCTCAGAAAATTGGTACCTGAATGGAATCACTCTCCTATCACCCAAAGTGTGAATTGAGGGGTGGGCAAGTGAAGGTGAATGAGAGACCCTTAGCTTGTGACAGAAGATCCATCCTGTGTGGTAGCTTGTGATGACTGCCTCTGGCCAGATGAAAAAGAAAGGGAAACCAGTGCTGTCTGGGCAAAAAAGGAGTTGCCAGCAAGATTTTGGGTATGTCCCACATGATGATGTGCAGGACCATTGGAAATAGATGAAGAGGGGACTGGCATAAAGGAACATCCCCTTCCAAGAAAAAGATATGGCATGGCATCCAGTCTCCAAGCCAGCGGACTTGGCACTCTTGAGCAGAACTGGGGATGTTATCTTTTCAGAGGGAAAGCAAAAAGATCTGTTTGAGGAGTACTTCACCAATGTACACTGTCCTTAATCACTTCTGTGTGAAGCATCCAATTGAGAGGATTTGTCCTGGACCTACTCAAAGAGTCTGCCACCAGACTGTGCTTTGAAGAAATGTAGACTGCCTGAAGAACCAAATGATGGCAGACTGCAAAATCCCAAGCCTGAAAAGCCATTCTGCACAGAAGGTAAGATTTTGTGCCTGCATGCTTGTTGATGTACCACATGACTGTGGTACTGTCTGTAAAAATCTTTAGAGGAATGGAAACCAAAGGAAGTGAATGTCTGGAGAGCTAGAAGACAGCCCTAATCTCCTTGATGTTGATATGGTCTGCAACTTGTTGATGGGACTAAAGATCATGGACTTTTAGGCTACTGGAGGAGGGTCCGAAACTATGATCGGAAGCATCCATGTACAGTTGCTAAATCACGGAGAGGAATCTGAAAAGGCACACCTGTAGTCAGGGAAATCTGGTGAATCCACAAGTGGAGCTTGAGTTTGAGACAAGGCAAGAGAGGAACCAGCTGCTCCAGTGGGTGGATGGCAGTACTGGAGTCAGTCTTTAGTTAGCACTAAAATGTTCTCATGTGGAGCTTGGCAAAGGGAATCATAGGAATGGTAGATGTTATGTACTCCAGAGATTGGAGAAATTCCCTTGCAGGAAGAACAGACTGGAAATAAGCAGTCAAAGAGAGAACCTTGAGAGATGAGACTCAAGCTAACATTGGAATACTATGAATCCTGTAACCCAGAACCATTTAGTCCTGAGATGGAGTCAATACAAACTTTTTGAGACTGAGTGTAAAACCTACACTGAAGTGTAGTTCCTGAAGCAGGGACTGCATGGCAGAGGCCTGAATCAAAAGGCCGTCCAAATAAGGGAATATCTGAATTTCCTGAAGCCTGCAGAAGTCTACTACAGGGGCCAAACATTTGATAAAGATCCTTGTAGCTGTAGAAAGACCAAAAGGCAAAGCAGAGAACTGATGAGAGGAAGAAGCAGAGAAAATTACACATTTCCTGAAGAGAGAGTGAACAGGAAAATGGAGGTTAAGTGTCCTTGAAATCTAACGACACCAGAAAGCAACAGAGAAGAAAGTGTCTGAGGAGAACATCCTAAAAAAGGAACACTGAGAAAGATGTCAAGAAAACACAGGTCTAGAATGGACCTCCATGACCCCCTCCTTCTTGGGAACAAGAAACATCCTGGAATATAAACCTGCTCCCTGCTGAGACAAAAGGACAGGTTGGAAGGCTCCCTGTACCACCAGACCCTGCAGAACCAAAGGAAAATGTGGGAGCTGACAAGCAGGAGGATGAGGAATGTTGGAAAATGGAGAAAAGGAGTTCCAAGCCACAAAATAATAATGGAAAACATCTAAGTATCTGTGGTTATCTGTTACCAAGCAGGAAAAGAAAGAGTGAACCTGAGAGAACAGAGGAATCTGGCTGAGGGGTAGGAGTGGCTGAATAATATCAAATGGAAGCAAATTTGTAAGGGGAAAGAAGGCTGTTAGCACCATGAGAAGGTTTGTCTAGAAAAAACTCTACTAGAAGCTCTCTTGCCTATAGAAAGCTGTTTAGGCTGCCTACGAACAAAATAAGGCTTATAAGGACAATTTCTCTGAAACTGGAGAACAGGAGACACAAAGATTTGTTTCAAATCCTGCATAACTTTACCCTTATCATCAAGTGTCTTACACAATTCAGCCACAGCACTGCCAAAGAGAGTCTGATTGTCTAAGGGAGAATCCAATAATTTGGTACTGATACCTTCAGGCAGAGCCTAGAGGCATGACCAAGAATACCTCCTAACAGATCCAGATGCAGCTGTCCTAGAACAGGCAACAGTAGCATCATAGTTATATGTAATAGAATGATGAGCCACCTTAGAAGCAGAGCTTAAAAGGGAAATGGCAGAGGTCTTACTCTCCGAGTTAGGCAAATCAGCCAGAATGGCACAAAGTCGGGAGAGAAGAGCCAGGAAGTACCTAGTCATATGGGCCTGATAATTAATAGCCCTGAAGGCTAAGGCAGCACAGATGTACACTATTTTACCATACCTGACCAGGCTTTATGAGAAGGTTAAAGCTTAGAAGAAGCCAGCTTCTTGTAAGGTTTACCACTTGCTGCAGAAATAACAGCAGGATCAGAGGAAGGTATTTTACATAAGGGGGACTTAAGAGCCATAGGAGCATTGAAAACTCCCTGCCATTCTTTGTGTGGATCCTTTGCCACAGTGGCCACGTGCTTCTTTTATAAAGGAACATCAACTTTAACAAATCTAGGAGGTTCAGGCCACTGCCTAGATTCAATGAGGGCACCAGGCACCTCTTCCCTAACAAGTATTTGGGAAATCCCCTAGGTCCTTCAGAAATAATCAGCTGTGGTTCTTACTCCACATCAGCACCACCAGACTTATGGCACAGCCTCAAGAGACATGCGGGTAAGCAGCTCCATGTCGGCCTCCAACTGGGTCACAACAGAGGGAGCTGACAGCAGCATTGGACAGTCCTTGGGTTCTTCATCCAACCCAACAGAGGCATCCAGTGGAGGTTGAACAGCAGCAGGATCAGTTTGTGTCTTTTTGGCTTTCTTTTTAAGCAATGGTTGAACGTTGAGGTGGGTGGATTTGGCCATAGTACCCTGTGCCAAAACCCTCAATCACTGACTTTCCAAATAAATGAAAAGAGACAACAGAGTGTGGAGTGGCTTAGGGACAAATGCCTGACAAACCTCACATTATGTATGGTTGTGTGTAGCATCCAAACAAAAAAGTCACTGCTTATGTCTATCTTCATGGGGAACCTGTCTCCCACACTCACATTTTCCCTAGCTGGATGACATGAAAACTAAGATAATAGCTAGAAAGAAGAAATGAAGTGACCCCAACTGAGCATTTAGCTGTAGAAGGCTCAGTAGTGGAACCAATTCAATGACGGCATGTAGACTGAATTCAAACAGACTGGCAGCAAGGAAGTTCTGAGGATCAGGCGCTCATACATCACATATGTACCTTACTCCTTGCATGTATGATATGTATGGTGCCCAGAAGATGTAAAAGCCTCGGTATGCTGGCTGGACATACAGCTATCCTTGGCAGAATATCTCAGGAGTAAAGCCTACTACAATAGTGATAAGGAAGGACATCATTTATTACAAAGAACAAGTATTTACAAGTCATGTGACATACTGCATGGATTGAGCATACTTCACTGTGCAAGAAATAACATAGCCAGAAAGTACAGTTGTCTAAGATCTTACCACAACAGTAGATGTTTTACTTTTCACTGTTGCAGTGTTCTTTACATGTGGGATATCCTGTTGAGCATAGCCTGTCTTCCGCTAGCATAACAACGCCTTTACATCATCAGAACAATGTACATCAGCCATATATTTCCTGGGCAAAAAAAAAAGAAAACCTACCAGCTAGAAGAGTATTACCAATAAGAAAAAAATAAAGAAAATGGGGCAGGAGGGAGGGACTGAATACTTTAATAGTGAAATTAAGACATCTATTATTACAGTAAGATCTTACACAACAGCATATGCCTTTCCTTATCACTATTGCAGCATTCCTTACATCTGGGAGATTACAAAAGCTACTGTAAGTAATGGAAGGAGGAAGGTAAGAAAGAGCCTTCCACAAACCCATGAAGGATGGCCCTGGCAAACCCTTCCATGGCTCTGGAAATAAAATCCAACTTATAATGTTTAGTAAAAGTATGTCAAGAAAGGACCAAATGGTAGCTTCTAGAATAGATCTTGCATTGAGACCTTGAAAAAAGCTCCAAAACAGGCAACTGTCCTATTAGAATGAACTCAAACTGAGGAAGAATTCCCTTACCATGAAAAGAATAGCAGAAGGAAATGGCCCTAAAAATCCAGGAGGAGATGGTTTGCTTTGAAACAGTCAAACCCAATGTCCTGAAACTAAAAGAAATAAAAAGCTGCTCAGATTTTCTGAGGACCTTCATTTTCTCCAAATAATATCTGAACTGTTTAGGTAAATCCAAGGTGTGAAGCACCTTCTTACTAGCTTACTGCTGAGAAAGAAAACAGGAAGTTGAATAGACTGATTCAGGAACAAATCATTAACCACACTGGGCACAGAAGAGGGATTAGTATGCAGGGATGCCCTCTTCATACAGAAAACCAAAACGGGAGGTGCTGCCATAAGTGCCTAGAGTTCAGAAACTCTCTTAGCTGAAGTAAGAGCCACTAACAAAAGAGTATTCCAGTTGCAGTGCTGCAGAGAGGAAGAAGAAGCAGGCTCAACAGGAGCCTGGATGAGTTTTTCAAGGACAAAATTAAGGTCTGAAGGAGGAGGATAGGATATCTTGGAGATCTTATATGAAGGACTCCTTTAAGAAATTGCTTGACTTCAAAACAAGAAGCCAAAGGAGGGATCAAATGCAGACAGGGAGAAACTGCTGACAAATTAACTTTAACAGAAGAGTGACCTATGCCAGAAAAATAACCTATGCCATCATTCAGCGACTCACACAAATAGGAATGAACCAAAGGGACCCTACAGAAACAAGGATCATTGTTATGCTTGAGATACCAAACAGAAAATTTCTTCCATTTAGCCACACAGGATTTTCTGGTAATTGGTTTCCTGGCCTCCTGCAGACCCCTATGCAAGTCCATAGCTAACTGATATCTAAAAGGGATCAAAACACTATCACCTAAGTTTCAGCTGAAGTGTGGACAAGTGAGGGTGAATGAGAGACCCCTTGTGTTGTGTGAGATCTATGCAGTAAGGTAACTTGTGATGACTACCCCTGGCCTGGTGAAAGAGGAGGAACAACTAGTGCTGTCTAGACCAAAAGGGAATCACCAGCAAGACTGATAATCTTGTGTAGGACCCTGGAAAGCAGGGAAAGAGGAGGAAAGGCATACAGGAACATCCCCTTCCAAGAAAAGGATATGGTGTCCACCTTCCAAGACAGAGGACTTGGAGCTCTGAAAAAGAATAGAGGAAGACGTCTGTTTAGAGTAGAGGCCACTTGAGGAGTACCCCACTGATGTACAATGTCCAGAAACACACCCTACAGGAAGCATCCATTTGTGAGGTTGTATCTTGCACCTACTCAGATAGTTTGCCATGATGCTGTGCTCTGAGGGAATGTATACTGCTTGAAAAATGATATAATGGCAGATAGCAAAGTCCCAGGCCTGAAGAGCCAATCTACAAAGAAGATAAGACTTTGCGCCCCCCTTGTTTGCTGATGTACCACATGACTGTGGTGCTGTCTGTAAAAACCTTTGGAGGGCCTTGTATCCAAAGGGAATGAAAGACTTACAGAGTAAAGATAAGGGCACTCATCTCTTTGATGATGATATAGTCTGACATCTGATGGAACAGCCAAAGACCCTGAACTTTCAGATTTGCTGGAAGAAGCTCCCCATTCCAGACTGGAGATGTCTGTGAAGAGCTCCTGAGTAGAAGGAGGAGACTGAAAAGGCATATCTGGATTGAGAGAGATCTGCCTGCTGAATCCATTACAGAATCTCTAGTCTGAGGCAAGGTAAAAGAGGGACTGGAAATTCCAGAGGTAGGCAATGTTGAAGACAGTCTTGAGATACCACTGGAACTTTCTTGTGTCAAGTTTGGCAAGGGGTAGCATGGGAATGGTAGATGTCATGAACCTCAAGGCTCTAAGAAATTATCTGGCAGGAAGGCGAGAGAGAGGAAGCAGAGACTGAAAACAAGCAGTCAGGGTCAGAATTTTCAGATGGTCTGTATCCCAGGAAAACATGATCTTCAGAAGGAGTCAGAACAGGAAAGCCCAAGATCTGCAGAGGAGCATTATAAAGTGTAGATCCTGAAGGAGATGGGGTTGAAAGGAAGCCTGAAGAAGCAAGTTGTCCAAATATGGGAAAATCTTAATCCCCTGGAGCATGCAGAAGACTATCACAGGGGTAAGACATTTGGTGAACACCTATGGGGCCACAGAAACACCAGAGAGCAAGGTAGAGAACTAAAAATCTGAGGAAGAAACACAGAAGTATAAAAATTTCCTGATAAAAGGTTGAATGGGAATATAAAGATAGGCATTCTTTAGATCTAGAGATGCAAGAAAAGCTTAGGGAAGCAAGACAGAGAAAATAATTGGAAGAGACGATTTCCTGAAATAAGGCACTTTTAGAAAGGTGTTGAGGAAGACAAAGTCTAGGATGGATTTCCATTACCCTTTTTTCCTGGGGCACCAGGAACATCCTGGAACATAACCCTATTCCCTGTTGAGAAACTGGGACAGATTAAAGAGTCCATTAATCCAACAAATCCTGCAGGATGACTGGAAAATGAGAGAGTTGGTCTGCAGGAGGCTGAGGTAGGCCTGAGAAGAGGGAAAGGGATTTCCATGAGATAACTGTGTTGAATAATGGAAAGGACCAAAAAGTCCTTGGTAATCTGTTACCAAACAGGCAGGGACAGTGACAGCCTGAGGGACAGGGAAACCTAGCCATGGGGAAAGGGAGAGAGAATGTCAGATACAGGCAGATTTATCAAGGAAGCAAGGCTTTTGACATTTAGAAGACTAAGTGGGCTGATCAGAAAACATACATATGGAAATCATTTTGGGGTTGGCGAGGCTGCTTACATACAAAAGCAGATTTGGTATGACAGTTGCTCTGAAATTTGGGTATAAGAGACACAAAAATATGCTTAAGGTCCTGCACAACTTTACTTGCGTCTTCTAAAGTTTTAAACAGTTCTGCAGCAGCAGTACCAAAATGATTCTGGTTATCCAAGGAAGTATCTAAATGTTTAGCCTTAATATCATCAAGCAAGGTTTGTAAGCATAACTAGAGATATATCCTCATGACAGAACCAGAAGCAGCAGCCCTACAGGATGCATCAGTTGCATCATAACTACATGTAATAGAGTGGCAACCCACTTCAGAAAGTACAGTTGTGTACACTTACCCTAAATGTAGATGATCGAGTGTATTCACTGTTGCAGTCATCACATTTGGGTTATCTGCTTGCAGTAGCCTTCAGTCGGCCTGATTATCAAAGTCTTGGGTCCTGCGTCAGTTGCTGTCTCATCTTCCGTGACGTCAGGCAGTCATGGGTATAAAGCATGCAGCCGACACCATTACTTCAGTTTTTCTTGCCTCAGATGTCAGTTGCCCCCCTAATGGGAAGCAATTGAATATATATATATATATATATATATATATATATATATATATATGGGTCTACTTCTATTCACCAACATCCCATTTCACTGAAACCCATTTCACTGACAGCATCATTTCACTGACAAAAGTAATCAGGGCAAAAACCTGGGATTTGCCCGCCTCCCCACTGTTGTGCGACCGTGGAGTTGTAATATATAGTTGGGGGGGTGTGGGGGGCACAGCCCCCCACATTTGGGGGGTGTGGGGGGCGAAGCCCCCCACCTTGAAAGTTTGTCAGTGAAATGAGCTGTCAGTGAAATGGGTTTCAGTGAAATGGGATGTTGGTGAATAGAAGTAGACCCATATATATATATATACACACACACACACACACACATACATACATACGCAAGGGTATACCTGCAACAAAAAAGCAAATACACCAAAAAGCTTTTAAGCATAGTAAAGGAGAGTAGAGATATAGCCAAAAGAAGTCAGGGGGCTGGAGGGAGGATAACCAGGACTGCAACAGTGAATACACTTGAACATCTAAATTTTTGGCAAGTGTACACAACTGTACTATGTTATTCATGTTTCACTGTTGCAGTCATCACATTTGGGTAGATTCCCAAAGCTAAGAATGGGAGGAGGAATTTATATAACATTAGGACCAGCTATAAGGCCCTGCAAGAATGCAGTGGCAAAGCCAGCTCTGGATTTAGAGAAAATTGGCAAATGGTAATGCTTGGCGAAAGTATGTACAGAACTCCAGGTAGCAGCTTCTAGGATGTCCCTGGTAGGGACACCTCTGAGAAAGGCTGTAGAGGTAAATGCAGCTCTGGTTGAATGGGGTCTAATCCCCTGTGGGATAGGTTTTCCATGGTGTTTATAGCAGAAATGAATGCAATTGCCTATCCATTTAGAAACGGTTTGCTTTGAAATAGAATTCCCCTCTGCCCCTGTAACAAATGCCACCAGCAGATGTTCAGATGTCCTTTGAGGTTTAGTCCTGTCCAAGTAAAATCAAAGTTGTCTGTGCACATCTAAGGAGTGCAGTATGCATTCCCCTTTGTTCTGTGGATTAGAAAAGAAGGTTGGCAAATGAATGGACTGATTAAGAGCCACACTGCATACCACCTTGGGCATGAAGGAGTGATTGGTCCTGAGGGACACCCTGTCCACATGAAAAATGATGAAAAGGCTCCACTGCTATAAGGGCCTGTAATTCAGATACCCTTATTGCTGAAGTGAGTGTTAAAAGGAAGGAATTTTAACTCTGCACTTGCAGCTGGCTCAAAAGGAGGAAGAGTGAGTTTTTCCAATACAAAGTTAAGGTCCCAGGCTGGAGTTGGGGTTATCCTGGGTGGTCTTAAGTTTTTGGCCCCTCTGTGGAACTGCTTGAGCAGTGGATGAGAGAAGAGGGGTGGTTCTGTGTTGTAGTGAGCTGAAATGGCTGAAGCGTGAATTTTGATGGAGGAAAAAGAAAGGCCCTTGTGAAGCATCTCAGTTAAGTATTGAATCTGAAGTAAGTTGGGCGCTGCTGTGCCTATTCCTTGAGTTTTGTTCCTAGCAAAGAATCTTTTCCATTTTTCTGCATAAGATTTTCTAGTATTAGGCCTCCTTGCCTCCAAAATGACATCCAACACTTGTTTACTGAGGGATGGTAACAGAGATATTAGGTAATTAGCCAGGCTGCCAGGTTCAGAGTTTGAAGCTGAGGGTGCAGAATCTGGCTCTCCTGCTGTGACAGCAGGGTAGGGGTCTAAGGCAGGTGCCATGGAGCCAGCAGTGACACCCTGCACAAGAGGGGGTGGCCAGTCTGGTGCAATCAGTATCGTCCTTGGTTTGTCCTGTTCGATCTTTAGTAGTACTTTGGAGAGGTGAGGCAGAGGAGGAAAGGCATAAACTGGTAGATTTTTCAGCTGAAGGACACAGCATCCACTTTCCAAGCTTGTTTGTGGGGAGTCCTTGTGCAGAATTTGTCCAATTGGTAGTTATGGGGAGAAGCAAACAGGTCTATATCTGGGCTCCCCCATTTGTTTATCAACATGCTGAAAGTCTTTGGTTCCAGTTTCCACTTGTGTGGGTCCATGAGATTTCTGCTTAGTTCGTCTGCCAGTGTATTTAGTTTTCCTGGCGGGAATTGAGCCTGTAGATGCACTTGGTAGCTCAAGGCTGTGTTCCACAGAGCCATAGCTAGTCTGCAGAGGAGTTAAGAATGGGTACCCCCCCTGCTTGTTTATGTACCACATAACAGTGGTGTTGTCCATCTTTACCATTAATTGTCCTGGAAGAATGTGGTCCTTGAAGGCTGTCAGAGCATTCTGTACCACTAACATTTCTTTTTGATTGATATGTAGGTGCGCTTGACTTAGGTTCCATTTTCCCTGAATGCACTTCCCTGCCAGGTGAGCCCCCCATGCATAGTATGATGCGTCTGTTGTTAAGGTCTGGGTGGCAAGGGGTACAGTGAATGGTAGTCCCTTGTTTTGGTGGCAGGCTGCCCAACAAAGGAACTCTAACCGTAGGCAAGGTATGATAGGAATCATTGCTTTTAGAGCCTGAGAATGTTGACACCATAGGCTTTTTAGATACCATTGTAGTTTCTTCATATGCAGTCTTGCATATGGAATTAGTAGAATGCAGGAGGCCATGAACCCCAAGGCTTGCAGTATTTCCCTTGCAGATAGCAGGGATTTTGTGGCCAGTAGTTTGAAATAAGTTGTCAAATGAATTTGTTTCTCTGGTGTGAGGAAGGCCATCTGGGAAGTTGTGTTCAAGCTTGCTCCCAGGAATATAATTTGTTGACAGGGTACCAGATGTGATTTATTTTCGTTTATGGTGTACCCCAGACAAGTTAGCACCTTTTGTACAAATGCCAGATGATTCAAAAGTATGTCCTGGCTTTCTGCCTGAATTAGACAATCACCCAGGTATGGGTATATTTGAATATTTCTCTGCCTGCAAAATGCTATATCTGGAGCTAGGCACTTAGTGAATACCCTGGGTGCAGCAGATAAGTCAAAGGGCAGTGCAGATAAACTGATAGTGCATGTAGCCTGCTTTGAAGCGTAGGTATCCTCTGCAAGATTCCCTGATTGGGATGTGCAGGTAGGCTTCCTTTAAATCCAGTGTTGCCAACCAGGCATCTTTGCCTAGCAATAAGAAGCAACTGGTGAAGAGTTTTTGCATCTTGAATTTTGGAATCACCAAAAAGGTGTTTAAGATAGAAAGGTCCAGGATAGGATGGCATGAGTTGTCTTTTCTGGGTATCAGGAAAAGTCTTGAGTTGAAACCTTGTCCCTTTCCTCCTCTGGTACAGTTTGAATAACCTTTATGCTTAAGAGAGAGAGTACTTGCTTTTGAGCCTCTGCCCACTGATTTGGGGGAAGATCTGGCCAACCGTTTGGGGTTGGTAACATGTGGAAATGAAATCTGTTTCCTTGGGAAACTATATTTAAAACACATTTGTCCTGGGTAATGAGTTCCCAGTTTTTGGCCTGCAGAGCAATCTTTCCCCCTAAAGGAGCAGTCAGTTGAGAAGTGCTTGGAAGCTTTAAAGTTAAGTCATTGAGACAGCTTACCATAGGGGGGAGTCTTACTACTCCCTGATTTGGAAATGGGAGCCCCCCACTGCTTAGTCCTGTGCGTACCCTGGAACTGAAGCCTGGGTGTTCTGCTGGTTCTGGGTTTGGACTGAGAAGGCTTGGAATAGGCAGGAAAAGACCAATTCTTAGACATCCAATGCCTACTAAATCTTGGAGGCTGTACTTGTAGGAAAGCTTTAACAGCTTGCATAGATTTAGCTTTTTCTTCCATCTTTTTAAGAACTTCTTCTGCTTTGTTGCCAAATAGGCGGTCCTAATTTAAGGGAGCATCCAGCAATTTAGCTTTAACAAGATCTGGCAAAGATTGCTCCTTAAGCCAAGCATGCTTTCTAAGTACAGACCTAGTGACAGCAGCCCTGCAAGGTGCCTCTAGTGAATCAAAACCACATTGCAAAGTATGTTTTCCAATTTGTTCAGCAGAATGCATTAAATCCTGTAAATCCTTATTTTCAGCACAATCAGGAATCAACATCATTTTCTGTTTATGCAATCCAATAATATGCTGCTGATACTTTAACATATGAAACTGGCAGTTTAAGGCCCCAATGGCCAAGGTTGCAGAAGTGTATACCTTCTTACCCCATCTATCCAGCGCCCTGGAGTGTCTATCAGAGTGGGTAGGATTTCTGGCAGTAGTAGCCTTAATGCCCTTGGGTCCCTGTGAAATGGTCTATGGATCCGCAGAAGAATTTTTAAAAATGAACTTGTGAGAGTGAGGAACCCTGTAATATCTATCAGGTTTTCTGGGAGCAGGAGGTAAAGAGTCAGGGGCCAAGCTAGATTCCGAAAAGGCATCATCAACAATGTCTAGTACAGGAGGGATAGATAAAGGCCTGTGTTGAGGCAGGAGTAAGAACTCCCTAAGCTTCTTTTTAGAATCAGAGTAATCCTGGCTTTCCCAGTGAAAATGCTCCCTAAGAGTATGCAAGGTTTCACCAAAAGAGAAATCCTCTGGGGGGGGGGGGGTTGGGGCAGAGGGAATATCGTCCTCTGCATCAGAATCCTCATAGGTAGATAAGGGTAAATCCTGGTCATCAGAGGAAACAGAAATTTCAGAATCCTGGTCAGAAGTATCATAAACAAATTCAGTTCTAGATCTCTTAGAGGGGGAAGGTTGGCTTCCCCTGATTAAAGTAATAAGGTCTTCAGTCATTCTTATCATTTGTTTTTAGGCATAGAGTCCTGACCATGCGGTCTGGGCGTCAGTTTTCTAGGCAAGGTTCGAGTTTTAGGCCTTGAAGAAGAAGATGACATTGGTTTAATATGCAAGTCAGTAGGCCTGAATACACCCTCAGAAGCCTGTGCCTGCACAGCGGCTTCAGACCCATCCAAGGTAGAGACATCCACAGGTTCCACAGTTGAAGCATCTTGCGATATACCGGACTCCGAATGGGTCTCAGTAGAGGCCTGCGAATCTGAAGTAGCGGGTATTAGGGGCTGCAAAACTGCCTCACTGAATACCGGCGAACTGGCGACTGGCTTAGGAGAAGCGTCGTCAGCAGCTTTGGACCTAGGCGGCCTGTCTCTGTCTTTATCTTTGTGTTTTTTTCAGAATGTCAGTAGTCAGATGGCTTACTGAAGACATATCGGGATAATTGAGTACGAAAATATTTAGAAGCGTAAATATATCGACGATGAATAGTTCGTTGCTTAAATAAGGCACAAAACCAACAGCAAGGTATGTTGTGGTTAGGGCCTAGACAAGGAATACAGTACGAATGAAAATAGTTATGAGGTATTTGCTTTCCACAAGAAATGCAATTACTGACTTTTACTGACATCAGTTTAGAAAAACCAATGGGGTACTTTGATTTAGTTGAAGACTTCGAAAATGAAACTCGAAAACAAAAATTTCAGGAGTCGGACAAACGGCGACGATCGGCACTTGTGAACTGCTTCTGCTTCGGGCACCGCACAGCAAGAAAGACTGAAGTAATGGCATACACTGCATGCTTGATACCCCTGACTGCCTGACTTCACGGAAGATGAGACAGCAACTGACGCAGGACCCAAGACTTTGATAATCAGGCTGAGTGAGGGCTACTGCAAGCAGATAACCCAAATTTGATGATTGCAACAGTGAAACACGAAGAACATCTAGATCTAAGCAAAGAAAGAGCAGCAGTCCTACTTGTCTGAGTCAGGCAAGCCTAACAACCCTCACCCCCACAGCTGGGACAAAAGACCCAAAACATACCTGGTCAAATTGCTTTGATAGTTTATGGCCCGAAAGTTCAGGGTAGCAGAGGTAAACAATTTTTCCCCAGTCTCTCCACTGCCAGCTGTCTTTGTCAGAAGGAATAAGTTTGGAGTAGGAGAGTAGTTTAGAAGCTTTGTCTGTAGAAACAGGTATCACAGCAGGGTCTGAAGATGGACACTTATAGAGGTACTTGAGGGCATCAGGTATCTTACAGAAGTGGTTTGGCCTCTTGGGGTCTGGAGACTGGGAGTCAGGAGCCAAAGAAGCAGCAGTAAAAGTATCCAGTGAAACTGAAGGAATAGCTGAAGAAGCAAGAGATTCCATTTGTGGTAGATCATAATACCTCTTCTGAGGCTCTGACTCTTGGGAATAATCCCACTTCAAGTGTGCCATCATATGGACCAACAGTATCCTCAAAGAGTAACTCCTCAAAGGGAGAAGGAATGTGTGAAAAATAGTCTAAGGATTTATCACCAGAATCCAATTCCTCATCCAAGGAATCAGAATCTTTTATCTTGGAGGGAGTAGAGTAGCAGGAACAGATAAGCCCTGACGTGGCCTTAAGGCCATAAGTGCATTAAACAATGACTAAAGTTCTGCCATTCTTTATGGGGATCCTTAAAAATGGATGGAACATGCCTGGTCTTCTGCTTCTTTTTTAACAAGACTTCAGCCTTGACTAATCTAGGTGGTTCAAAGCCTTGCCTAGATTCTATAAGAGAACCAGGCACCTCTTCCTGAACTAAAATCTGGGAAATTCCCCCAGGTCCCTCAGAAATGATCAGCAGTGGTTTACCTTCAACATCCTTGGAAGACTTATGTACAGCCTTGGTGACCATGTGAGAAGGGGATTCCCTCAAACTGGGTCTCGGCAGAAGGAACTGGAGTCGATACTGACTGCCCCTCAGAGTCTTTATCCACCTTGACAGAAACATCCAGTCAAGGCTGGACAGCAGCAGAATCACAGCGAGATTTTTTAGTATTCTTTGTAAGAGGTGTCTGAACCTCAGGGCGGGTGGATTCAGCCATGGCACCCTGAATCAAAAGTTGAAGTTGAAACTTCTCTAGATAAATGGATAAGGAGAACAGATGACTGTGAACAGTTTTGAGAATGATGGCCTGACAAACAGTACACTGAGTACAGTCGCGTGTAGCAGCTAAACAGAACAGGCACTTTTTGTGTCAATCTTTATAGGGAATCTGCCTCCCACACTGACATTTCACTTTCCTGGATGACATAAACTCACAGTATAAACAGAGAAAAGGAAGAGAAGGAACTGTAACAGGGTACTTATCTGTAAACAGCTTGGTAAAACCAGCAAAGTGAAAGACATCTTAGACCAAAGGTCAAACATGACATTCTGACTGGCAGCAAAGAAATTCTTAAGACAAAGCATTTGAATGTCATCTTTATGCTCTACTCCTGTGTGGGGGGTGTATGGTTGATGTACATTATTCTCTTGATGTAAAAGCTTTGGTATACTCACCGGATGTTAGGCTATCCTCAGCAGGATATCCCAGATGTAAGAATACTGCAACAGTGATAAGGAAGGAAAACATATGTTACAAGTAAAGGAAATATTAGCTGTAAATCAACACATTACATGAGCTAATCATAAGAGCTTAAAGCTTTAGGAATGGGAATGCAGTTCCATACCTGTCCTGAATAAATTACGCCAAAACAAACCAGCTTGAGGTGAACAGACCTCACGATAACCCTCCATAAGAGGCCATCTATAGTTTTACCAGGCTATATCACAAATTCAAGGTAGAGGTACATGCACAGGTATACACAGCAGCCTGTGAAATCTACAGATAAGTTCGGTCTTTCCTACTAAATCATTCTCTTTGTAGCACCGATTTTCTTTGTAAAAAATAATAAACAGTTTCAACTGCACACATTTTTCTGGAAAAATATACAAAAAATGGATCCGCATTCTAAGGTGGAACATACAGTTAAACTACAAAACAAAGAAAAACTTATGGGCTGATGAGTTTGTTTTCTGCTAATAACACTTCTTTGAATCATGTCAGATTATTTCACAACCTTTTAATAGATGGCTATAATAAGATTCAGAAATAGGACATTTGAAAACATGATACCCATATCCATAGATTTTGTTTAGTTTTTTGAGATTTTTATTGAAAGGGTATGTTCCAGTTTCTGATTATTTGGCGCCAGAAGTATTACGTAGCTCTTTCTTGTGTTAACATCCCTAAAAGTGAATGATACGGTTTTTAACTCAAGTCCCACTGAAGACGTACCAATATAACTTAGGAATTTCTTATGAGGGCAGGTTATTTATATTCCTACCCCCCCCAGTAACTTAGTGACCATTCAAGAAATATGACTGTCAAGATTATCTTCTATGTCATACACAAACACATGTGCATATCTATCTATATATTTTATATATATTTATACATATCTATATGTGTATATATATATATATATATATATATATATATATATATATCTATATATATATATATATATATATATATATATATATACACACACACATACACACACACACACACACACACACACATATAGATAGATAAATACATACATATAAGCGGCAACATGTAGCATGCTTGTCTTTGGTGCAGAAGTCTGTAGGTTCTATCCCAACGCCAGCTAGATGGATTGATGACACTCCAGTGCAGCATAAAGGGGTGTGCTGCACTCCTGAGTGTGTCATCCATCCTTTGGAAGAGATATTAAACCAATGTCCCATCTGTAAGAGTTGATGGTAGCTCAAGTAGATGTTAAAGATCCCACGGTATTTTTTGAAAAGAATAGGGTTCCTTTATTTACATACATAAAGAACTCTTATTTACAACATATTTACAAATGTACAAATACACAGATATACAAATCTACATATTCATAATTTCCTTTACAATCATAATAAATTTTCATCCCTATTACATCCCCACACCTTTTTCCATGACCATTTTATTTTGTTGCTAAAATCAATGTATCATTAAACATAATTTAATAAGAAAAAAGGCTCATAAAATAAATGAAAATGTATTCAAACTACTCAATAAAACCTCCAGTAAGTGCTTTCATCTCATAAACCGAGACTTCTTCAGACTGAATCAAACTTGAAGTAAAAGGAACTTAAATACAAAAATCTCTTAACTGAAACTTAATTACACAATTAATGCATGACTCTTTTCCTCTTTAAGAACACTTTAAATTTTTTTTGTCATTAAGCCCAGGAGGGTAGCATGCATCCAATCTAACCGGCTATACATACTCCCTCCAATCAAGTTAATTTTCAGCATTAAGTAATACATCAAAATGTGTTACCTGATCTAAAACAATAACTTTAAAACCAACTTTACAGTTACTATTATTAAAATGCTTCCTAAGTGAATTACTGCTGCTTTTAGTCTGAATAGCATATAAATGCTCAAAAGATTCTTGCATGAAGCTCCCTTATAGTTCTGCCAAACTAAAAAATGTACATGTGGTGCATACAATCAAATAAACAACATATTTAGATTTGCAAGAATATCTCCCTTTAAGCCTAACCGTAAAATCATTAATTCTTATTTGAGTAACCCTGGTATACAAATAAGAACAAAAATTGCAATTATGACACCTAAACATCCATGGTTCCAGATAAAACTTTCTTATGAACACACTGAAATACAGTTTTCAAACTTTTTCCTTTTTTATTAACAAAAATAGGTTTATCACACACAACCTTTTTTAACATCTGGGAAACAATTTTACTACTAATCTCTCATCTTTTTCATTTATCCAGTTTAATACATTAATTTGTACAAACTTAATGAGGCAGCATATACCTTTTCGGCTAATTAACCCTAAACCACCTTCATCTTTATTTACATAAAAAATCCTTTTATACTGTGTTTAATCTAGAACCTCATATAAATGAAAAATGATCTGCAATAATTCATTTTCAAATACTGTTCTCAACATAAATACACTTGATAAATATACTATTTTCCCAAAAGTACTAAATTCTGAATGATAATTTATATGTTCTGCAGAAAAGATTGGTTTGTTTTATTTCTTCTGTTGTTTTTCCCACTGAATTCAGTGTACATTATTCCCAATTTTTATAAATAACATCGCCTAAACCTTTACTTTTCTCTTTATTCAAAGTCATCCCTATCACCTCTAGGCATACATTTGTGAAAATTATTACTTCTTTTACTCAAATGTTGTTTTTGCAATTATTATAATGTCATATGCACATGTTAACAGAATAGCTGATGCAAAATATAAAATTCATTAGCCATCCCTGTCTTACACCACTCTTCATATGTACCTCTTGGCTTAAACACCCAATTACAAGTATTTTTACTTATAAATTGACATACATAACTTCCTAACTTCCTCACTTATGTTATTTTCTTTCACGATTGCCCACAAGATTTCATGTCCAACTGTATCAAATGCCTTATTAAGGTTTCCTATCACTGTTCTTACTTCTTTCCTATTCATATCATCGACACTTTCTCTGTCATTAATAATTCGACAACCCTTCCCCCTTTATACTACATATATACTTTCTACAATATCTTGAATTTTACTTTCAAATCTCCTTTACATTATCCTCATAAAGATCTTGTAATAATTACTGTTCAGTACTGTCTCCAGTTTTTAATTGTCTTCTATTTTCCTTCTTCCATATAAATACTTCTCTTTTTTTCCTTGTAAAAGTATTTTTACTTATATAACAATTCTTGTACCTTTTTTCTTTCATATAATTCTTCTTTGTCAAAGTACTTACTATCATTGTTTTAAATCTTCCACTTTACATGTTTTTTTTTACATTTTTCTTTTTCTACTTTCTTCACATCATACTGCCACTGTAAAAAAAATGTTCTATTTGTCATTAAATATCATCCACCATTTAGACCAATTTTTTAGAAAATGTTCTGATAGTAATATGATCTTTACACAACTGTATTACTAATCGCTTTCCTTCTCATTCCATACTTTTTCATTTATCTCTTTCATTCAATTGCCTATTTTTATATATACTTTGTTTTCCTTTTAACAGATAGCTGGTGCCAGAGCCATGGCCTGAAGTTAAACGCCAAAAAATGTATAGTCATACCCTTCGGGAAAAACAAGGTAACCCCAAGCTACCATGTAGGTGGCAATCCACTAAGCACAGAAGAGGTTATCAGGGACCTGGGGACCCAGGTTGACAGTGGCCTTTCTTTTGACACTCACGTTGCTAAAGTGGTTAGAAAGACCTTCTACACTGCCCACCTGATCATGAAGGGATTCACATCCAGATCTAGTGAGGTCATTGTTCCCCTGTACTCTTCACTTATCAGACCAATGATCGAGTACAATGCCCCATTCGGGATGCATCTCACCTGACATCTGCAGCAATTGGAGAGACCCCAAAAGTTCCTCACCAAAAGGATAAAGGGACTCCAAAATCTGTCATATGCTGCCAGATTGAAGAAACTCCAGCTCTATTCAGTCACATACCGTCTGCTCAGAGGTGACATGTGCCTGACATACAAGGCCATGTCCAACCCGGAATTAATGGACATGCTCCACCTCAAAAAATCCAAATCCACCCAAACCACTACAGCAAGTGACTTAAACCTTAGCACTGACATAAATAGGATGTGCTGGAGGGATAGATTTATCACTCAGAGACTCCCTATGCTGTGGAATAAAATCCCAGTCCATGTGAGGCAGAGCACCTCACTGGCTCTGTTCAAGAGAAATCTTGACCTGTGGATGGGAGATCGTAGGTTTACCTCGGGAATCATCTCTGTGTCACTGCTGGACAGAGGCACAACAAACTAATGGGCACAGTATTTTTTCATATAAGGGGTGGCGTAAGCCACAAAAATTTGGACTAGGCTTATAAATGCCTTAGGGCAGATAGCCTAGTATAAACCTATAAACCTATAACTCTAGCCATATTGCAAGGTGATCAGATAAATCCTGTTTCAAATACCTCCCTTTCTCTCCTATAACTAAACCTTCTTAATCTATTTCAGTTTTATACATACTCATTTTGTAAGTCCATGAATTTTTGTGCCAAAGTTTTAACTTACCACAGCTTATAACTTCTAACATTTTTCTTCTTTTTACATTTGCCTCTTAAATCACAATTAAAGTGTCCTGTTATTATAATGTTCACATTTATCAATACATAGTCCAAAATCTGATGGAATAACCCTTCCCTTTATTTACAATTAGTATAAGCATTTGCTACAATTCTATATACTTGTTCTTTCCATTTTAAATCTACAATGGTTAATTTTCCCATTTTTTGGTAAAGTTAAATTTAATAATGTCTTTACTGTATTTCTACAGACTATGGCTATTCTAGATCATTACTCATTTCTCAAATTCCAGATTAACTTTCCTCTCCATAGTTTCTCTGTTTGTAATCTTTCATTTGTTAAAAATCTTGTCTCTTCTAATAAAATTGCATCTATACCACATGTATTACACCACTCCAAAACTCTGTTTCATTTACTATATTCTTAATACCATTCACATTTACAGAAAGCATTCAACAATTTTTATTTTTCCTCTTCCTGAGGTTCATGATTTCATAAGTCCATAGCTAATTACTAGGCTAACTTTTTTAACAGGCCATTTTAAGCCTAGACAATTTCCCTCCCAAAGGTGAGAATCAAACACTGCACCTTGTGAGTGAGTCAAACATCTCAACTATTTTACCAACCCCCAATCATTTGCTGTATGTATTCTTTTTCATCAATTTTATTTTCTCTTTTGTAATTACCCCTTTAAATTGTCTTTTTCTGTCTTTTATCCTTTTGCCAAAAGAATAATTTTTCTTTTACTACCTCCCAATTTATGTCTTCCTCACTTATTTCAGAACATTCTTTTATGTCCTTTTTATTTTTTTCCTCATCTACTTGTTCTTCTGTTTTTATTCATCTATTACTACTTCTAAAACTTCTTCTCTTTCTTTTTCCTTGCTCTAATTTTCATTTTACAATCCATCCATAAATATCCAGTTTTGTTACATTTATAACACTTCAATTCACATTATTTTTGAATCACATCCCATTTCCCCATAAATATAATATTTTGCCATTGTTACTTAACAAATGCCCTTCTTTTTCACAAAAAAATGTTTTGGGTTGCCCCCAGTATTTTACGACAGACTTATTCCCTTCCACATTTATTATGCTTGGTATATGTATAATTTCTTCTATTTCTATTTTTAAAACAATATTACAATCCAACCACAAGTCCATAAACACCTGTTGTCAAACTTTTACAATGTCCAGTATGCCTTTACAAAAAGTTTTCAAAGGTCCTATCAATGCCTCTCTCTCTATCTCTGTTCAAAACTGTACATGAATTTTCTTTTTTGTTTCTCTGTTAAATGCTTTTATCACATAAATATTCCATGAGTTACAATATTTCTTATTCCATATTCTCTAAGAAAAATTTCCACTGGAAAAGAAAAACAGTCTCAACTATAATGCCCATTTGTTAATAAGAATAAATGCTCTTACCTCACGTGTTTCTACACACAAGGAGCTTATTAAATTGTCCCACACCTCATACCTGTCCATTTCTGTCTTCTTTACTTTGAATCCTTACTAAATGCTTCCATTTTTTTCATTTCTTCTGCCTTCTTTTCTATTTCCATTCTACCTTATTTTACATTCTCTGCATATATTTTCTTTTCCAATTCACCATTATTCTTCAGACTTGTCCCTGTTTCATCCTTTAGTATTTTTCTCCATAATATCCATAATGTCCCCCACCGTGTAAACATCTCCATTTTCTGGCTCACTCTCTGCTTCACCATTTCTTTAAGTAAATCATCCCACAACCCTCCCAACTGTAGGGTTACAATTGTACATCTATCATTTGCCGACTCATCTCTATCAAACAGATTTCTTTGAAATATCTCCTCAGAACCCTGAACACATTTTCTAGTATCAATGTTTACTTTTTCCTCCATTTCTCTCACCTCTCCATCCTCCCCTTCTCTCTCCATCTGCCTCCCTGTTTCTCTGGGCCTGGAATGGAAACAGGAAGTGTCCCTGCAAAATGTGTCCAACTCACAACAATGACAAGTAGGGGTTCTTCAGTCATATAATCCATAATTATTTACAGTCAATAATTCTTTACATTCTTACTTTATACTATATATATATTTTCAATTATTTACAATATATATGTGCACTAATTACAAATCCCATCCTCTTTTTACATTTAGTTTCATCAATAAAAATCACATAACTTTTAATTTTTAGACCCCCACTTTCACAACCAATACCTTATTTTTTCAACATCATTACCAAGTCCAATTTTTTGTTAAACAAAATGTCCTTAACACTCTGATTCCATATCAACCATAATATAACATTTTTTTTATCAAGACTTTTGACCAATTTCTTATTTTTATTCTATAATATCCAAATTCTATTATATTCATATCTAAATTATTCACATATTTAAAACCATTCACATATTTCTTTTCTATAATCTTTCTCCATAACATTTTTGATCTATTACATTCCAAAAAAAACATGTTCACAAATTTCAAATTCCCCTCAATATAAACATACTCTGTCCTTTATAATTTTATGTGGCATATTTGCCATTTCTGATAATTTTTGTATAGAACGTCTCCATAAAAAATCTTGACTTTCTATACGTCTTTCACATATTTTCATTCTTGCAATGATGACAATGCTTTTTTCAATGTTTAATTCCTTCCAAGGATATATCCTATAATATTTTTCCATCATCTTTTCATACCATTCTTTTATCTTATTATCAATTTCATTCACATTTATTTTCCACAATATAATCGTCTTGATAATTTTCGATTTCTTTATTACAACATACCCATCTTTTTCTTGAACTAGGAAAAATCATTCTTTTTTAATTTTAAACTTAATGTATCCATTAATAATGAACCTTCATTTTCCTTTAAACATTTCATTACTCTATACAAGTTTAATGAGGACATATACACTATAGGGTTTATTAAACCTAAACTTCCTTTTTTGCTTTTCACATACAGTACCCCTCTTAAAGGATTCAACCTCGATCCCCAAATAAAAGAAAATATTTTGTTATATACATATTTCTCTAAGTTTAAAGGAACACTGTAAATGCCAACTAGATAAGCAATATTTGCTAACACACAGAATATGTCAAATAGACTTTCTTTTCAAAGGAAAGCCTACAAGATTTCCAAAATAGCATGTTTTGTTTCCTGTATTTTCTCTTTCCATATGAAATTTACAATTTTATGTTTCCCAAAGTTTATCCAAATGATCTTAATTTTATCCTTACTGAAATTTATACCTTCACTAATCCTTCCCTCAAAAACTAAAGCTCGACTTTTGACTTTATTTAATACATCAATATCACAAATAATTTCTTCTATTTGTTTTATCACTGTATCCATACTTGCATCATTCTTTGTTATAACAATATCATCTAAATAATTTAACAAAGTGGGCATTTTTACTTCATTTAAATATAGCTCATAATATCCATCTCCTTATTCATATATATAGACATTTCATTCATTACGAACACAAATAATGTACCACTCAATGGACAGCCTTGTCTAATACCCTTTTCTATCTTTATGGTAAATGGATGGCTGAGTGAATATAAAATCTTTACTATGTTATACTTACATGCTGACATGCACATGTTTTTAAGCCTCTTACTTATATTTCATACATCAAATATATCCCATAATATGGAGTGACAATTCAAATCAAATGCTTCACTTAAATCTCCTACCAGCACTATTGCATGAACATTTCTAACTACTGTATCATCTACTATTTCCCTAATTATTAACAATCAATCTTGAACTTTTTTTTTCTTTTATGTCAAACACATATTCACTTATATTACCTACTTTTTCTTCCATTCTTTTTGTAATATTTTCATAAAATTCTTATAGTCTGTATTATGTAATACAATTGGTCTCCAGTATATCTTCCTTCTCCCCTTTTTCCATATAAACCTAATGATATCTCTACATAGCTCTTTATACATGAAACCTTTTTCTAACCATTCATTTAATACATTTATAAACCATTTATTTTGCTCTATAGTCATATTTTATACATCTTGTATTCCATTCCATCATGACCCTGCTGCTGAATCTAAATTCATTACTTTTACTGCCTGTTCTAGTTCCTTGATTCTTGCATCTTTTTCTAAATCCTTATTCTCCACTTCAGAAAATGTACTTACCCTCCAGTCATTCCATGCCTTTGTTCACTCCTCTTTAAAAATCTCTTATGTTCTTTTATTACATTCATAATCTTCTCTTGTGATTTATGCATTTTACCTGAAGAATATTCAAATTTCCCTCATTACACTATTATTCTTTTTGTTTTACTTAAACATGGTGCAATTTCTTCGTTTTCTTTTCAAAACATATCTTTGTTTGTACAATAAATATTTTACTTTTTTTTTTATTCAGACCATATAATTTCTGTTCCTTAATAAAAAAATGTTGTTCTTCTCTAAACAATTATATCACTGTTCTTGTATATTTTTCCCATGTATAGCTTCTCTTTCTCCCATGCTACATAGAATTTTTTATATTTCAGTTTAAAATTTAACCACCATGCTGACCAATCTTTATAAAATTCTCTCATTTCCACATGATCTTGCCATAATGTTATAACCTTTTTTTCTCCTTTAGCATCCCATTTCACTTAATTTATTATTTTTAAATATACTCATAATTTCCCTTTACGATAATCCAAATTGCCCTATGTTCTGAAAAATAAGTTAATAACACTCCTTGTTTAACTATTACCAAGCTTTTTGTCAATAAAAAATAATCGATTTCTGTTATTTTTTTTCCCTCTCTTCTGTATGTCCAAGTGTCTGAAGTCCATATTTTTAACTGTCCATATTTCATAATGTCCTTTAACATTTTTACATGTCTTCTTCTTACTTCTCTCTTAGATTGAAATTAAAGTCCCTACTACAATTATTTCCATGTTAACTGCTACATACTGTATTATCTTTCTAAACATCTCTTCCCTCTCCTTTTTCATTACATACACATATATTGCAATAATTCTCACAACATGTTCTCTCTACCTTACATCAATAATAGAAATTCTACCTGCTATAACAAAGGTGACATCTAATACTTTAACTGTATCCTTATATAACAAGTATTCCTGAGCAGGTCTCTTTCCTGAAATTCCATTTCGCATTTTTTCCCTACCACACTTTGGTTTGAATTCTTTCTCACTTTGACAAAAATCTGTTTACACCACTCCAGAATCCCTACCTTTCTTCCCAACTTCTTAAAACTATTCACATTTAATGACACAACTTTACACGTACCTTTGTGTTAAATCATGTGCATTCATCCTTTTCCTTTATCTTTTATTAAATCTTCTGTATTCTTCCTTTTTCTTTCTCTTACTCTTATCAACTGAATTTCTCTTTTGTTTAACTATATTCCATTTAACATCATTCTCACTTAAACTTAACTCTTCTTCTTTAATATTTTCTATATTTAAATCTTCCTGTATTTTGTATAATTTGTTATTCATCAGTAATACCATTTTTTCTACTTCTAATTTCTTTTCTATAACTTTGTCTTTTTTACATTGTTGTTGTTCTTCTTCTATTATGTCCAGCCCTGATTAATTTTGTTTTTCTTCACACCCCCTGCAAATGTCCCACTTTTTTACATGTATAACATTTTGGTTCACAATTTTGTTGCATCTTGTCCTATGCCCCCACATGAAAAAACAATCTTTTCCACAATTCATAATTAAATGGTCTGTTTTTCCACACAAAAGCATGTTTTTGGCTGCCCCAAATATCTAAATAGGCCTCTATCACCTTCAACATTAATAACACTTGGAATATGCACAATACTCTCATTTTCTAGTTTCAATATCACATTGCAATCCCATGCCTCAGTCCATAAACCTCTATTGTCATACACTTCTGATAAAATTCAATACATCATTACCTAAATATAATAAATAATTGTTCAAAATCTCTTTTTCCACTTCAGTTCTGAATTGAATATTTTTTTCTTAGTTTCCCTAAAAGAGGGCTTACGCACATATAAGTTCCATGGTGCACAGTTTTTGTATTTTTCATATTCTTCTTTAAACCTTTCCATTATCTGCCCAGTCTCAAAAGTGTCACAAAATGTCATTATTGATATGAATAAATGTTCTTAACTCATTAGTTTTAACCCCGAGCATCTTAATAACTTTGTCCCATACCTTACAGCTGTCCATTTCTGTATCTTCCTTCTGTTCAATTCATACTTTGAACAATCTGTTTTTCTTCAAACTTTCTTCTTTCATTTCTTTTTTACCACGCTTCTCCTCTTTTACCGATTCTGTATAAGATTTCTTTTTAACCTCCATGCTTTCTTTCTTCTGCATTTCTTCATTCTGTATTATGGCCATCATCTCTTCCCATGACATTTGCTTACCATCTTCCGGCTTGCTCTCATCGACCTTGCCTAGCAATATATCATTCTGCAATTCTCCTGAGTGGAGAGTTGTAACAACACACTCTTGTGTTATACCCTCAGACTCAGAGTTTTTGCTGAAACACGTCTTCTGAATCCATGATGGATGCATCCATCCCTTGCAACAGCATCTGCAAAGGTTTCTGTCATCTCCATTGCTCTGTTGTTATTCTCAACCACCTCCTCACTCTCTGACACAAAAAATGAAAAAAAAGCTGTTGATATTTGTAACAATCAACAAAACTGAGGAGAGCCAAAGACACACAAACACACACACTTGTAGAAATTAAGATTCCTTCTAAAGGACGTTAATGGCTAATGACTTCTAAAACTAAGGAAAGTGTATTCCTCGTCCTCAGAGCTGTTATGTCATGCATTTTGTGCTCCTGGTAGGGTCACCTTTGGAAAATTAGTCCAAGAAATAGGGGTCACGCAAATGGCAATTCAGAATAATCTAGAACCCCAATCATGAGTCAATTAAAGAATTTGAGATCCTCATTCCAAGCAGTGAAACTACAACCTGTTCTTGGAGTTGGGTGAGTTGATAATATTCATCGGTGAGTGCCTGATGTCTGTAACTCATGTGACCTGATCAAGCTTAGCATAAAAAAATCATGAAGCAGTTGTGTGGGTTCACTACCAGGCAAACACTGGATGTGAAGTGAAAAGCCTAGCTAGGCTTCCAGGGCTCTATTCTTCCGAAGTGCTTCAGCTGAAGCACTGCAATCACATTGGTGGTATAAAGTCCGCAAGCACAGAAACCTTCTTCAAATCATTCTTGCCCTAACCAAAAACAAGGAGGCAACCACCTGCATCAGAGCACCCTGGACAAGGTGGAATATTCACAACTGGTTGAAGTCCACCCCAAAAGACCCCAATCCCATTTTTCCAGGAAGCTAGCCAGGACAAAAAGGATGGGAGGCCTGGTAGGGAAAGTGAGGAAAAGGTATGACATAGGGATAAAGGGTACACCCCCAGCTCACAGAGTGATCCAGACAGCAGAGAGCACAAAGAAGACAAAATAAAGAAGTGTGAGGTCACTGGACTCAGCAGTGAAACCATCTACTTTTATGGTAAGTTCCTGTCAGAAAAATATGTATTAATGTGTATGCTTAATGCTAATTAGAAACTAAATAAGTTAACACGTTTTTCATTCTATTTTATATGCACTGTTTTTATATACAGTTGAGTTTCATATGAGACTGAAAAGATGCTTTTTGAAGCTGCAGTGTGCTTTCTGAAAACTTGCAAGATGCCCTCTGACCTAGTAATTGCTAGCACAGCAATATTCATGTTTATGCCTTTTGGAAATGTACTTGAGAAGCAGGTGATTATCTGCTAGGTCAGGAAAAATGAATGAACAATGCTATATTCTGTAAATGTAATGATTTTAAACAATCAGCTCTGTTCGAAGTATGAGAACATGTGCAGCTGCAGAAGTTTAGAGATAACATAGACAAAGGACTGTTAGAGAAATGAACTACAATCTATACTTGCTTTATGCTCGAATTAGCCATAGTACCTTGAATGGTAACATGGCATATATCTAACTGATGGTAGCCAAGGCCACGTTGTTTTTCTTAGGACGTTTCTCACAAAAATTGATGGTATCAGCAGAATATTGTAAAAACAATGATTGTGAAGTAATGATGACAAAAGTTGTGATTCACTACGTCAGCTTGGTAGGCAATGTCTTATTAGAAAATGTATAAAAATACCTGTATTTCTTGATTCTAGTTAGACAAACTCTGTACTAGCACGTTTTTGTCTCCTTGCTGCAAGATTAAAGTGCCTTAACCTGGACCTACTGCATTTTGATCATTTTTAAAGTATATTTTTCCTTTGACAGTTTTGGTCCTTTGGACCAGAAAGTACCTCTCACTCTAGGCTCAGGTCAGAATTGGGCCTGGTGGCATGTACCCGTACGGAGAAGTGGCCACATTGGCTCTTCTGTCTTGAAAGACCTCCGACTGAATTGTCGTTCGAAAGAGGCCAGCCACTGTTTCTGATCTGGGATTGGAGGACGAGTCAACGTTCCAGTGGATCAACTCACGGAGGGTCAGGTAAGGAGGAATTTACCTTTTTTCTGTTTTAGATCAGGGACTTGTTACAGTATTGTTTTGTCAGGGAGATTTGCATGTGCAGATCAGGGACAAAAAGATTGCTGTCTTGTCATAGATCAAGGAAACAGAACAGGTAGGCAGTTATTCTAGATAAACTGTGATAAGGTGTAAAATCGTGGTACCACGTGATAAGAAGGGTTACGTAACAATTTCTGACTTAGCTAAGGCAACATGGGAAATCAGTGCACGAAATGTTCCCGAGACCCACCCCTAACCAAAGACGCGAAATATATGCAATTACAGTGTGCCGATAATGTTAAGTATTATACAAAAATGGATTGATAAATACAAATTTGATGGTAATTTAGATAAACCTTCACTTATTAAACTTGTTAGACAACTTAAAACAGACGCGAAAGGTCAGCTAAAAAAGTAACGACAATTAGGAGTCCCTCAGGCACACAGGTGGCTTGAGGAAGCAAACCGCAGGGAACAAAAGATTAAAAATTCAAAAGCAATGTTCTTAGATAAAGACAATAATAACTTGGTAATAGCAACAGCCCCTCCACCACCCCCTCCACTTCTCTTACCAGAATATGAAGCGAGTGGACAAGCTGATCCACCTCCGCTATACCCAGTTGTTCCTGTAAAATCAAAACTGTTTGTCAGAGATCCTATCGAGACCAGGTCTCGAACACGCAATTTGAGAGGGGATATTGAATTATATGAAATAAATAAAAATTCACAAGCTATGAGTGAGGAAGAGCTATGTCCACTCATAGAACTACCAAATCCGCAGGCAGGACAGGATCCAATTCTTCTAGTATATAGACCGTGGACACCGGAAGACATCTGGAAAGCCACAGAGGGAATGCCCCATCCAAAAGTTAATTTTAGAAAATTCTTAGAAGACTTAGAAGGCATGAGGTTAAGTTACCATTTGAATGGAGAAGTAGAGAAAGTAGTTAGACAAATCATAGGTCCATATTGGCACATGATCAGTGGCAACTGGAACCCCCGTGATGCAGAGCTTAGACCACTCCCACATAGTAACGCAGAACTGGACAACAGAGTGAAAGGTCTGACAAACCGAATCTCTGAGAAATGGAAGCCTAGGGCTGATTGGACTTGCATTAATCAATGCATACAGCAAGAAGGTGAAACTGTTGATAGATATTATGCCAGATTATTAGAATGTTTTAATAACCATTGTGGAATGCAGGTACCTGAAGATCAAACACATGATCCCCATATGAGCAACAGCTAAAGAATGCATTTTTAAAAGGCAGTATTGCGCCCATTAGCAGCTTTATTACAAAGCACATGGTAGATCATCGTACAAGTAGATTACAGTCATTACTTGAATATGCAAGACATGCCGAAAGGCATTTTAGTAGCAAAAAGAAAAAGAAAACTCAAGTATTTGCAGTAGAAGACGGATCAGAAGTCTTTGTAGTACAAACTGGGAAGAAGGGTAAGAAAAATACCCAGGGAAACAAACAATCTGATAAGCGATCAGAAGACTTTGAAGAAAGAAAGAAAAGGGGTGAATGTTTCAAATGCGGGAAAAAGAGACATTTAGCAAGGGATTGCAGGCAAAATAAAAAGGTAACCACAGACAAGGAGGCTGAGGAATGACTATATGACAGTCAAGAATCACTGGATAGGAATAAACAAGAAAAGACAAATGCAAATTTGATAGAAAGGGTAGAGGATGTGACAGAAGAAATAGAGGACGTACATGAATTCATAGATAATGAAGAAAATGAAATTTTGGACTTAGCATTATTGAGCTTAGAGCTCTACTTGGCAGACACAAAACCGGAAGTTACACTTCTGGTAGAGGGGAGGGAAGTCAAATTCCTGTGTGACTCAGGGGCTTCACGGACCCTGACACATCCTTCCAAACTACCAGAAAATTAAGAATCACTGGACTACATATTAGTGAAAGCAGCTAATGGACAGCTGTATCGGGAGCCACTCTCCCACAACATAGCGATAACTGACCCAGTTTCAGGGATGACCCAGGAAAGCAAAATTGTTCTTTCTGCAAAATGCCCAGTGAATCTCTTGGGCAGAGACCTAATGCAAATATTTGGCATAGCCGTAGTTCCAACTATGCAGGGTATGGAAGCACAGCGACAAATGGATACTTTTGTTGTGCGACCGGAGGGTGAAACATTTTATTGGTACAGCCAGGACTTAGTTACGACTGGTCCAGGGGCAGTAACTGAAGAACTGATGAATGTAGCGATCAGTAAATCCCCCTCCCTTGACACTGATAAACAGCATTTGTTGCATTGCACTCTATATTACTGTAACAGACCAGGACCTGATAAAGAATATGAGCAAGAACTGTTTAGAAACCATGCTAATAGATTAGTATTATGAAATTTGTACTGGGACACAGAAGGAAACAGTGTAGCAAGCTGTTCATTGTCCCAGGAATTCCTAGCACTTTACAAATCTAATCGATTACCACATGTAAGTTTAACTAAAGATAGAAATTTGAAGTGGGCAGACCTAGGAGAAAAAGTCACAAGATGGGAAAAGCAGACAGAGTTAGAACTCTCTGAACAAGGAGTACAAAAGCAGAAATTAAATTGGATAACACAGACACACCCAGCTGTGCACTCACAGGCAAGTGAGAATAGCTGAGTAGCACTCTTACTAGAAGAAGAGGAAAAAGCCTTACGAGACATACCAGAGACTCTCTGGTCAACAGGGAAATCAGATGTAGGACTTATTCGTATGGCAGGACCAGTTACTATCATGCCGAAATCAGCATTTAGACTTCAAAAGAGACAGTATCCCTTAAGAAAGGACGCATAAATAGGAATCAAACCTATAATAGCAGCCTTACTTAAGGAAGGAGTCTTAATAGAATCTCCTGATTCACCGTGTAATACACCCTTATTTCCTGTTAGGAAAGCAAACAGAGAATGGCGTATGGTCCAAGATTTACAAGCTGTAAATGACGCAGTTATACCCAGGGCACCTACGGTGCCAGATCCACACACTTTATTAAATGATTTGAAACCTCAACAAAAGTATTTTTCTGTGGTAGATATTAGCAATGCATTTTTCTCAATACCGATACACCCAGACAGCCAACATTGGTTTGCATTTACATTTCAGGGGAAACGGTATACATACACGAGATTACCACAGGGATTTTGTGAAAGTCCAACAATATTCGCACAAGAAATGGCAAGTAACCTGGCGGGAGTTATCCCACCAAAAGGTAGTCAGATTTTACTTTATGTAGACGACATTCTGCTGGCAGCCCCCACCCAGCAAGAATGCAGAGAGGATACCATAGCATTATTACAATTTTTAGCCACTCAAGGATACAAGGTAAACAAAAACAAACTGCAACTTTGGAAAAAACAGGTCAAATACCTGAAATATGTAATATCCAAAAAAGGCAGAATATCAGATGAAGACAAAAACAGCAATATTACAAGCACCTAAACCAACTACCAAGAAGGAAATGATGTCCTTCCTGGGTACTACTAACTTTTGTCGGAGTTGGATTCCAAACTATGCTTTGGAATCTGCTCCGCTGACTAACTTGATATTCAAAAAGCTGATGGCAGCACAAGATTTATTACAGTGGACACCAGAAGCAGAATCAGCTTTCTGCAAACTGAAACAACTGATAGCTTCTTCCTTAGTTTTAGGATTACCAAACTATCATAAGCGATTTTTCCAAACTGTAGACTGTAAACAAGGTTATATGACATCAGTGTTAACACAAAAGCATGGGGACAAACAACGCCCCATAGCTTACTATTCATCACAGCTAGACCCAGTGGCGCAATCCTTGCCCCACTGTGTACAAGCAGTAGTCGCAGCTGCAATGGCAGTGCAGGCTTCAGCCTCAGTAGTATTGTTCCATCCTCTCACATTGACAGTGCCTCATGCAGTCGCGATTATTTTACTGCAAGAAAACGTAGCATATCTCTCTCCTGCTAGACATCTTTCCTGTATGACTATACTGTTGAGCCAACCTCATATGACAATTGAACGATGCACAGCTTTGAATCCGTCAACCTTGCTCCCAACCCCTGCAGATGGCAAACCACACTGCTGCCTGCAGGAGATTGAGTAAAAGACACTACCTAGAAAAGACCTTACAGATGTTCCCTTGGATGATGCAGAGGTGACATACTATGTGGACAGCTCGTGAAGGAGGGGTCCTACAGGACAGAATCTAGTGGGGTATGCAGTAGTTTCTGATACCGAGATTTTAGAAGCAAAGTCTTTACCACACAACGTATCTGCACAAGCAGCAGAATTGTTTGCCTTGGCAAGGGCATGTACCTTAGCAAAATGTAAGAAAGTAAACATTTTTAATGACAGTCAGTATGCTTTTTCTACTGTACATGTTTTTGCGCAGCAGTGGAAAAATACAGGGATGATAACATCTACTGGTAAACCAATTAACCATGCGCAATTTATTTTAGACTTGTTAGACTCTATTCAGTTACCTCAGAAAGTAGCTATTTGCAAACGTGTAGCTCATACCAAGCAACAGGACAAAATTTCAAAAGGTAATGCAAGGGCTGATACAGCTGCAAAACAAGCAGCTTCAGAAGTTTTTTCTTTTAAGTGAGGAATTATAACCATCTGAGATTTTAGACTTAGAAATGTTAAAAACAATGCAGACACTTACTACAAATGTAGAAAAACAGAAGTGGATAAAACGAGGAGCAATCCTGGAAAAGGGACTGTACATCTCCACAGAAAACAAACCGATTTTACCATCTAATTTGTTTAGATATGCAGCTTTGTTGAGCCATGGGCAGTGCCATGTCTCAACAGGGGGGATGGTACAGTTAGTGAATCGAGTGTTTACGACGTATGGATTTACAAACTACACAAAAAAATTTTGTGCAGCATGCCATGTTTGTAACAAGCATCATGCATATGGGGCATTGAAACCTAAGCAAGGGAGTTTCCCCATACCACCGTATCCGTTCCATACTATTTGTATGGATTTTATAGAACTGAACAAATGCGAAAATAAGAATTACTGCCTTGTCATTATAGATATGTTTTCCAAATAGGTGGAAGCTTTTCCAACTAAAAATCCAGATGCAGCTACTGTTGCAAAAGTCCTCGTTAAAGAAATTATTCGTAGATTTGGCATACCGGAAAAGATTTATAGTGACAATGGCACACACTTTGTAAATCAAACTATACAATTTAGCCGTTATTTCAGGATTTCTCTGAAAAATCATTGTGCATACCACCCCCAATCTGCAGGATTAGTAGAGAGGCATAATGGGGTTTTGAAAAACAAGCTTAGAAAATTGATTAGTGAGACACAAAAGAACTGGGTGCACTGTTTACCTCTGGCACTGCTGAGCATGAGAACTGTTCCAAATGCAAAAGGGTTAACTCTTTTTGAAGTTCTGTTTGGGAGGGCATATTATACACCTCAATGGAAACCTCTCATGCCTGCAGAGCAGGAGGCTGACAGTTCACTTGCATGGTATACGAGGCGATTTTTGAATAAGAAACTTTTGCAGTTAAATTCTGTTTCAGATAAAGAGCAAACAAGATCATCAGAAGCAGCAGTAGCCCCAGGCGCATGGGTCTGGGTGAAGGTGGTGAAGAGAAAAAACTGGAGTTCTCCGAAGTGGGAAGGGCCGTACCAGGTACTACTGTCGACACCCACTGCAGTCAAGATCGCGGAACGAGTGTCCTGGATTCATTTGACACACTGTAAACTGGTTAAGAACTTTGAACTGGACAAAAACCTTGTTACTGTTGTACGACGAGAACAAAATGACCATGTATAAAGCAAACAGAGATACAGAACAACCTCAGAAAACTTGCATGATTATTCTGGTAGCTATACTGATAACATTGTTCTTTTTGTTGTGGCCTTTCCTTTTTCCTGCCACAAAAGTTGAACTGATTAAACGTGATGAGCCGACCATAGACTGGTACCCAAACTTTAACACTTATCAGGCAATTACACGTGTGTATGCTGAGACTTTTAATGTTTCGAACTGCTGGATTTGCACAGCCATACCAACAGCATACGGGGGGTTATTAATGACTGCAGTCCCCATAGGGGTCAATGAGACCTGGGAAAATTTGGATTATGACACCGTAGCTATTAAAGCATATGCTAAGGTAGCACTGTATTTGCCTGTGACACAAAAGGGAATTGTATGTTTTTATAAGAATGACACAATTCAAGTGGGTTGGAGCAAGTGCAATATGACTGTACATTACAAATGTTATACCAAAGCAAACAAAATGGGTGCAGCTTGTAGTTCAAATTATGACTCATTTCTTGAGTCCATACATAAGACTATTGAACAAGTGCAATGCAATCCTGTACTTTTTTAACAACTATCTGTAATAGATAGGAAAATGTTTCATGCAGGGCAGCCATTTCGTAACAAAGTAACTACTAAGGTAGAGGATTGTTATTTTGTGTGTGGTAAGAAAGCATATAAATGGTTACCTGAGAATTGGTTCGGCAGTTGTTTTTTGGGGTACCTGGTCCCGGCCATACGACACACTGCAGTTTTGCCTCAGGGAAATATTCGAAATACCCGAGATGTGGCCAAGAAAGCTGTCAGGAAGCCTGAAAATCCAGTGGGACAGATCGAGGTGGGCTGGAAAGACCATCATACTGTGGGTACCAAACTGACGCACATGGACTTGAGTGATGCTGTTATATCGTGGGCAGGCATATTACCTGCATATGGCGCAGTGAAATCGATTTGAGAGCTGCGAAAACTGTCTAAACTTCTCGAAGTAATGAGTAATGCAACTTTTTCTGCTCTTGAATTGATAACTGATGAACTGAATGCTATGAGAACTGTAGTGCTCCAAAACCAACTGGCTCTTGATTTCACCCTAGCGGCGAGAGGTGGTATGTGCGCTTTAATCAAAGAAGAGTGCTGTGCGTATATACCTGATCATCAACATGAGATAAACGACCAACTTGAGGTGATACAGCAAGTGTCGGCAATGACCAAACCAGGCCCAAACCCTCTGACGGACTTTTTCAAGAATTTGTTTGGGGGGTGTGGTTCCATCTTATGAACATCCTGATTGCCATTTGTGTAGGATTACCCCTTTTAGGAGCATGTATTTGTTGTGGTATTCCCTGCATGAAAATGTTAATCAAAGAATTTATAGATATATCAGTTTCTGAGACTTTGTATCAAAGTACTGAAATTGAAGAATTGTTAGAATGTGAAACACTTTCATAAGTTTAAACTGAATGACTTTCTTAACTGCAAATCCTGAATGGAAGAGGTTAGGAGAAGAAGCAAACTGTTTATTCTTTTGAAAATAGAATTAAAAAGTATTAACAGGGGGGAAATGTCAGAAAAATATGTATTAATGTGTATGCTTAATGCTAATTAGAAACTAAATAAGTTAACACGTTTTTCATTCTATTTTATATGCACTGTTTTTATATACAGTTGAGTTTCATATGAGACTGAAAAGATGCTTTTTGAAGCTGCAGTGTGCTTTCTGAAAACTTGCAAGATGCCCTCTGACCTAGTAATTGCTAGCACAGCAATATTCATGTTTATGCCTTTTGGAAATGTACTTGAGAAGCAGGTGATTATCTGCTAGGTCAGGAAAAATGAATGAACAATGCTATATTCTGTAAATGTAATGATTTTAAACAATCAGCTCTGTTCGAAGTATGAGAACATGTGCAGCTGCAGAAGTTTAGAGATAACATAGACAAAGGACTGTTAGAGAAATTAACTGCAATCTATACTTGCTTTGTGCTCGAATTAGCCATAGTACCTTGAATGGTAACATTGCATATATCTAACCGGTGGTAGCCAAGGCCACGGTGTTCTTCTTAGGACATTTCTCACAAAAATTGATGGTACCAGCAGAATATTGTAAAAACAATGACTGTGAAGTAATAATGACAAAACTTGTGATTCACTATGTCAGCTTGGTAGGCAATGTCTTATTAGAAAATGTATAAAAATACCTGTATTTCCTGATTCTAGTTAGACAAACTCTATACTAGCACGTTTTTGTCTCCTTGCTGCAAGATTAAAGTGCCTTAACCTGAACCTACCGTGTTTTGATCATTTTTAAAGTATATTTTTCCTTTGACAGTTCCTAATACAACAGTGTTATGCTCATTGGAGTATTCACTGTTCAGTCCCCAGTTCTTGGCAAACCTCCAAAGCACTGAGCATGTGGAAAGAGGACTATTTATTTTGATATAAGGCCCTAAAGGAAAGCAGGTCCTGTATGCAGCCCCCAGATGAAAATGTTTAGAGAAAATGTATACAATGACTAAGTAACTGCATCAAGAATAGCCTGAGTGGTGCACCCCAGGCCCAGAATGCTGTGGAGACAGCTGTAGCTCTAGCAGAATGCATCTTGGAACTGGCTTCCCATGATGCTGGTAAAATGAAATACACTGTGTAGGCATTTGGAAAGGGGCTGTCTGTTGGCAGATATGTCTATCCTCCTGTTTTGCAAGTGAAACAAATAGCCCATTAGACTCTTTAATAATCATGCGATCTGTGTGAAGAAGCTCAGCTGCCTGTGCACATCTGTGTAATGCAGGGTTCTTTCTCTTGAGTTTTTAGGCTTATGAAAGAAAACAGATAGCTGTGTTGTTTGGTAAAGTGTCGATTCAGAAACTTCTTTAGACATAAAACACAGATTAGCACACAGCATCACTCTGTATTGGTGAAACACCAGGAATGACTTTCTGCACATCAAGGCTTAGATGGCTGAGATTCATCTATCTGAGATAACTATCACCAAGAAAAATGTCTTCCAAGGGAGAATCTGAAGGGGAAATATGCAGCTGGTTCAAAAGGGGCAAGGTTAATTTCTTTAGAACATAGTTGAGATCCCACTGGAGGAGAAATATCTATGAAGATCCTGTGGAACATAACAAAGATACTGAACGGATAGAAGTAAAATAAAGAATAAGAAGTTCAAATGTACATGATATGAAAAGGGAGGATGTAACGGCCAGAGAAACTGAAACAAAATTAAGAAAAGCTCCTAAACGGAAAACCCCAGTCTCAGATGCAACACCTATCTTCTGGCTAAAAGTGTAAACATCTTTACATGAAGATTTAGCCATGAGTAAGAACTATTTATATGCACACCCCAAACAGATGCTGACTTGGTTACCAACAGGAAAAACAATACTCCTTCTTAACGGTGAACCTGCAAGATATCCTAAAAACTATAGACCAGTAACTTGCCTTCCAACGATGTATAAACTATACACTGGAATTGATGCAGACAGAGTTTATAGTTGTTTAGAAGAAAACTCAATCATGACAATAGAACAAGAGGGTAACAAAAGAAAGTCATATGGAACAAAGAATCATTTGTTCTTAAGAAATGTCATAATGGAGAAGTGTAAAAATGGGAAGAATCTAAGTATGGCATGGAAAGACTACAAAAAAGCATTTGACAGCATCCCACATTCATGGACAAAAGAGTGCCTAGAAATGTACAAGATGCACCCTAAACTGATCAGTTCCATTACAGTGACCATGAAATAGTGGCAAACCACTTTACAGTGAAGCCATGATAAAGGATAAATTATTATACATACCAGGGATACAAATTCTAAGAGGGATATTCCAGAGTGACTCTGTCACCACTGCTCTTTTGTCTTGCCCTTAAACCATTAAGCTATCTACTTAACAGATAAGGTCATGGCTACAATTTGGCTCCCAAAAACAGCAAAGTGTAAAGACTTCTCATCTTCTTTTTGTGGATGATTTATAACTGAAAAGTTAATCAGACGAGGAACTGAAAGCACAACTTTCTCAGATGATATCATTTGGTCTTGATAAATGTGTAAACGCAACCTTTAAAGCAGGAAAGCTGCAACACCAAGAAAATATCAGTCTGGGACAAGAATGTGATATAAAAGAACTTCAGCAAGATGGAGTGTACAATTATTTGGGATTGATGAAGGATCAACAATAAAACATGAGCACATGTGAATAAAACTTAGTAAGGAATATTTTAAAAGATTAAAATTAATAATGAAAACATTGCTGACATCTAGGAACAAAGTTCAAGATATAAGCCAATTTGCTCTTCCTGTTCTAACTTATGGTTTTGGGGTGACAGATCAACCCTAAAAGGTACTGGATCAGTTGACAAGAAAACAAGAAAAATGCTTCATGCTCATCAAATGATTTATAGCAAAATCAGTGTAAACCAAAGATTATATATTCCTTGTTCTGAAGGCACTATGGACCTCCTTGAAAATGATTACATGTATAGAGCTGCAATTGTAGGACTGCATACATATCTGCTGACCTCATAAGATCCAAACACAGAGAAAGTTTTAAAACATAAGGAGACAAGTCTAAGAAGACTTCCTGCTTAGTTTAGCAGAAGCATATCAGTGTCAAGTGGGAATTGGAATCTAACCAGAAGTAGTTAAAAATCAGGCAGCAACTGAATGTTCCAAAAAAAACAAAAGAAAGAATATAAGGTGAAGGATCAGATGAGAAAGCAAAAAATGTGGAAAATGTATAAATATAGTTGCAAGTATAGAAAACTCCTGGAACAGCCTCATGTCAATCGGGATCTAATACAGGAATGGTTAAGGAGAGGTGATTTTAAACCAAAAGATATAAGGTTAATATTGGAGGCCTATGATAGTGGTCTACGCTCACATTAGTTTAAAAGTCCATTGAACATGTTGGAGAAACAGAGAAATGCAGGTTTTGTAAAACAAATTTGGAAACAGTTGCACATCTTGTTGCTGGGTGTGATACACTAATGGCAGATGGCCTGTACACTGAAAGGCATAATAAATGTTAAAGGACTGCTGCACTGGGGATTGTGCAAACATTGTAATACAGAACCAGCTGAGAAGCAGAGGAAAGATGAGTCAAAAAGTGTTACAGAAAATGATAAAGTTTATATCACATGGGATCACTCATTACTAACTGTTCAAAACATAGATGCAAGAAAACCGGATATAGTAGTCCAGGAAAAGAAGACAAATGTAGCATTGATCAATGAAATTGCCACACACAGTGATTACTATGTCTTATGCACAGAGACACACAAAGTCATAAAATACCAGATTTGCCAGCAGAAACAAGGGCAATGTGGAAGGAGGATACCCAGACAGATCCAATAGTAGGAGCAATGGTTCTCATGAATAAGCATTTACCGTCATACATGTAAGCTCTGTATGAACTGCAGAGAGAGAGTCTGTTCTGGGAACATTGTGGGTGCTGCAAAAAGTGCTTGTGGCTAACATCAAAGAGTGAACCAATTCTAATTTCATGAACTTTAATCATATTTTCACTTAGGGTTCATTCCCGTCATGGTATTAGAAACCCAATAGTCGTAGAATTCCTACATGGTTGCACATTGAGTAACAGCTTAACTCAAGCTCTCCCAGTGTGAAAACAGAAACTCAACAGAGAAAGCCATTTGACTTTTGTCTTTATGGGTAAATGTCAGTAACTGGCTAGTAAGTGTACTGCCTGCATGCCAGGAAAAAAGAAATACATAGCACCTGCAAAAAAAAAAAAAAAACAGCTACAAAAAATGAGGAAGAAACATTGACTGGGGAAAGTTCTGCAAATGTTCAGCAAAACGCAATGCAACCTCCAGACATGACTTCCAGTAAGCTACAGAAGAACACAAGACAACTGCACACAGACCTGGTTAAAATAAATGAAACAATGATGGAGTATATCAACACAAACAACAAAAGGTCAGAAAAAAAAATGGAAGAAGCTTTAAACAGACATTAAGATGAGGTTATAAAGCTTCAAAAATCACAGGCTGAAATGAAGAAAATACTGGCTGAATATGAGACTGCTCAGGAAGAGAATTTAAAAAAAATAATTAAAAAAAATAATAGAACTAGAGGACAAAGCACATAGGAAAAACCTAAGCTAAACAAGAGAAGCTGGAAGGAACAGACTGAATTAATTTTATGAAAGTATAAATAAGCAACTGGACTGGTATTCCACAGCAGGAGTTATTAGTTAAAAGGGCACATCGTGTGTATGCTCCAAACCTGGCTATGAGAAAGTAACCTAGACCTTTAATATTAAAGATGCAATCCTATCAGCAGAAGGAGTTGATTCTGACAAAACTGAGGCAGAAGGACAAAATGCTAAAAGTGGAAGTCAGCAGAGTGTTTGTGGAGAATGGTTACTCATTGTACACTAGGCAGAAGAAGAGTAAATTGATTCCACTGTTCAGGGAATGTTGAGACACAGGCATGAGATTCAAATTGCTGTGCCCAGCTGTCTTGAAGGTATTCTTCCCTGGAGGAACAAAATTATTTTTGATGAAGTATATGCTAAGGAGGAAAAACAAAAGGAGGAGATTCTGCTTCTTGTTCTTCTGGTAATAAAGGCCACAGAGAGACTGTACCTATGAAACCTTTTGTAAAATGTTGGATAGAAGGAAGGAACCATGGAAGTTGACTAGAAAAATCGGGAGTATGTTGGAAATGAAGCAGAGACAGGATTTGGGAAATGGAGATGAACACCAATAAAACTTGTGACAATGTGGGATTACAATGCAATAATTATGTTTATGAAATATGACAGAAAAAGGAAACCTGGAAATATTGGACTTTTTCAGAACTTTCTGGACTTGTATGGGACTAAAATATATGCCCTACTTCATGTAATTAATGTTTGGAAAATGCTTTGGGAAGGGGAAGAGAGGGGAGAAAGTTAACTGTTAGTAAAGAAAACATGTTTTTCTTAATAGTACTGTTTCTTGTGGTGTATGGTTTTCTTTGCATGATATAAAGTAAAGTTTTCTCAGTATTTTTACGTGTAATGGTGACTATAAATAGGTGCTGCTGTTCTTTTTTCCTTCATTTCTCCCTTCTCTCTTTCTTCTTGTTCAGTTTTAAGAAATGCAGGCACTGCAGTGTAAAAAAAGGCCCGGTTAAAACAGCATGACAAAAGAAAAAAACATGCTTTTTCTAATTCATGCAAGGAGGAATGATTAGATTAAGGACCTTAGAATGATTTAGTAACAAGTTTTAAGAGAAAGCAAGTAAATGAAAAAGAATATTGATTATGATTAGGCTTTTTTCTAGCAAATTAATGGATGCTTAGTAGCAATTCTGTATCTGGTCCTCATGTCTCCATGGAAACAATCTTATTAAAGAGAAATTGACTGTCTGGTTCTCATGTCTCCATGGAGACAATCTGATAAAAAGAAACTGTTTACAGTCTGGTGGAGAGCGACTGGCTGGGAGAAAAAAGAAAAAAGTTCTCTGAAAGCATTCAGAAGTTTTACCAGCTGGGAGAGCTATAAAGATAAGACAAAATCAGTTAGCACTTAGTAGAAGCACAGGCTGCACCATGTGTCTTATCATGGATAACTTTTCTTTTAGGTTAATTCAGTTCTATGAGTGTGGATGTCACTTTGGGACATTTGTTCCTATTAGGAGGGTAAAACTTCAATATTTGAAGATGTATACAGTTTAGTGTGTTAGTATTAAATTAATAGGTTTTAGGGGGTATTGGGGGTTTCTTTGTTTGAGGGCTTTCAATAAAACTAAAATGTTATAAGATGTGACATAGGCTGAAATGGGTATGACAAGAAACACCTACATAAAAGTTCATCCTGCCAAATACTGTACACAAACAACACAAAAGCTGTACCTAGATGTTTAACAAAAAAGGTGTTATACATAAAAGTGAGAATAAAAACTTTTTAATAGAATTATGCTTTCTGTAATGTCTTTAAATATCAATGATCTCAAATAAAAAAAGAAACAATAATGAGCTATATAGAGTGCAAACAGCTATGTTACAGGAGACACACTTGGAAAGATCTGAACATGTGAATTTGATAAAGAAAGATGGAGGTTAAGAAAATTAGTTTTCAGTAAGGAATATTAGTTATAGGTAAGGAATGAAATTTGATTTGCAGTGAAGACGTATCCAGGGGCCCAGATGGGAAAAGTATAACAAAGAAGGGTAGATTTCTTTAGAAATTTATGAAAATGTTTGGCATGGAAGATGTGAATTCAGTAACATGATTTCTGAGTGAATTTACCATATTATTCCCCAAGATATAAAAACTGGGTTAGGCTAGACAGAAAAAGAAGTTATGTACTCACCATAACATTCATCTGAGTAGTTTTATTTAATTTTCTGCAACCTGTGGGTATTTGGATCCATATCGGATCCAAGCCGGCAACATTTTATCAAGCATCTGCTCCAAGTTCCTCCCCTTACCCTTAATCCCTCACCTCTCCTACCTTCCCTCAGATCGAGTTTGCCACTAACCAAACTATTAGAAACTCAATAACTTTAACCTAGAACAGATTCAGGGGAAGGAGGGAGGGATGGTTGCAGAAAATGAAGTATAACTACTCAGATGGAACGTTACGGTGAGTACATAACTTCTTTACTGAAGCAGTTAACTTGATTTATCTGCAACCTGTGGGACAGAGTCCCCAGCTACCAAAACTCCTGGGAGGCCCTCATGGAAGGACATTCCTGAGCACCACAGAGCCAAAGGATGCTCTCCCTCTAGAGAACAAATCCAACTTATAATGAGAGATGAATGTATGTCACCTTGCCCAGGTCGCTGCTGCACAGATATAATCCAGAGAAACCCTAGACCAAAATGCAGCAGAAGTTGCCTTAAATCTGGTGGAATGGGCTTTAATAGGACCAGGTGGGGATAGGCCCTTATCCCTATAGACTTGCAGTATACATTGTGTAATCCACCTGGCTAAGGAGACCTTGGAAATGGCCTTGCCAAAAAGGGTATAGAAAAGGACACGAATAATTGGTCAGACTTATGAAATTGCTTAGTCCTGTGTAGATAGAAACAAAGCTGTCTATGAACATCTAGCAAGTGCAGCTTATATTCACCCTTGTTCTGGAAAGTTGGAAAGAACACAGGCAGATTAATCATCTGGTTGATGTTAGATTCAGAAGCCACTTTCAGTAAGAAAGAAGGGTTCATGCGAAGTGATACCCTGTCTTTATGAAAACTCAAGTGGGGGGGCACAGCAGACAAAGCTTGGATCTCAGAAACCCTTTTAGCCGAAGTAATGGCCACTAAAAAGGTTGTCTTCCAGGACAGAAATTTTAAGTCTACTGACACTGCTGGTTCAAAAGGGGGTGCCACCAATGCCTGTAAAACTAGGGTAAGGTCACAAGAGGGAACGGAATTCTTAACTGGGGGACGCAAGAGAAAAGTACCTTTTAGAAAGGCCTTGCATAATCTCAATGAGGCCAGAGCATTTCAATTTTCGCCAATATGAAAATTAGATATGGCTGCCAGTTGTACTTTCAATGTGAAGGAACTAGCCCCTTGTTGAAAAATATATGACAAAAACTCCAAGACTGCAGGAACTGGGGCAGTAACTGGATCTATGTTTCTCTGAGAAGCCCAAATAGAGAAGCATTTCCATTTGCTGCAGTAAACCTTCCTAGTGGAAGCTTTGAGGGATGCCACCAGAATACTGTTTACCGAAGATGATAAACCAGGAGTCCTAGCAATCAGGGGAACTGCAGCAACCAGGCCACCAGCTTGAGGCTGTGCAGGTCGGGTGGACTGATGCCCGAGGGATGGGATATGAGATCCGGGCAGGGATCTAGAAACCATGTAGGAGTTACAGCATGAGACCAGAGGAAGGGGAACCACACTTGACGCGGCCAGAATGGGGCAATGAGGATCACTTTGTACCCCAGTCGGTATGCTTTCTGAAGAAACTTCGGAATTAGAGTTAGCGGGGGGTAGCCATACAGTAACCCAGGAGGCCAAGCATGGACTAGAGCATCTCTGGGGGAGTCCTCTGGGGAGGGGATTAGAGTGAAGAACTCGCTGCACTTCGCATTGGAAGGAGATGCGAAGAGATCACAGCAAGGGTGACCCCACGCTAGGAAGATCTCCTCTGCTATTGACTGTTTCAGAGACCACTCATATGGCATTAGAATAGCCCGTCTCAATCTGTCCGCTAAAATGTTGGGAGCGTCCCAGGATGTGCGTTGCGATCAGAAACTGACAGATGGAAATCGCCCACTCCCACACTCTCATGACCTCGCAGCAGAGAGGGTAAGATCTGGTCCCTCCTTGTTTATTGATGTACCAGACAACAGACATATTGTCTGACTGAACTGCAATCATCCTCGGGGGGGAGAACAGTGTGAAAGGTTTGCAAAGCGAAAAGCACAGCCCTCATCTCCAGAACACTGATATGCAATCTGGTCTCGGTTTCGGATCACGTGCCTTGGACTGTCCTTCCCAAAAAGTGCCCCCCACGCAATTTGGGAGGCATCCGTGGTCACTGTGGCTTGGGCTGGGGATGTTAAGAATGGGCGACCTGCCAAGATTCCTGGCGATTGGAGACACCAAAGGAGAGAAATCTTGCAGGCTTTGCTGATCCGTATAGCGTAGACCATGGGGAGGTCTAACCAAGGCCACTGAACTGCCAAGGTCCATTGAAGCACCCTCATGTGAAGGCGCGCATATGGTAGAATTGAAATTGCTGCTCCCATGGAGTCTAGGGCGCAGAGAATGTCACTCCCCATTGGTGTCCTGGGGCCGAAGATCACTGACACATGGGCCCGTAGGTTCTGGATCCTGTCCTGAGTGAGAAAAACTTGTAATAGTAGAGTGTCCAACCATGTCCCTATGAATACCAAGGTCTGTGCCGGATTCAGGCGGGACTTGGAGATGTTGATGGTGATCCCTAGATTGACTGCCAGATGCATGAAGGAGTCTCTGGCCATGCAAAGTAGATGATTGGTGGTAGCAGCAAGGAGCCATTCGTCTAGGTAAGGAAACACCTGAATTCCCTGAAGCGTCAGGTGAGCTGTTACTACTGCCTTAACATTGGTAAACACTCTGAGGGCTGTGGTGAGACCAAAGGGTAGGGCTCTGAACTGGAAATGACTGGCTCCCAGCCGGAAGGGAAGAAATCTCCTGGAGCTTCTGCAAATCTTGATATGATAGTAAGCGTCCTGGAGGTCCATCGAGCACATCCAGTCGCATCCTCAGAGATAAGGTAGGATGGACTGTAAGGTGACCATCCATAATTTCTGCTTGGCTACCGACAGGTTCAGGGTAGACAGGTCCAATATGGGTCTGAGGACCCCCATCTTTTTTGGCACTAAAAAGAACCTGGAGTAAACGCCTAATCCAGACTGATCTGGGGGGACCGGTTTGATGGCCCGATTGTAAAGCAGCTTTGAAATTTCGTGCACTGCGGCCTCCCTTTGAGCGGGTGAGACATCCGGGAGACACTTTGATTGTATAGGTGGGGTGATGAACAGGATGGAGTATCCTGTGGATATTAAATGGTCTGTTGTGATGGATTCCCAAACAGTTAGGTGCAATAACAATCTTCCCCGACTGTCTCCAGAGTAGGACAGTCGGGCAACCCCTCAGGGTTGCTGTGCGGGTTGGTCCAAGAAGGTCTCCCTCAACCCAACGTTCCTCGGACCCCTTCTGCCTCTGGGGTGACATTCGTCTTGTCCCCCTCTGCCTCTAGGGGATGAATTATCCTGAGTGTTGCGGGAAAACTGAGATTTTCTGAACCACATCTTCTTCTGCCCTCTCTGATTCCTAGAAAAGGATCTTTGAGGGCTAGAGAAGCAGACTTTGATAGCAGACAGGGTCTTCCCACCCTTCTCGATCTGGACTAAGGTGTCACGAACTGTCTTTCCAAAAAGGGAGAAACTGTCAAAGGGAGCATTTGTGAAAGATGCCTTGAAGGGATCCGTGAATTGAGGCATGCCGCCTCATAACTATGCCAGTCACAGCCACCCTAGCCGCTCCTTCCGTGGCATGGGAAAGAAGATGCATGGATGTGTTAGAAATGGATTTCAGAGTCAACATTTTTGCCGAGAACAGCTGCTTGTCCTCCGGCAACAAGGACTCTGGGGGCGACACAGCAAATTCCGTGACCAGATCTCACTGGAGTCGAATGACGTGTGCCAAATAATTCAGCGCTCGTATGGAAAACGTCGTTGAAGAAAAAACTTGCTTCCCAAAGCGGTCCACCACCCTAGACTCTTTGTCCGGAGGGTGTACTGAAGAACTTTCCTGAGCCAGTTCTCTCTTGGTGGCAGCCGCCACCACCATAGCATCCACAGGGGAACCCTTGTACCAAGCTTGTCTGTCAGTGGGTGGAGAAAGGATCCTGTCTGGGCGTTTGGGTATTGACTCTATGGTGTCAGGCTCCTTCCATGCCCATGTGGTGATAAGATCCACTAATGGATCTGCAAGAGGGGACACCCAGGATGTAGATGGGCCCATGCCAAAGGCCTCCAAGAATACTGATTCGTCCGTTGAGGGTTTTGGGACTGACCAACCTCACCTCTGGTGGAGGATTTCCATGATATCTCCAAAGGAGACATCCTCGGGAGGTGACCTGGGGGAACCCTCACCTTCATCCAAGTCAGTATCTTCTGTGAGGGACTCGGGGGAGTCCATGTGCCTCCTCTTACATGAATGCTTACGTGGGGCCACCTCAGTGGGACTCTCTGAAGATGGCTCGTAAGTCATGGGGAGTTCCACAATGGGATCCACCTGGGGGTCCTCTGGCATGGGCTGTCCCTGGGACAGGCTGATGAGAGTCATGACCAAATCTAAGGCAGCCTGGGTGGAGTCCAAGGCAATGGGCTGGGGTCTCAATCCCTGGGAGAGAACCCTCTCCACCACATCGAAGGCTGAAGAAGAGCGCACCTTCTTGGCAACCAACAAGGAAGAAGTTCTCCCCGGCTCAGTCGTGAGGATCGGGGCCGAGGCCACGGTAGCCAGGGTTCTGATGGAACAGCTCAGATCCAACAAAGTCGGAGCCGAAGACATCTCCGTTCTCTTGGATCCGGCTCCCTGTTTTCGGCCCTGAGAGCTGCTCGGATTCCAAACAAGTTTGATCTGAGGAACTCAAGGTAATGGCCGGCATCGAGGTTGGAGAAACCATCGGCGTTGAACCCCCAGCTCTGAGGATCCTCGGATCCATAAACCCCGAGACCAATGGTCAGATCGGGGAAGGAGAGATAGGATGGGAAGAAGGGCATAGAGGTCCCCTCTCCAGCCAGAGAGGGGGGGCCTGGCAAGACTCCCATTTGGATTTGGGTCTGAATGAATCTACGCATCATCCTGTCCAAGTCAAGCTCAGATAGACTCCGAGTCGACGTTGAGGCGGTGACCGACTCAGATCTGGCCCTATGAGACGACCTCAAAGAAGGCCTCTGATCCAAGGGCTTCATCGGCTCCAGGGAGAACCTCAAAGAATGGAGCCGAGGAGAAGTGGTCCTAACAACTTACACAGGTGGACTGGGAAAAGGCTCCCACTCAGGAGATCGTTTGCAGTGCCTCTCTACCCTTTTCTCTCTCTCTTTGTTGTCCTTATCTGCAGCTTTTGCCCCTGCCTCAGCAGGTTTAGAGGGAGGTTGAGTCCCAGCTTGGGGGGGGGGGTTGATCAGCTACAGGAGCCGATGTCGAGGCTGTCGTCTCTAAGGCAGAAACTGGTAGCAGGCCCTTGGCTACCAGTTTCGCCTTCTTTTCTTTAAGGGTTCTTGGACTGAACCCTGCACACACAGCACATGGCAAAGTAAGATGGGGAACGCCAAGGTAAATAACACACAGAGTGTGGCCATCAGCCGGTGAAAGCTTGTGGCCACACTCTGTGCATTTCTTGAACATTGGTTTAGGCTGGTCAGCCATAATACACTCCACTGAGCCAAATGCTAAACTAGACACATGCAGACTCAGGGGTTAGCTAGGCCTACTCTATTCAAGAAAGAAACACAAACTTTCCAACTACTTTTTCTTTTTTTTTAACAAACTGACGACAAGACGAAGGGGAGGAAGGGCTATCACAAACAACTAATCTCACACACTAACTAAAGAATCAAAAGTTCTACTTACACTACCCAACTTGGAGCTACAGAGACCATGATACGTACGCATGAAGCAGCAAACAAGATCTGAGGGAAGGTAGGAGAGGTGAGGGATTATGGGTAAGGGGAGGAGCTACGAGCGGATTCTTGATAAAATGTTGCCGGCTTGGATCCTATATGGATCTGAATACCCACAGATAAATAAAGTTAACTATTTCAGATTTTACATTTCACAGGAACATGTGCATTTAACTGAAGTTCTTGATATGCACCCAATAACTATTTCAAATCATGTAGAAATAATATCTAAAATAAAAACACAGGGTAATGAAATAAAAATGAGATACTGGCACTTTCCCACCTACCTTGAAAAGAAAGGAATTAAAGGAATGGGTAGTAAAGATTATTTAGGAGCTGTTCGAGATAATAGAAATAACTTCTGAAAATATAGCTAGGGAATGGGATAAAATTAAGGTGGTGTTTAAAAATAGGGTGGAAATAAAAGAAAGGGAACTATGTTTAAGTAACAAGAATTATTTATAGGGAATGACAAATGTTAAAGTACTGCAGAATAGGGAAAATCTCACAGAAGAAGAAGAGGATCAACTGCAGAATGAGAAGCAGAAAATAAGGGACTACCTTGATAATATACACTAGTTTAGAAAGATTGCTGTTAAGCAAATGTTTTTTGATAATAACACTAGAGCACAAAAATGTTTAGCACAACTGCTCGGGCAACAGAAAGTAGAAAGGGATGTTGCCAAACTTAGGGAGCCTATAGCTAGGAAGGTAACAAGAGATCCTGCACAAGTATTAGAAATTTATTTTATTTATTTTATTTTACATTTGTTTACCAGGAGAGTCCAACTGGGCAAGAAGCCCATTTTCAGTAGAGATCCAGGGAGAAAAGCTCCATTAAGATACAAACAGTAGGCTTAAAAATAACACACACAAAAACAACTTGAGTAGGTAACAGTAACATGGATACAGCTGTTATCAATACTTTACATTAAAAGCTCAACTGAAATAAAAAAAAAAGTTATGTACTCACCATAATGTTCTATCTGAGTTGTTGGTTTGTCTTCAACATGTGGGAACTCGGATCCAGCACAGATCCGACTTGAATGCATTTTCTAGCATCAGACCTGAGCTCCAAGCTCCTTCCCTACCCATAATGCCCTTGTCTCCCTCCTCCCCTCAGATCGAGTTTGCTGCCGACCATAACACCCTGACCTAGCCAAGAGCCTAACACCTTGGTATAAGTACCTTGAAAGCACTGTAGGAAAGACAAAGGCTTGCCAAAGTAAGGGCTATGTCTCTTTCACCCAGTACACCACACAGTCTGTAAAAGGCAGGAGGAAAGAGGGAGGGATGGTTGAAGACAAATGAACAACACAGATGGAACATTGTGGTAAGTACATAACTTCTTTATCTGAAGTTGTTTTCATTTGTTCTTCAACCTGTGACAGAGCCCCCGGCTACCACAAGACCCTGGGAAGTCCTCATGGAAAGATATCCCAAAGCATGGCAAAGCCAAAGGATGCCCTGCCTCTGGACAGGAGATCCAACTTATAGTGGGAAATAAATGTGTGCGAAGATGTCCAAGTAGCCGCAGAACAAATGTCATCCAAGGAAACCCTAGACCAAAAGGCTGCTGAAGTAGCCATAGACCTAGTAGAATGCACCTTAATTTGACCTGGTGGAGATAAACCTTTGGCTGTATATGCCTGCACTACACACTGAGAGATCCAATGAGCAATAGTCACCTTTGACACTGGTTTACATAAGAAAAGCTTAGAAAAGGAAACAAAAAGTTGATCCGACTTGCAGAAGGACTTTGTTCTATGCAAATAAAAGCACAACTGCCTATGAACATCATGCAAGTGCAATTTATACTAGCCATTATTCTGGAAGTTGCGGAAGAAAAACAGGGAGATTGGCAACTTGATTAATGTTGGATTCCGAAGCCACTTTTGGGAGAAAGGAAGGCTTCATGCACAAGGACACCCTATCTTTATGGAATACCATATAAGGAGGCTTAACAGATAAGGCCTGAATCTCCAACACTCTTTTTGCCAAGGTAAAAGCAACCAGAAAGGCTGTCTTCCAAGAGAGAAATTGCAAATTCATTGTAGCTGCAGGTTCAAAGAGGGGAGAAACCAAGGCTTGTAGAACTATAGTAAGATCCCAAGGTGGCGTAGGGTCCTTGATTGGGGGGCCAAAGTAAAAAGGCACCTTTCAAAAAGGCTTTACAAAGCTTGGAAGAAGCCAGGGAAGCCAAATTTCTTCCTATATGAATATTGGAGATAGCTGCCAACTGAACCTTAACCATAGAAAAGCTGGAACACTGATGAAAAATATTTGCCAAAAACTCCAGGATAGTGGGAATTGAAGCAGTGAAAGGATCCAAATCATGTTGAAACACCCATATCGAAAAGCATTTCCACTTACTGGAGTAAACTTTCCTAGTGGACGATTTGTGAGCTGCTATCAAAATCTTCTTAACCAGAGAAGACAACTTGGCAGCTCTAGCTATCACTGTTCCCCTTGTTTGTTGATGTAGCAGACTAAAGACATGTCTGTCCGGATAGCAATCATCCCTAGGGGAAGATGGGGATGAAGAGCTTGCAATGCCCTCATCTACAGGATGTTAATATGCAGTTTGGTTTCCAGGGAAGACCACTTGCCTTGGACTGTCCTTCCCATGCAATGCCCCTCCACCCAAGTAGGGAGGCATCCATGGTCATCATGGTTGTCAGGGCCAGAAGGATAAAGGGATGACCCAGAAGAAGATATGGGGATTGAAGTCACCAGAGAAGCGAATCCCTGCAGGCTCGAGACACACAAACTGGACAGCATAATGGTACATCTAGTAAGGACCACTGGACCGCTAGGGTCCACTGAAGAACCCTCATATGCAGACAAGCGATGAGGATGATTGTGGCCACCATGGACCCCAATGCCCAAAGAACTGATTCCACAGGGGGGGTTATTGGGTCTGAGCAATGTACAACACAAGATGTCTGAGGGACTGAAGTCTGTCTGGGGTCAGAAAAACCTTGTTCTGAATGGTGTCTGACCGAACTCCAATAAACCCTAGTGTTTGAACCAGATCCAATAGGGACTTGTTGAGATTTATGGTTATGCCCCAACTGATGGGCGGTTTGGAGAAGGAGATCCCTGGCTTGGTAGAGGTGATGCCTGGTGGGGGAGGAGAGGAGCCAACCATCCAGGTAGGGAAAGACCTGGAACCACTGCAGCCACAGGTGAGCCGCCACCATTGTCATCACTTTGGTAAACACCCTGGGGGCAGTGGTGAGACCAAAGGCTAGAACTCTGAATTGGTAATGACTGGCCTCTAGCCAAAAGCGAATGAACCTCCCAGAGCACCTGTCTATTTTGATGTTATAGTATGCATCCTGGAGGTCCACTGAGTACATCCAATCATTTTTCTGCAGAAAGGGCAGAATAGATTGGACAGTGACCATCCGAACTTTTGTCTTGACAACTGACAGGTTTAGGACTGAAATATCCAGAATGGATCTTAAGTCCCCTATCTTCTTTGGCACTAAAAATAACCTGGAATAGATGCTTAATCTGGACTGGTCTGGGGGATGGGCTGGATGACTCATTTTCCGAGCAGCTTGGAAAGTTCCAGTGCTGCTTCCTCCCTTTGCACAGGTGGAACGTCAGGGAGGTGTTTGGGCAGGACTGGCATTTGAATGAAGGGGATTGAGTATCCTCTGGATATAATTTGCAACATCAAATGCTTGTCTGTAATTGACTGCCAGGCTATTGGGTCTAGTGAGAGATGTCCCCCGACTGCCTCCAGAGACAAGCAGTCGGGCAGCCCTTCAGGGGTGCTGAGCAGGTCTGTCCAGGAATGAATCCTAAGACCCCTGGTTCTTCGGACCTTCTTTGCCGTGAGGGTAGTGTCTGTCATATCCCCCCCACCTCTGGGGGAAGGTGAATCCTGAATGTCATGGAAACAGCCCTGGCACTTCCAGAACCACATCTTCTTTGCCCCTCGCTGATTCAGGGAAAAGGATCATTGTGGAGTTGAGAAGTAGACCTCGATGGCAGACAAGGACTTTCTGTCTTTCTTGCTCTGGATCAAGGTGTCTTGTACAGTCTTTCCGAAAAGAGTGGAACCATCATACGGGACATTAGTTAAAGATGCTTTGAAGGGCTTCGAAAATCCACAAAGCTGGAGCCAGGCATGACGCCTGAAGGCAATGCCTGTACTGGCCACTCTAGTGATGCCTTGGGTAGCGTGGGACAGGAGCCACATACAGGTGTTGGAAATGGAAGTGAGGGTGGCCATATAGCAGGAGAACACCTTCTGCTCCTCCGCTGACATGGACCTTGGGGCAGACTCAGCGACCTCCCTGACCAGGTCTTCCTGAAGCCTGATCACATGTGCCATATAGTTCAGTGCACGTACCGCAAATGTGGCTGAAGCATAGACCCGCTTTCCAAAACTGTCTACTGCCCAGGACTCTCGGTCTGGTAGATAGACCATAGAGCTCTCCTGAGTGAAGTCTTTCTTGGTGGCTGATACCACCACCATGGCATCAACCGTGGACCCCTTATACCAGTGTTGTTTTTCTGATGGCACACTCAAAATCCTACTGGGGTGCTTAGGAATAGGTTCCGTATCGGCTCCTTCCGTCCCCGGGATGTAACTAAATCCACAAGTGGATCCACAGGAGGAGACACCAGGAGCTAGAGGGTCCTGTGCCAAACTCCTCCAGAAACACTGACTCATCCGGGTTGGGTTTTTGGACAGACCATCCCCCCATGCTGGCAAAGGGTTTCTATGATGTCTCCAAAGGAGACATCTTCTGGGGGTGACCGAGGAGAACCCTCCCCTTCCTCTAAATCAATGTCTTCTGTGAGGGACTCTGGTGGGGAGTCCAAATGCCTCCTTTTACACATGTTTCCGAGGAGGCTCCTCATGGGGGAGTTTCTGGGGAGGACTCAGAAAATTCTGGCTGTTCCCATGGGGGAACTCTCTAGGGTGGACAGACAACAGGCTGTCCCTGAGGGGGCAGGATGGCGGAATCCAGACCAGAAAAAGAGGGAGCCAGGATGGACTCCGAGGATGATAGTGTCAAGGGTCTCAACGGGAACCAAAAGGACCCTCTCCACTATGTTGAAAGCAGGAGGAGAATGGGAAGCTGGGGCCGAGATCAGGTCTATAACTCTCTGTGTCAGCGGGGGAGCTGGACCTGAGCCTCCAGCCGCTAAGACTCTGAGTGGAAGGGCCGACTCCAAAAGCCCCGGAGATGACACCACCCCCTTGGATCCAGCGCTGAGGCTACGGCTCTCAGCTAGTCAGAGCCAAAACAGTCAGGGCAATGGTCCGCATCAAGGTACCATCAGTGCGAACCCCTCATCACCGAGGTGCTTTGGACTCAAGAACTCTGAAACCGGAGGTCAGATCGGAGAAGGAGTAAATGGGCATAAAGGCAGACTGCATGCTTCCAGACCTGGAGGGGGCAGGCAAGACTCCCATCTGGATCTGGGTCCAGATGAATTTCCACATCATCCAGTCCACCTCAGCTTTGGAAAAGCTGCGGGTGGACCGGGAGGAGGATGCCATGGAAACTGGCCTGGAGTGGAGAGAAAATAAAGGAGATCAGCCCTGAGAAACCTCCAGCTCTGGGGAAAAGCATGGAGAATGGAGTTGAGAGAAGCCTGGGCTGGCAGCCAGGTGAGACTTAGCTGGGGCTCTGCCGGGTAAGCATGGTCAGGGGAACATTTCCAGGGCCTATCCCAGTGTTTGTGCTTCTGTTTCTCCCCATCCCCGGACCTTGTAGTGGGAAGTTGAGTCCCAGTGGCTGGGGCAGAGGAAGCAGCAGCAAAAGTGGAAGTTGAAGCAGGGGCCGCCGAGGAAGGTGAAGGAAGGAGGCCCCTAAGGATTAACTTGTTCATGTCAATCAATGCGTGGGGGTTGAATCCCACAAAGATCGAACAGGAGGTGTCCAAGTGGGGAACTCCTTGGCAAACCACGCACAGTGTGGCCATCAGAAGGGGAAACTTCTGTCCACATACTGTGCATTTCCAGAACCCCGGCTTGGGGTTTCGGCCATGGTGACAGAAAGCGCACACACACACACACAAGATACACTACCAAGTTAGAAAGGAAAGGAAAGAAAGAGAAAGAGAGGGTCTTCTTCTTTTTTTTTTTTTACAGGTTTAGAAGACTGATGCCTGAGTGCAAAGGAGGTTTAGAAGACCGATGCCTGAGTGCAAGGGTAGGGGAAAAACTATAGGAATAAGAAACTACAAGAAAAGACAGAAAAAAATAGTAGAGATAGACAAAAAAAGTTTTGATAAATTACTCACCAGGAACCTGGAGAAATGGACCATGATGCCAGCTAGATGCATAGCAAACGAGATCTGAGGGGAAGAGGGAGACAGGGGCATTATTGGTAGGGGAGGAGCTTGGAGCTCAGATCTGATGCTAGAAAATGCGGCTGAGTTGGATCCGGCACCACACCTTGAAGAGCAAATAAAAACTTCAGATCAATATGATTAAAAACAATATGCATAAAAACTGAGGAGAGAACAGCAAAATGGATACAGCTGCTATACAATAATATACATTACAAATAGGTGTGTATTACATACAGATATTTGTACAAGAACAAGTATCTGATACAGTGCCAATGTAGACTGTGGGAGTTTCTGAGTGCATACCATACAACAACCCGTGAGATAATGTTACAGTTGGAGAAATCAGTGATTAGTACACTTTGGAGTGAGGTGGAGCTAGAGAGATAGAATAGAAGGTTTAGCATTTACAGTAGGAGATAGGTGTGCTGTGTTAGAGGAGGAGAAGAGGAGGATACAGCAGGTATGTCTGTGTTATGATAGCAGGGAGTATATATGGACTGAGATGTAGTATTTGCTTTGGTAGCAGGTTATCCTGGGTCTGTGCAGGTGCATTTCCATAATCTGGCTAAGTGGGGCCAAAGAAGGTTTTTAAAGTTAAGCTTACCGTCTAAGAGCCTGATTTCTGTAGGAAGGGTTTTGGAAATTCTAAGAAAGTCTATATAAAAAGTACAGTTGTGTACACTTACTATAAATGTAGATGATCAAGTGTATTCACTGTTGCAGTCATTACATTAGGGTAATCTGCTGGCAGGTTGCCATCAGCCGGCATGAATAACAAAGTATTGGGTCCTGCATCCATTGCTGTCTCCTCTTCTATGATGTCAGGGGTATAAAACATGCAGCCGACACCATTTTATTCAGTTTTTCTTGCCCCAGATGTCAGGTGCCCCCAAATGGGGAGCAAAAAAAAAAAAATATATATATATACATATATATATATATATCTATAAACAAACAGAAATATATGTAAATGCACTTTAGCAACATAAACTTTACCTTCATCTAAAAGCAAATACACCACAAAGGCTTTAGTGTATAGTGAAGGAAAGAAAAGGTATAGAAAAGGGGGATAGAGGGTGGGTAACCCGGACTGCAACAGTGAATACACTCGAACATCAACATTTATGATAAGTGTACACAACTGTACTATGTTCTTCGTGTTTCACTGTTGCAGTCATTACATTTGAGTAGAATCCCAAAGCTACGGATGGGAGGATGGAACTAAACAGCATTAGGAGCGGCTATAAGGCCCTGCAGAATTGCAGTGGCAAAGCCTGCCCTGGATTTGGAGAAGAGAGGCAAATGATAATGCTTTGTGAAGGTATGTGTGTGTGTTTGATAAAGGTGTGTTTTTTTACCTCAACTTTTTCATTGTGCTTTGTATTTTTGACTCTGCAGCAGTATATACTTGGTGTTCCTTTGTGAAGGTATGAACAGAGCTCCAAGTAGCAGCCTTTAGAATGTCTTTGGTTGGAACCCTTCTGAGAAAAGCTGCTGAGGTAGAGGCAGCCATGGTGGAATGTGACCTGATCCCCTTGGGCACAGGTTTACCATGATGCAAGTAGCAGATATGAATGCAGTGGCTTATCCACTTTGAAATAGTCTGTTTTGATATAGCCTTCCCCTCTGACCCTGCAGCAAATGCTACCAGTAGTTACTCAAACATTCTTAGAGATTTGGTCCTGTTTAAGTAGAATCTTAGTTGTCTGTGTATGTCCAATGAATGCAGAATCCACTCCCCCTTGTTCTGTGGATTCGGGTAAAATGTTGGCAGGTGAATTGTCTGGTTAAGAGCCACACTGGATACCTCCTTAGTCATAAAAGAAGAATTGGTCCTGAGGGACACCCTGTCTGGGTAAAATGTAATAAAAGGCTCCACAGCCATGAGAGCCTGTAGTTCTGAAACCCTTCTTGCTGAAGTGACTGCCAAGAGAAAGGCTGTTTTCCAAGAGAGAAATTTTATATCCGCAGTAGCTGCTGGTTCAAAAGGAGGCAGGGTGAGTTTATCAAAATTGAGGTCCCATGCAGGAGTTGGTGATCTTCTGGGAGGCCTTAAATTTTTGGCCCCTCTAAGATACTGTTTAAGCAGAGGATGAGAAAAGAGGGGAGGGTCTGTGCTGTAATGAGCCAAGATGGCAGAGGCATGGATTTTTATTGAAGAAAAAGTTAGGCCCTTGTCAAGCATCTCAGTCAAATATTGTAAAATCTGAGGAATATTAGGCTTTGCTGTGTCTGTTCCTTGTGCTTGGTTCCAAGCACAGAATCTCTTCCATTTATCAGCATAAGATTTTCTAGTTCGAGGCCTTCTGGATTCCAAAATGACATCCATCACAGATTTACTGAGATGTGCTGTTTGAATAATTAAATGATCAGCCATGCTGCAAGATTCAGAGTTTGGAGCAGAGTGCGCAGAATTTGATTGTTCTGCTGAGACAGTAGATAAGGTAGATAAGGCATTTGAGGCAAGTACCAAGGAGGACGTTGAGACATATTCCTTAGAAGTGGGTACCAGTGCTGGTGAGGCCAGTCCGGAGCAACTACGATCATTTTTGGTTTTTCCTGTCTGACTTTTAGTAAGACCTTGGAGAGGAGAGGCAGAGGGGGAAAGGCATAGACTGATAGGCTTTTCCAACTGAAGGATAGGGCATCCACTTTCCATGCCTTTTTGTGAGGCGTTCTTGTGCAGAATTTGTCCAACTGATAATTTTGGGGAGAGGCAAACAGATCTATGTCTGGGCTCCTCCACTTCTGTGTTAACATGCTGAAGATTTGTGGATCCAGTTTCCATTCGTGCGGGTCCATAAGATTTCTGCTTAGGTCGTCTGCCAGAGTATTTTGTTTTCTTGGCAGGAATTGAGCTTGAAGATGTATTTGGTAAGTCAAAGCTGTGTTCCATAATGCCATGGCTAGTCTGCAAAGGGGGTAGGAATGTGTACCTCCTGCTTATGTACCACATAACCGTGGTGTTGTCCGTCTTTATCAGTAGTTGTCCAGGATGAAGTAAGTCCTTGAAATCTGCCAGAGCATTCTGATCAGCTAGCATCTCTTTCTGGTTGATATGCAGATGCATTTGTTTTGGGCTCCATTTGCCCTGAATGCATCTCCCCGCCAGGTGGGCCCCCCAAGCATAGTCTGATGCGTCTGTAGTTAGGGTTTGCGTGACAGGGGATAGAGTAAATGACAGTCCCTTGTTTTGGTGACATGTCTCTGCCCACCAAAGAAACTCCTGTTGCAGGCATGGAATGAGAGGAATCGTTTCCAGACTGCGACAATGTTGACTCCATAAACTTTTTAGGTACCATTGAAGTTTCCTCATATGCAGTCTCACATATGGAATTAGTAGAATGCAGGATGCCATGAACCCCAAGGCCCGCACAATCTGTCTTGCAGATAACTGGGTTTTTGTTGACATTTGTTTGAAGTATGTTGTCAGTTGCCTTTGTTTGTCTGGCGTAAGATAAGCCACCTGGGCAGTTGTATTCAAGCTTGCACCCAGGAATTTAATTACTTGAGAGGGTACCAGTTGGGATTTCTTTTCATTTATTGTGTACCCTAGGCATGTTAGAAGCCTTTTTACAAATGCCAGTTTTTGAAGAACAGTGTCCTTGTCCTCTGCTTGAATGAGACAGTCGTCCAGATAAGGATAAATTTGTATGCTTCTTTGTCTGCAGAATATAATTACTGGTGCCAGGCACTTTGTAAAGACCCTGGGTGCAGTAGATAAGCCAAAGGGCAGTGCAGAGAATTGGTAATGCAAAAAACCTGCTTTGAAGCGGAGGTATCTTCTGCATGATTCCCTTACTGGGATATGCAGGTATGCCTCTTTTAAGTCTAGAGTCACTAACCAAGCGTTCCTGCCCAGCATAGGCAGTAGCTGTCGTAAAGTCAGCATTTTGAATTTTGGAATGTCCAGGAACGTGCTCAAAATCGATAAGTCCAGTATTGGACACCAAGAATTGTTTTTTCTGGGTACCAGGAAAAGTCTTGAATAAAAACCTTGTCGTTTTTCTTTTTTCTGGTACTGGTTGAATAGCCCCCATATCCATGAGGGACATAACTTGTTTCTGAGCCTCTGTCTGCTGATTTTGTGGCAGATCTGGCCATCCGTTTGGAATTGAAGAAGTATGGAAATGAAATCTGTACCCCTGGGATACCATGTTTAATAGCCACTTGTCCTGGATAATTAACTGCCAATTTTGAGCATGAAGTGCTAGTTTTCCCCCCAAGGGGGCTGCCAAAAGATAAGTGCTTGGTGATGGTAGAGGAAAGTCATTGAGACTGCTTATTGTAGGGTTGTGCTTTGTTTCCTCCAGCTTTGGAGATGGAGGCACCCCATTGCTTTGACCTGTAAGAACCCTGTGATTGGTATCTGGAGCCTTTTGAGCACCTGGATTTACCTTGAGTGGCTCTATTGGACACTGGAAAGGACCAATTTTTAGTGGGCCAGTGCCTACTGAACCTGGGTGGCTGCACTTGCAAGAAATCTTTTACAGTTTGCATAGATTTAGCTTTGTCTTCCATTTTCTTTAAAACCTCTTCTGCCTTATTACCAAACAGAGTATCATGCTGCAAGGGGGCATCCAACAATTTAGCTTTAACATGATTAGGCAGATTTTGCTCCTTGAGCCAGCCATGCCTTCTAATCACAGATCCAGTAACTGCGGCCCTGCAAGAGGCCTCCAAGGAATCAAAACCACATTGCAAAGTATGCTTTCCAACCTGTTCTGCTGAATGCAATCATTCCTGTAACTCTCTATTTTCCACACAATCAGAAATCAACATCAGTTTCTGTTTCAGTAAGCCCATAACAAGCTGTTGATATTTAATCATATGAAACTGGCAGTTTAAGGCCCTGATAGCCAAGGTAGCAGACGTATAAATCTTCTTTCCCCATCTATCCAGCGCCCTGGAATCTCTATCAGAGGGAGTAGGATTTTTGGCTGTAGAGGCCCTTACACCCTTGGGACCCTGTGTAATAGTCTCAGGATCAGCAGCAGGATTTTTGAATAGAAATTTGTGGTAGTCAGGAACCCTGTAATATTTGTCTGGCTTACTAGGAGCCGGAGGTAGGGAATCAGGAGCCATGCTTGATTCCAAAAACACATCATCAACAACATCTAATACAGGAGTTATTGTCAAAGGCCTATGCTGAGGAAGAAGAAAATCCCTAAGCCTCTTTTTTGATTCAGAGAAGTCCTGACTCTCCCAGTGCAAATGTTCCCTTAAGGTATGCAAAGTCTCTCCAAAAGAGTAATCCTCAGGAGGAGATGCAGCTGGGATGGATTCCTCTGCATCAGAATCCTCATAGGGTGGAATAGAAAATTCCTGATCAGAAGAGGAATCAAAAGAAATGGAAACCTGATCTACAGATTCATTGTCAGTGCCTTGCCTAGGCCTCTTAGCGGGGGGGGGCCTGATCAAGGTAATGACGTCCTCAGCCATTTTGATCATCTGTTTTTTAGGCATAGGGGCCTCAGCATGTGGCTCATGCGTCGGGTTTTTAGACATAGAAGATGTTTTTGACCTTGTTTTTGAGGCTGGCGTCAGTTTAATATAAAAATGTTGAGGCCTGAAAACACCCTCAGAAGCCGGTGCCTGCTCAGCGACTCCGGACCCATCCAAGAGACAGACATCTGTGGGTTCAATACTCTGAGAATCTCGCGGCATACCTGACTCCGAATGGGTCTCGGTAGAGGCCTGCGACTCATACGTAGTGGGTATCAGGAGCTGCGAAAGTGCCTCACTGAGTACCGGCGACTGGCTTAGGAGAAGCTTCGTCACTGGTTTTGGACCTCGACGGTCTGTCTCTGTCTTTTTCTTTGCATTTTTTCTGAACTCCAGTAGTCAGATTGCTAACCAATGACATTTCAGGATAATTAAACCTTGATCCAAAATATTTAGAAGCAAAACTATACCGACGCTTAATAGTGCGTTGGTTAAATCGAGCACAAAACTGACAGCAAGGCACATTATGATCTGGGCCTAGGCAAGGAATACAGTACAAATGAAAATCCTTATGAGGTATTTGCTTCCCACAAGTAATGTAATTATTAACTTTTAATGACATCGGTAAGGAGCCAGAAAAAGTTTCCCCAACAGGGTACTTAACTTTAGTTTGAAGACTTCAGTTCTGAAACTCGAATGTGAAAATTTCAGGAGTCAGCCGACCGGCACTTGCGAACTGCTTCTGCTTCGGGCACAGCACAGCAAGAAAGACTGAATAAAATGGCGTTGGCTGCATGTTTTATACCCCTGACGACCTGATGTCATGGGAGAGGAGACAGCAACCGACGCAGGACCCAAGACTTTGTTAATCAGGCCGACTGAGGGCAACCTGCCAGCAGATTAACCTAATGTAATGACTGCAACAGTGAAACACGAAGAACATCAGAGAAATATGGAAATCAAGAAAGGATACAAATGGAAATGTTTACAGAATAATTAAATATGCCAATGTTAGAGGTAGATGAGGCTCAATTACTAACAGTTAGGATAGGAGGAGATGAGATGCTAGGAGGGAAAAACTGATAAAGCTCTGGAAGGTTTTGTTTAACAGTATTTTAAGAGAGGGAGAAGTGCCAACATCTTGGAAGTAACCAGTGGTAGCTGTAATAACTAAAGAGGGTAAAGATCCATCAGATCCAGCTTCATACAGGCCCATTTCAATACTAAACCATGATTATAAAGTGTTCATGTCTACAATGGCTAAAAGAATGGCAAAAATAATGCCAAGATTGATAGATATGGATCAATGTGGTTTTGTTGAGGGGAGGTGAACATTTGACAACATTAACCGAACAGTGATGATGCAGAGGGAAGCAGAATGTAAGAAAGTACCATTGCTGTTGGTGGGTCTTGATGCAGAGAAAACATTTGACAGAGTAATCTGGGACTTCATGATTAGGGCAATGGAAGCATTTACATTTCCCGAAAAAAAAAATAAGGTTAATTAGGAGAACATATGAGGGATCTGTGGTAAAAATTGAAGTGGGTGGGATCCTCTCTGATAGTTTCTGCTTGAGCAGAGGAACCAGGCAGGGGTGTCCTCTTTCCCCTTTGTTTTTTCATTATATTCAGACCTATTGGCAAAGAAAATAAGGGACTCAAAAATTGAAGGATAAAATTGGTATGTTGGTCAAGAAAAGCTTACTCTATTTGCAGATGATATTATTTTATACCTGGCAAAACCAGAAAGAGACATTACAGTGTTGTGGAACATTATTAGACAGTTTCAAATCTTTTTGGGATACAAAATTAATGAAGTTAAAACAAAGGCATAGCGGTAAATTATATACCCACATTTAGGAACTAACTTTGGGTGGCATGATGCCAGGGAATCTTCTTAAGCTAGGCTTATATAGGCTCCAGGGCCATTAAACTAGTACACACCTATGAACATGTTCAACAATATCCATATTTATGAGGATATGATAAAATGAAGTATTTAGGAGTATGGATTAAAAATTATTCTCGTGTGTGTCAGCAACGTATATGTGGGGAGAGACTAAACAAAAGATAATACAAAAACTGAGAAAATGGAAGCTTTGTTACAAGGATATGCATAGTAACACATACGCACTTAAAATGTTTTTAGTCCCATTAGTCCTATACACAGGTCAGGCATATTTTTATCAACCAGAGGAGAAGTTGTGGAGAGCAATTAATAAAGAGCTGAAGGACTTTATCTGGGAGGGGAAGACTGCAAGAGTCAAGTGGGAGTCCAGCAGAACAGGGCAGATTGGGATTACCCAATTTGAAGGTTTTTTTTCAGAGCTGCACAGTTAAGGCTCCTATACATAGCACAAGCAGAAAACTATACTTCAAAGTAGAAATGGATGATAATGAAACGGGGAAGGAGGAGCTTAAGAAACAAGGAGAGATTGGGATTTTGGATGCAGGCCTTTAAGGATAATAACAATAATCATACAGAATATTACATCTATAAAGTAGCAGAAAATTTCCTATGAACTAAGCCAACATGGGAATGGAGAAAGGAGATTCTGCCAATTGCAATGACTGCAATTAGGGATACAGACAACATGCAAGAGGGGACTGGGATTTATTGGAGAAAAAAGGCAAAGGAACCAAGGTATTGGGAGCAAATAACTAGAGAGGGAAATATGACAGAATGGGAAGAAGCTAAGAATTTATTAGGGCTGCAGGTTAGAGATTGTCTAATCTATCAAGGATTGATATCAGAGTATAAGCAAAGAGAAAGAAATAGGTGGATCCTAAACGAAAGATAAGCACTGGTAGAGTTTTTAGTGGAATTTAGAACAGAAGCTGCCATTAAAATGAATAATTAGTATGGCACATAAAATTTTGCATGATAACTATAACAATCAATCAGAGGAGGTTAGAAAGGATTGGGAAGAGTGACCGGATAAGCAATTCACAAAGAAACAATGGGAAGCTATATGTATGTCCCACATATGCAACAATATCTAGAAGATTTAGGATTTGTGTTTGGAAATGTTTACATATTTTTATACCCGAAGTAGACTCCAAAGAATTTTCCCTCAGGTAGACTGCAAACGTCGGAGGTATGACTGGGATTAAAGAGGTAATTGTGAACATTGGCTGCCAAAAAAGCAATTACTAGAAAATGGAAATCAAAATCTAAACTAACTATACTAGAAGTAGTAAATATACTAACAGAGATAAAACAGCTGGAATTGTGATCTTTAGAAAAGGGTAGGAGCAAATTACATAGGAAAAATGGGAATTGTGGCAACAATGTGTACAAGGGAGGAATGAGGTTTAAAAGAAGGCAGGACTTAAATGAGCTAAGTAATGTGTGACTGAAAATGATTGGGCAGATTATAACTGAAGTATAAGGTTTGCAACTGGGAGTGTGTCAGTATGGTTTGTGATGTAAAATTGTTAATTTATATAAATGTATGATTTTCTATGTCATGATGGTTTAATAAAGACGTTTCTTGTTTAAAAAAAGGCAGGAATTGAACAACTTATATAATGTTGTTTGGGTTATGATATATAGCAGCATGTGTGAAGTATAGTGTTTGTAAACATGAACTTGTTAATACAGTTTGATTGATTTTATATAAATGCAAATTTGCCTGTGTCACAAACAGTAATTCAATAAAGTTGTTTAAAAAAGAAACCCAAAAGCCTTGCAGAAATTAAAAATAAGAGCAAGTCCAGTTGTGTAAGATCTTACAATAACAGCTGATGCCTGAAGACTGCTGCAGCATTTCTCACTAATGGGAAATATCCTGCCAATAATAATGTATGTCTGGCCAGTACACCAAAGCCTGGGCACCTTCCTCTCAAGCCGTACGTCCGACGTATGACCAACACATAAGCTAGTATATAAGAAAAGTAAAGGCAGGAAGGTTCCTCATGGCCTTCTAGCCTGATAAGGAGAAAACCGAGGCAAAGAAAAAGTAGGAAAATGATTCATATCAGAAGGATAGCTAGATGATATGGTTTGGCTACCTCAGCTAAGGAAGAAAAAAGAAAATAATGGGGGGGGGGGTGCATGTACTGCAACAGTAATCCAGTCAGACATCTACTGTTATGGTAAGATCTTAAACAACTATAGTATGTCCTTTACTTGATCACTGCTGCAATACTGTTCACTAGTAGAAAGAATCCCAAAGCTTTTATACTAACTGGGAGGAGGACTGAAGTATACAAATGGAGTCTAGAATACCCTGAAGGATGGATCTGGCAAAACCATTTCTGGCCCTAGAAAAAACATCTACCTTGCAGTGTTTTGTAAAGGTGTGAAAGGAAGACCAAGTGTGTGCTTGTAAAAGAGTTCTTGATTCAAGACCCTTGAAAAAGTCACCTAAGAAAGCAACTGCCCTAGAAGAATGGCCTTCGACCTGGCCTCGAAGGAATTCCCCACAAAGAGTATAACAAAAATGTAGCAGCAAGGGAAATCCAACTGGAGATTGTTTGTTTTGATAATGGAAAACCATTCTCTTTGCCCTCCTAGGAAAGAAATAGCTGAAATGACTTCCTAAAAGGTAAAGTTTTGTCCAAACAGAATCTAAGCTACCTGTGAACTTCTAACAAATGAAGCATTCTTTGTCTTTTGTTTTGTGGATTAGGAAAAAGGTTGATAAAAGGATGGACTCATTCAAATACATTTAATTTACAATATAGGCATAAAGGAATGGTTAGTCCCAAGAGAAACCATGTCTTTAAGAAAATTCAGAAAAGCAGAAGCCACAAGAGCTTGTAACTCTGAGACTCTCTTAGCTGAAGTCAAATCCACCAATAAAACTGTCTTTCGGATACAAAATTTTAAAGAAGCAGAAGAGGAGAGTTCAAAAGGAGAGACAGAGACAAACAGATTTAACTTTTCCGGTACATAATTAAGGTCCCAAGAAGAAGGAACATATTTTTTGGAGTCCTGATGTAAAGGACTCTGTTTAGGAAGTTTTTGTCTTTGAAATGTGAAAAAAGAAGTGGATCCATAGGCAACATGTTAGAAATAGCAACAAATGTCCTTTAATGGAAGTGTATGCTGGCTCAGAGTTGAGCAGGTCACACAAGTATGCAAGGATGAGAGGGATATCTAGTTTATAAATTTCTGTCTTCCACATCAACCCAGTTCCTATCTCCATCATCAAAAACAACAACATAAGCTAAAAGTCACTCATTAGTTGCTAATAATCTTCCCATGTAATACATCAGTATGGCTGCTGACCCTTCAGCTTAACCCTGTCTGTATCCTTGTACACAGATTTAGCCACAAAAATATGCACAGATTACATGGGAAAAGTAACTAATTATTCTCTTACATAAAGGGGAGACTCCCCTGAATTATGTAACTACCATCCTATAGCCTTTCTTTGTACATTACCAAAAATCTTTGAAAAATGAATACAGTCCCAACTTCTCAAACACTTAATAGATAATCTTTTCTCCTCTGTCCATCATGGCTTCATGCCAAAACACAGCACTACCACAGCTCTCCTTAATTTCACCCATCATATCAGCCTCCACAGGGAGTACTGAAACTTTGTTTCCTCTTTATTATTCTAGTTATCTAAGCCATCTGACACTATCTCATTAGATTCCTCTCCATAAACCATCCTCACTAGGCCTTGACATGCCCCTTTATCTCCTGTTTCCATAGTTACCTTTCTAAAAGGATACAGGCAGTAAAATGGCAGAAAGAACAATTTCTGCAGTGTCAGGCCTCAGAACACCCATGGGATTGTATTATTTCCTCAACAACACACCCCATGAGGCATTATTGCTTGTGCAAGAAGCTATAAAGAAAAAGAAAACAGAACATTGGCCTCTCTATATTGTAGCAAACACTTTTTAACTAGCAATGCCAAAAAGCAATACACTCTGTATATCTCTTACCTTTACTACGTGCTACTGCCATGTACACCAACCTTGAGAAATCAAAACAAACAAAAATTGAGCAATGCTATAAAAAGATGGGACTTCCAAGATGGCTGCATACTGATCAAGAGAAAATGAGAAACAACAGCAAGTGATATCGTCAGCTTGAGTAAAATTCATTTACTGGGTAGTAAGTACACTGCCTGGATGTCAACAAAGAACAAGTTAAAAAGAGACTGAAAGAAAATTAACTAGAAAATATGCAGCAAGACTGACACTGGACAGCAGGATTTGTTAATTTAAAGGACACACAGTGTGTATGCTCTAAATCCGTCCATGAGAAAGCAGCTAAGATCTTTATCAATAAAGATGCAAACCTACCAGCAGCAAGAGTTGATCCTGACAAAACCATGGCAAAAGGGCAAAGTATTAAAAGTTAGAGAATGTAGAATGTTTGTGGAAAATGATTACTCACTGTACACCAGGCAGAAGAGAAACGCATTTACTCCAGTAATCAGGGAATGTCAAGATGCAGGTGTGAGATTCAAGCTGCTGTATCCAGCTGTCTTCAGAATATTTCTTTCCTGGTGAATCAGTCATTTTTGATACATAACAGGCTAAGGAGAAAATGCAAAAGTTTGCCCAACAAAAAGTGAGCCATCAAGCAGAAGGGGACTCTGCTTCTCATTCTTCTGATAACAAAGGAAAATGCTTGAGAGACAGAGAAAAGCACAGGAGTTGACCAAAAATGTTGGGAGTACCTTGGAAATAAACCAGAACCTGGAGTTGGGAGATGGAGGTAAACAGGAAGAAGACTAGAAAGATGGAAACCAGCGAATAGATGTAAGACTGCAAAGCATCAACTGCATTTGTGAAATAGAAGTGCATGTATAAGAATAAGTGGAAAGGGTGGGCTTTTGTTGACTTTTTTAAATTTGTGGGGAACTGAGCAGTATTTGCCTCACTTCATGTCATTAATATTTAGAAGGACTCTGACAGGAGGGGAGAAAGAAGGAAACTGTAAGCAAAACAATTCTGTTCTTAACAGTATTTCTATGAAACTTCTCACAACATGAACTGCATATTTTATAGTAAAGTATTTTAGTTGTCCTTGTATGTGATAAAGTTACTAAAGTAAGGTGATACCTTTTATCTTCTTCTTTTTTTCTTTCTTTTTTTGGTGTTAAATGTAGGCATTACAATGCAAAAAGAGAAGAAAAAATAGATAAAAGCATAAGGCTAAGTTAATAATGTGTAATCCTGGCTGTTGAGGTGGTGGATGGATGTAAACGTACACAGAAAATAACATATGCAGAGTTTATATGTTTTCTCTTACATACATGCATGCCTGGATTAAGACCAGTGGCTTAATCTAATAATACATTTTAAGTGGAAACAAGTAACTATGAGAACACAGGATATGATAGAAAGTTTTCCTTTAGCAATAAACGTTTCAGCTTATCTTTCAGGCTGGAGCAGAGAACATTTTTTCTTTTTTTGATCACATTTCCCATAAGCTGATAACAGGGCAATAAATACAGAACACTGGGTTCTTCAAAGCTAAAAGGTAATAATAAAATAACATATGCAGAGTTGATATGTTTTCTCTTACATACATGCATGCCTGGATTAAGACCAGTGGCTTAATCTAATAATACATTTTAAGTGGAAACAAGTAACTATGAGAACACAGGATATGATAGAAAGTTTTCCTTTAGCAATAAACGTTTCAGCTTATCTTTCAGGCTGGAGCAGAGAACATTTTTTCTTTTTTTGATCACATTTCCCATAAGCTGATAACAGGGCAATAAATACAGAACACTGGGTTCTTCAAAGCTAAAAGGTAATGATTTCTAAAAGCATGTAAGTTGTTTTTACATCTGGAGGGGGAATAAAGACAAAAAAGAACAGACATTCAATTATTGTAAGTAGAAGAACTGGCAATAACATGTGTCATAGAATAAATAACCTTAATTGTGGGTTAATTAGGGCCTAGGTTAACAGCTGTCTATTTGGCACAAATGTTCCTATCTGGAGAGTTACACTTCATTATCTGAAGATGTACATAGTTATCTGTGTTTGTATAAACAGGTTATGGAGGTGTGTTTGCTTTTTTTTTGTTTGAAGGTTTTTATTAAGACAAAGAGTTTTGTAAAATGTTACACAGGTTCCAATGTTAGGTTCATAGGAAAGTACTAGGCTAACTGCCCTTGTGGGCCATTTTAAGCCTAGCTGGTTTCCCTTTTTGTACTTGAAATAACCAATATTATTTGGTTATAGACTGGCATAATCTATCCCCTCGTCGATAACTGTATATAACCTCTAATGATAATAACTAGAATTATACCAGAACTTTTCTGTTTCCCATCAACAGATCTATGTTGTGCTTGAAAAAGGACAAGGATGAACTTTGTTTTATTTGGATGGGGAGTCTATTCCACACCATCAGTATCCCCTGCAAAATATACCTGTCCCTCCAAACTGTTCTTTTGATGTTGCAGAAGAGGTTTAGATCTCTAGGAGGAGTATTTCTGATGTAATCTGACTTACCGATGTGCAGTAAATCTGTAACAGGTTGGGGGTTGCCTTGTATGCCAGACACATGTCACTTCTTAGCAGTCTGTAGGATACAGAGTATAGTGACAGGGCTTTAAGTAGGTCCATGTAGGACATGTTGTTTAGGTCCTATATCCTTTTAGTAAAGTATATCTGTAGGCATTCCAGTTGTTGCGTGTGTCTGGGCAGATGCATATCAATGGGGCATTATATTCAATGACTGGCCTAATAAGGGGGACAATGACATCCCCAGATCTAAATACAATTCCTTTGTTTATATGCTGTGCATTATAGAAGGACTTTCTTACAATAATAGACACATGTAGGTCAAACGTTAGGTCACTGTCCACATAAGGAGATGAACCTTTGGTTGCTTCAAATATTTTTCATTGGGGGATTTTCCAGGACTGTGGAGATCAGAAAGATTGGCGGGCAGGTCTAAACAAGGAGGGGAAATGCATTATTATGACAACAAAAAGAACTTTGTTCAACATTACAGGAAGAAACATTCTGAGATGGTAGAGAGGAAGAACAGGCATTAAATATAGTTAAAAAGGTGCCATTTTTTCATACACAGGTTATAACATTTATAACTACACCCACCTTCCTATTACAAAAGGGCACTTTAACCTTGTACAAAAAAGCTTCAAGTTTGTTCTTTCATGTAAATTTGATGTAGCGGAGGTTAAATTATTTACTAGAAAATTAAATTTGGAAATATTTTTCCACAATAAAAGTGGTGAAAAGGTAGATATATTTCACTACACTGAAGGAAATAATTCAAGTTAAAAAGAAAAGTACTTTCAATCCACCATGACATCGTTTAGTTTACATTTTTGTGAAAGCTGTTTCAGATGATATTTATGGGCTGGTGAAAGGAAATAATAAACACTATTTTTACAACAAATTGTCAACACAGTAAAGAGCATTGTTAAATGATTTACGTAAGGATAGATCCATATGCATTCTGAAGCCAGATAAAGGTGGTGGAACAGTGCTGCTTGACTGTATTATTTACTCTAAAGCAATGCAAAATAGGTTATATAACAAAGAAAACCATGTGCCTGTTTCTAATAATGACATGAACAGTTTACCATACTATAGATCTCCTGGTAGAGGGTTATATTAGTGATGGTAGAATAAATGTGGATATGTACAATTTTCTTAAAATTAATAGACCCACTTATTCTTACTATTTTTGACATTCTGAAGGTTCATAAAGATCTTAATGACCCCCCCCCATTTTAGACCATTTTTTGCTGCCCAAAGTTCAAAACCTCCCCTTTAGCTATTTTTGTAGACAGGCATTTTAAATTGTTTTATGATACTACCCCACACCTTCAATAAAATATTATTGCTCGACAACATTTGGTTGGTGACTGCCTGATTCTAACATTATCTTTTCATTGGTTATTATTCTTGCTTGGTAATGTTTTTAACACTATCTTGGATTACTGTCCACATAAGTTCTAAAATCCCAGTCAACTGAGTCAACTCTTAGGAGTGTATTGTCAATGTGGTAGTTTCCTGGGGTAGATGACTTCTCATTTGGCATTTAGTTTCAGACCATGATTTTGAAACCAGTAATTTATTTGAGACAAATCTTCCTGCAGGATGGCTAAGTCATTTAGGGATTCATTGAGTGCTCCTAGGTTGGAGACATCTGCAGACTGCCAGAGCCCCTTGGTATTGGCTTTTAATTCAGAAACATAGATGCCAAACAGGAGAGGATCCAGCACAGAAACCTTGGGGCTCCACTGGTGACTTGTCTCTTTGCGGTGGTAACTTCCCCTATTTTGATTATCTGCATCCTATCTGTGATCCAGCAGCAGGTGGCACAGGGGTTTATTCCCAGTTTATTTAGCTTTTCTACTATACCTGAGTAGGGAATTGTGTCAAAAGCTTTGGCCAGGTTGAAGTATGCAGTGCGGACTGTTTTGCCTTCATCAACTGCTTTGGTGACCTTTAAAAAAAAAAAAATCCACCAGGTTGAGTAAGCATGACCTGTCCTTGATGAATCCTAACTGAGATGGGTCTAGTGTTTGGAGGTTGCCTATTTCCTGACTGATTAATTCCATAAGTCTTTTCATGACTTTACATATCAGGCTGGTCAGAATTATGGGTCTGTAATTGCCTGTGTCTGTGGAAGGTCCCTCCTTATGCAGGGGAATGACTGTAGCTGTTTTCCATTTGCTTGATACAAAACCTGAATGGAGGCAGAGACTGAGCAGCGTTGTTAGGGGTGTGACTAAATCATGCTTCATGCTATCTGAGATGCATCCAGCGATATTGTCAGGACACACTGATCAGTATTTTTAGCTTTTGGAAGCACTTTTGGGACTTAATCTTGTGTAACAGCTGGAAGTGTGCCAGTTTCAGGTATATCTTAGGGAACAGATGGAGATGTCAGAGGGGGAAAAGTAGAATGAAATTTATTAGCCAGTAGGTTAGCTATATGTTCAGCCTCAGTGTAGTTAACACTGTTGACAATCAGCTCAGTACATTGCTGCATTGTGCTTTTGAGATTAAGAACATAACTAAAAATGCCTTGTGACTGTTTTGTTGTTTTTTTTTTTATTTCTGTGACAAAGGCAATAACATTCTGGGAATTACTCTTCTTACTTTTGGTCAAAATTCTTGTCCTTTTATTATAAAATCTGTTGATATTATGGTTCCACCATGCGGGTTTATTTCTGGGTTTGCCCTGCATTTGCTCCTATGGGGTAGGGCTGCATCTCTGCAGCTGTGTACATGTCTGCATATTCAGTGGAATTAACTGGGTTTGGTGAGAATTTGAAGCTTGCCAATGTATCATTTAGGAGTAGGTAGTTTGAAATTTCTGCAATACCTTGGATGGAAGGGATCCCTGATTTAAGTTTAATTTCAAATGAGACTGCTTTATGGTCAACAAGTGATGACGATACGCAAGAGATGGTGCAAGTACCTCCATATTAATAAGGAATAAATGCAAGATGTCATTCCCCCTACTAGGTACTCTGACTAATTATTCCAGGGCATCTGTATGATAAAGTCCAGCAATTTCTGTTCTTGTGCACTAGTGATGGTGTAGGTAACCCAGTCTATAGTTAATTAGTTTAGATCACCTAGGAAAATGGTACTGGGTATAATACTGAGTGATTCTAATGCCTGCAGATATGCATTGTGGCTTTCTTTAGTCACAGAGAGAGTTCTATAGCTAACATATGGTATGAAACCTTTCTGACAGTTATTTAGAGATAAAGATGCTGTAGTACATCATGCTGCTTTACCAGTCTCAGTGTCAATGTAGAGTGATACATCTCCATGTTTTCCCCTCCTGAGAAGTAGCTGGTCTAAATTGTAGCCCTGCACAGCCAGAGTCCTCTCTATTATTTTAAACCATGTCTCAGTCACTACACAGATGCCAATGTCTTCCAGGGTGAGAACAGCATGTAGGCACTGGAGTTAATTGTTCAGGTTTTAGCATTGATCACTAACACCATCACATCTTCCTTTGCTTGTTTTGTTAAGTTGGTAAGTTTATTAGTTTGGCATTGCCTAAAAAGGCACTATGGGAGGTGGACAATGCCTTTATCAATAATCAAAACCCTAGAGGGGACAGATGCAGGCCATCCCTGGTGAAGAAGTGTGGTCTGTCGTCATATCCTCCCAGGCTGACAAATAATGGACCCCCTTTGAATAACACCAAAATCTAAGCCAAATTATTAACATCAATTATTTTTTGCTCACATCATGGCATCATCCTTGGAGAAGGGAATATGCTGCTCAATGCTAGGCTTATACCTGCCTTGGACACATACAGTCTAAGAGCTCCATCATGTCTCTCTCTATATAATCCAGGGAGGTACACCTCAAGTCAATGATGCTGGCATGAACAATGACAGAGTTATACTGGTATTTGTTGTTCAAGGACTTGAGTGCATGTGAAATCTGATGGAAACTGGCACCAGACAAGCAGCTAATCATCACTCTTTCCTTGCTCAGCCTGGTAAGAGGCCCATCTCTGTGTCTTACAATGCGGTTATCTATAACAGCAATAATATATAACTGTATGATTGCCTACATCATAAGTGATGTTTCAGTAAAGATGATTAAAAATTATATTGATAATAAAAAAAATATATATAACAGGGACTAATATGCCAAACATTAATGCATGCACGTATCACAAATGCTAGAAAGACATTTTAAAAAGCTGCCATATATAATAGGTGGTTATAATGACTTCTGACCGTAATGGCGACACTTTACATATTATCTTGGAATGTGAATGGTCACAGAGATATAGACAAAAAGGAAATACTACTTAATTATATTAAGCAACACAGAGTGCAAACAGCAATGCTACAGGAGACACATTTGGAAAGAAATGAGCATGACAATTTGATAAAGAAATGATTTCAGGATGGATATTCTGCATAACATCAGAGTCAACGGAAAATAGCAGTACTTACATTAATTGGTAAAGGAGCTCCAGTAGTGGTACAAGGAGGAAAAAAAAGATAATATTGGTAGATTTGAGATAGAAATGGGCTACTGGCAAGGTATGAGGATTGTACATGAATTTATATTCCACCTAAAACTGTTATTATGAAGCTTAAAAGAATTTTGAAAGAAATAATCAGCATTCAGCAGGGAATATTACTTATAGGTTGGGAATGGGATTTGATTTGCAACAATGAATATGTATCTGGTGCCCTACAAGGGAAATATAAGAAAAAAGGGTATACTTCTGATGAAATTTATGAAAATATTTGGTATGCAAAATGTGAATTCAGTAGCTGAAACTAGGAGATAATTTGTATATTATTCCCTAAGGTACAATAACTAGACTAGACTTATTAGAAATATTTCACAGGAACATGCCTATTTAATTGAGAACTTTAATACATATCCAATAACTATTTCAGATCATATGTCAATAATTACTAAAATGTAAATGCAGGATAATAAAGTAAAGATGAGACATTGGCACTTCCCCACCTACCTGTTAAAAAGAGTGGAATTTAAGGAATGGGTAGTGACAATTATCCAGGGTTATTAGGGAAAATATAAAGTACTCCAGATGTTACAGTTGGTGAATAGGATAAAGTGAAAGTAGAGTTTAAAAATAGGGTAAAAATAAAAGTAAAACAGATCTGGTTAAGAAGTAATAAGAATTATTTAGAGCGTCTGACAAAGGTTAAAGTATTACAAAATAAGGGGAACGTCACAGAACAAGAGGAAGTGCAATTGCAGAGTGCTAAAGACAAAATAAGGGAGTAGCTCGATAATAAGCAAGAGTTTGGAAAGATTGCTGTTAAGCAAACTTTTTTGATAACTCCAAGCACAAAAATGTTTGGCACAACAATTGAAGCAACAGAAAGTAGAAATGGTTGCTGCCAAGTTTATGGAGTCTATAACAAGAAAGAAAGCAGAGATCCTGTTGAGATATTAAAAACATTTTGGAAATGTTATGAAAATTTGTATAAACCAGAGACATGAGGAAATCAAGAAAAAGCACTGATAGAAATATTTATGGAAGACTTAAATACACCAAGGTTAGAGGTAAATGAGAATAAGCAACTAACAGTTAAGGTAGGAGGAGATGGGATAAAAATGGTGATGCATAACCAATTACAGGAAAGTCTCTAGAAGAGATGGTATTCTGGTGGAAGTTAGGAGGAAAGAAAGTGATAAAGATGCGGATAGATTTGTTTAACAGTATTTTAAAAGGAGGGGAGGCAACAACATCCTGGAAAAAAGCTGCAGTGGCTGTAATACCTAAAGATGGTAAAGACCCACCTGATCCAGTATCCTATAGGCCTAGTTCTATTCTAAACTATAATTATAAAGTGCTTATGGTTATAATGGCTGCAAGAATGACAAAAGTATTGCCTGAATTGATAAATATGGACCTATGGGGTTTTGTGGAGGGAAGACAAACATATGACAACATTAACAGAACAATGATGGTCTACAGGGAAATCAGAGTGTAAGAAAATAATGCTGTTATTGGTGGTTCTTGATGGAGAGAAAAGCATACAACAAAGTAAGCTGGGATTTAATGAGCAGGACAGTGGATGCAAAGCAATGTTGGTGGGCTCCTCTTTGATAAGTTGCGTTTGGATAGAGGAACCAGGGCGGGGTGTCTTCTTTCCTATTTGTTAACTGCATGATGTTTAGAAACTCTGACAAAGAAAATAAGGGACTCAGAAATTCAAGGACATAATTGGTATGGTGTTCAAGAAAAGTTGGCTTGATTTGCAGATGTACTTGATGGAACCAGAAAAAGACATCTCAGTGTTATGAAATTTTCGGAGAGAGTTTCAGTTTTTTTAGTATATAAAATTAATGATGATAAAAAAAGGCTTTAGTTTAAACTACATACCCATGCATGAATTGGTCCAGCAATATGGGTCTATGTCATATCACCAAAGGATGACATCACCAAAGGGCATTACATTAGAAATGCCTTATTGAACCCCCCCCCCCACTAATTAGATATACCAACTCCGAGATTGCACTACAGTGGAGAAAGGGCAAATTTCCTGATCCCTACCGTAATGCAATCTCAGTCAGAATGGTTTGCCGTACGGCATGTTTGACAAAATGCCGTTTAATTATGTCATCCTTCGATGATATGAGATAGACACAGCAATACCCATAAGTAGGAGTATGGATTAAAAAAGATTCAGTTATGGCAACTAGGGATATGTGGGACTAGACTAAAGAGAAAAATATGCAAAAAAATGAGAAACTGTTAGCTCTTGCATATGGATACGGATACAAGCAGTAAAAATGTGTTTAGTCCCTTTAGTTTTATACACAGGTCAGGCACATTTTCATGAACCAAAGAAGTTGGGTACAGTAATTAATAAAGAGTTGAAAGATTTTATTTGGAAGGGTAAAGGGGAAGAGTTAAGTGGGATAGTTTGATCCTCCCAACGAAACAAGGAGGATTAGGATTACCTAATTTGAGGGGATATTTTTGAAGCTACACAGTTAGGCTCTTATACATAATTCAAGCAGAAAGCTACAATTCAAAGTGGAAATACATGATGATGAAGCAGGGGAGCGATTCAAGAAATGTAAAGAATAGAATTTTGTAAGTATATCCTCAAGGAGAATAGCAACTGTCATACAGAATACTATATTCATGAAGTAGCAGAAAGTATACTAAGAACTAAGCCAACATAGGAATGGAGAAAGGAGATTCTGCTGATATAGATAACTGCAATTAGGGTATAGAGAATGCACTATAGGGGGCTGGGGGCTGCTGGAGGAAGCTGGCAAAGGCATTGGGAACAAATAATTAGAGAAGGAAAGGTAACAGAATGGGAAGGCGCCAAGAAGACATTTGGATTGCAAGCTAGTGATTGCCTTCTCTATCAGGGATTGATATCAGAGTATAGACAGAGAAAAAGGGATAGAGGAATCTAAAATGAAAGACATGCACTGAGTTTTGAATTGAATCTACAACAGTAGCTGCTGTTAGAAAGGGGAATAATTAGTATGGCATATAAAATATTGCATGATAACTATATGAATCAATCAGAAGTGGTCAGAAAATTTTGAGAGAGAGATGAATTATGCAATGCACTAAGAAAAAATGGGGGAAATATGTATGGCTCCCAAATATGCATGGAAGACTTCAAAATTTAGGAGTTTTGCCTAGAAATGTTTGCATGGATTCTTCTATACTGAAGCAGACCCCAAAAAATTTTTCCTCAGGTAGATGGCAAACATTGAAGGCATGATAGGGAAGAAATTCGTAACTGGTGTAATGATTTGGCAGAATTTAAAAATTCCCTACAGAGTACTCTGTCAGGAATACTGAGTGAGTAAATGAGTGTAGCTAAGGAAATGATTTTTTGAGCTGAAATAAGCAACAGCCTGACTCCATCTGCAAAAATGGGAAAAAGGGGTTATGGATGGATAGATACAGGATTTGAATTGCCTAGACATTGTAAGGCCTTGTTAAGTTTAATTCTGCTGGCTGCCAAAAAAGAAATTACTAGAAAATGGAAATCAAAATCTAAACCAACAACACTTGAAGTACTGAATATTGTAACAGATAAAAGAACAGGAAGTTGGATCTTTAGAAAGGGGTAGGTGTAAATTACAGACAAAACATGGAAATTGTAGGAACAATACATGCAGAAAACTGTTCTGAAGAAAGAAAGAGGTTTAAGGAAAGGCAGGAATTGAACAATTTAGGTAATATTGCTTTCACTATATGATATATGTGATATATAACATTTGTAAATGTGAACTTGTTAATATGGTTTTATTACTTTTATATAAATGTACATTTGTTTGCCTATTGTCACAAGTGATACTTCAACAAAGGCAATTAAAAAAGGATGGCATAACTGTTAATAGGTTTGGGAAAAAGTATATGCTTCTGTTAATGAGTTTTAGAATTCTGAATCATTACACTCGTATGTTAAAGTTAATTCTGACTAATTGTGAAAGCATGAGTAATGTTTTGGCTTTAGTTTCCTCCTCTGAGAAAATCTGTTTTGTGTAGTCTGGTTTCTTCTGTTTCTCAGGTCACTGCTCATTGTTTGAAGCGTGTTTAAGATTCTGTAGCTACGGTTTCCAGGGCTGTGGCCACTGGTATTGCTTTGAGGAGGTTTGCCTAGCTGCATTCTCAGAATCTCCCAGAAGATGTCAAAAATGAAATTTTAATCTCCCCTGGATAGGAACTTAGATTTTGGACCCACTGTGGCACAAGCTATCAAAAAATGTAATGAGTGAGGTATGGAAACTCTCAGATATTTCAGCCCTCCTTCTCTAAATGGTCCAACGAATTTTCCACTCCCTCATGTAGTTTTGGCAAGAAACAAAATAAACAGTCTCAGCAGAATGCTGGTAAGCAAGCATTTAAAAAGCAATGGCAGGAAAGTTCCAAAAAGAAAGCTGGACACCCACCGCCTGAATCAAATGACGTTCAAATATGCCAGAATTACTATTTAACGAGCCTTCCCCTCCCATTCTGGCAGTCCCTTACCTCTTGCAGAGAATCTGAACCTCTATGTCTCTCTTTGGCAACAGATGTTTCAGTAAAATGAGTTCTGAAGCTGATACAGCTAGGATTCAGATGGCAGTAGGAGAAAATTCTTCCTTATCATCCAGACCAAACCAGTCTCTTCCCTCCCCATCCTATATCACATGCTTCCTCAGGGGGTAATAGAAACAGTTCCTCTTTCCCACTCGGGACAAGGATTGTATTCAAGAATGATTTTTGCAGCCTTAGACTTAAAAATGCTGATCATCACAATTCTATTCATCCATATTTTAGGAATTTCTTAAGGTTTTGTGTGCACTATTTGCACTCTGCATGTCTTAAAGGGATAGTCAGAGAGTTTTTTTGTTTTGATTCTGATCTTTGTTTAATTTTCAGTCTAGCTTTCTCAGCATGTCCCAGCTTTGGCTGCAGGGGTTGCGGGATGGTTGCTTACATGAAGTTTCAATGGTCTTAGTCAAATTGCAGCTGTACTCACAACAGCTCTCACTGAATAATTCATTAGTTCTTCTGTGCTTTTTATCCTCAGGGAAAAATAGCCTTTCAGGAATTTTATGAGCCCACTTGCTGCTACCTTGCATGAAAGCATATGAGCAATACAAAGCTAAAACATTAGTAAACAAAGATTTCTGTTAATTTAATTTCATATTTTGTGCAGATTTCTGAATGCTAGTTAAGTGCTATGATGTTATGCATGACTGCCACTTGGAATGTAGAAAGCATAAGAATGATGCAAGTTTTGAACAGTAGTAGAAGCAGTCTTCTTTTTTTCATGTTTTGTTTTTTTATCTCTGAATACTAGCCAAAGGTAATGGTTTTCTGACCTGCTGTAAAAAAAATGTGTGTGACACAAGCAATAGATTAATTTTAAACAATGAAGTCCAAACCTTACTGTCACAATGGGGGCTGTGCAGTAAGGCAACTTGTGGCAGTTTTACATACTAATTCTGAGGCTGCTTTACTACGGAATAAAAGGAATATGTCAAGAGACTGCCAAGATTTAGTAAAAATTCACTAAACTGTACTCTTTTGACTATACTTCTCGTAGTTATGGTATGCAGAATAAATAAAGGAAATAAAGAGTTGCACAATTATGATAAGCTTTTTGACGAGTTCATAAGAAGTAAATGCTGAAAGTCTTGCGTAACCACCCTCACCATAAACACATACAAAAATGTAACAACCTTATTGTTTCCCAGTGATTGGGGATTAAAGACTGACAGGAACTGAAAACTGTTGATTGTGTTCACCAGAGAGAATGAAAACAGGGCTGCATAAAGTAAATTGAAACCAGGAGCAGGGTTGGTGATGACATGGTAAGTGGGTGGTGACAACTGGGACATATCAGGACAAGTTTCTTTTGGTCAAAATTTTAGACTCGTTGATTGTTCCTTTAATATAATTAAGTAGTCTTGCCTTTTTGCTATACCTGTGAGACCATTCATATTCCAGGATAATATGGCAAGAAGTTATTATTCCCACCTATTGTATATGGCAGCTTTTTAAAAATTTCTAATTCCAGCTTTTGTGATACAAGTACCCATTAACGAGTGTACGTTAATCCTTTGTCCTTTTTTCCCTTATCATCAACATTGGAGCCCATGTCACATTTTACAAGACTTTTTGTTTAAAAAATAACTCAAACAAAAAAGCAAACAGAACCCCAGAACACATTTCTTCAAATAAGTAAGTTTAACCCTCCTAATAGGAAGATTTATGCCAAATAGACAGCAGCGAATATGGGTCCTAATTAACCTGAAAATGAGATGATCCATGCTAAGATGCATGCTATTGCCTGTGCTTCTACATATGCTAATTGGTGTCTGTTTTTTTTTTTTTTTTTATCTTTACTCCCTCTCTTCCATACGTGAAAACTACATGCATACTTTCAGAAATCATTAACTTTTAGCCTTGACGAAACCAGTGTTTTGTCTTTTACTGCACTATTATCAGCTTGCCTTCGTGGAAGACAACAAATAAAAATGTAGTCCTGCTACTGCAGCTTGAAAGACAAGCAGAAACATTTATTGCTAAAGGAAAACTTTACATTACATGCGGTGGACTCATATTTACTTGCTTCCACTTAAACTTTGCTATTAGATTAAGCCAATGGTCTTAATCCAGATAAAACATATCGGTTTCTCTATATATTATGATCTGTGTACTTTAAACTCCATCTCCCACCTCAACAACCCAAGATTACAGCCTATTACCTTAAACATGCTTTTGTCTAGCTTTTCTTCTCTTTTTGCAGTATAATGCCTAAATTTCTTAATGCCAAAAAGAAAAAAGGAAGAAACAAGAAAGAAAAAAGGCATGCACTTATTTTAATAACTTTATCACTCAAGAAAACAACTAAAATACTTCACTGTAAAATATGCAATTTATAGTATGTCACTTTTGTGTTGGTACAAGAATGAACAAGTCTTTGTGGGTTCTGTTTAAGTAGCTTTATTCTATACAAACACATCACTGTAGAGGCTTATTGATTATGATTAAGTAACTTCTATACAAACTAACTACTGCAATCATACATCCTACATGCTTCTACAAAATGGCACTAGGGATTGCATGTGTCTGGAATTTATACATGCAAGCACAGCCTCGCATGCTTCTTAAAGACATAGCGCACACAAGTTATACTCTGATCTACAGCCTCCCTCTTTGAGAAATAGATCATGGAATTTGTCATGAGATTATTCAGCAGGCAGAAATCACAGACAATCTAAAGACATGCATTATACAATACTAAGTACACAGATATATACAATTAAGTCCATGTTGCTGTGTATTTCACACTAGGCTTAGAAACTCATCGATATCATGTGACATAAAATTGGGAATCAGATTTAACTGGGACAGTCTCTGCAAAATGGTTGACCTGTGGAATGTTCAAATTACTCTCTGGAACAGAATCAGATTTTTAAACACATTCTGGTCTGAAAACAATGTCTGACATTCTTTGATTTAGACTTTACATCACAGATACAATGTTGTGATTGCAATGACGATGATTCTGGTACAGGAAGAAGTTGTCTGCGATTCCTCCTATACTCCACATCCTTGGAGCTTACTAAATAGGATCTCGGCTTGGCAACAGATGCCTGTAATCTGTCCTATTTGATCAAAACCTTTCATTGTCTGAATTTGTACCGTCTTTCCTTCCTCAATGAACGAAGTAATCTGCTCGATCTGTCGAAGGTTTTATTGTTCTTAGAGTTCAGCTATAACAAACTTGATGAAATAGGTAATAGTTCTAGTTTGTCTGGAATGAGCAGGTGAGCCAGGAATATCATTAGGAGGGGTTTCTCAGATTAAGTAAATTCAAGAATATATCGGTATTGTCACACTTTGACTTTTCAAGTAATTGTTTTACACTCTGCACTGCACATTCAGCTAGATCACTGGATTTGAGGATATTCAGGACTTCTAGTGACATGTACAAAGCCCCATTGTCTTGCAAATTTCTGAAACAACTGGCTAGTAAACTGAGTACCATTCTCAGAATAAAGTTTGTGTGGACTACCATGAACTGGGAAATGATGTTTTAGCTTATTGATAACAGCTGTTGAAGTTAAGTTTGATAGCAGATCAATTTCAAACAAATTCAAGAAAGAGTCTACTAAAACCAAATAGTGTTGATCATTCAGTCAAAGATATCAGTTGCTACAGTAGACCAAGGTAATACAAGTACTGGATTTAGCTGAAGCGGTTCTCTTTGCAAATGTCCTCTGGTTCTATTACATACTGAACAAGAAGAAAGAACTCTATCAATGTCTTTTGGTAATGAAAGCTAAAATACTAGTTCTCTTGCCTTTCTCTTAGTGGATAATGTATCACATTCAAACTTAGAAATCCTACCCTCCAAGATGGGGACATCCACCCCAACCCTGGACCTACTTTCCCTTCCCCCCTAGTGTCAATACACAAACTTGATAATAGCTTCCTAATAGGACATCTTAATACCCAAAGCATAAACAACAAAATACCCCACCTGCATGCCCTCCTTCATACACACTCATTTGATATTCTCTGCCTCACAGAGACATGGCTGAAACCATCCACCAAAGACACTGAGATCATTCCCCAAGGCTACAATATAATCAGACTCGACCGTCCAAACCGCAAAGGTGGTGGAGTTGCAATTCTTTTTAAAAATCATCTGAATATAACTACCCTTCCTGCCTCTCCATCCCAAGATAGCAAGTTAGAAGCAATCATTACAAAACTCCAGTTGAATTCCAAAAATCCCTTTATATTATCTGTATGTACCTCCCACCTGGTGACAATATACCAATCCTGGAAAATTATCTTAGTTGGATAACTACTACATATCCCCAAGAAACTGTTATACTAGGTGACCTGAACATAGACTGGAATAACATTAATACTGAAAATCCTTCTTCTCATATCAACCTACACGGCTTCATCCAAACCATCACCTCTACTACTAGGCTAAACAAACATAGTAATAGAGAAAGCATTTTAGACTGGATACTTATAAATAGAAGTAAAGATAACTACAAATCAGGAACCTTGCCAGATGATATCAGTGACCACTCTTTAACATTCATAATTAGGGAAAAAGCCGATTGTGTAAACCCACCCACTACAAGAAAAATACGCACCATCAAACATTTTAATCCCGATCTATTTCAGGCTGAACTTAGTGCATGCAACTGGAATCCCTTAAAAACACTTCCTCTTGAAAATGCAATATTATACTTCAACAAAATCTTTTTATCCATTCTTGACTTACATGCTCCTGAACGCATCATTAGAATGAAATCTAATACTGCCTCCTGGCTCTCCCATGACACCAAAAAACTTATTCTCACCAGAAATAAAGTCTGGGCCTCATGGAGATCCCATAGAAATAACCAAGATCTCCTAAACTTCCGCCAGCTCAGAAATCTAACAAAAAAGTCAATAATATCTGACAAAAGAAATTTTACTTTGAACTGCAACAGACCCATGTCAATAATTCTAAACTTTTCTGGTCTTCTGTCAATAGACTTCTCTCCCAGGTACTTATAAAACACCTTCCCCTATTAATGCTGACCCTGATACTCCTCAGCAAACTGCAGATGCTTTCAACTCTTTCTTCACTGAAACTATCCAAGCTCTAGCTAAACAACTAAATGCCAACAACTTAAACCCACCAAATAACCTAAGAAACTCTACCTCTAAATTCTCTCTACAACCTGTCTCCACATCTTACATATATAGACTCCTGCACAAACTAAAACCCTGTACCCCCTCTGCTGACAAACTCCCCTCACTCTTTCTACAAAAAGCTGCTAAGGTTATCGCTTATCCTATATCTATCCTCATAAATAGGACAATCAAAGAAGGAAACATCCCAGATATCTGGAAAGTCTCTCATATTATCCCACTTCATAAAGGTGGAAACTCCTTAGAATACTCTAACTATAGACCAATTGCTCTCCTCTCACCTTTAGCCAAGATCATGGAGAAATGTATACACCATCAACTTGTACAACATCTCTCTCTTCACAACATAATAGCAAACTCTCAACATGGTTTTAGACCACATCATAGTACTACTACTGCCCTGCTTTCCTTTGTAGACACTATTAATCAAAACCGTAATAATAACCTACTCTCTTCTGCCCTCTTCATTGACCTCTCCAAAGCATTCGACATGGTCAACCACTCCTTATTAATTAATACTCTTGAATCCCTATCTTTTGATATTCCAGCCATTAAATGGTTTAATTCCTATCTTACAAATAGAAAACAAGCTGTTCTTTGGGACAACCATATTTCATCACTCTTGCCTGTTTCTATCGGAGTTCCACAAGGCTCAATTCTTGGCCCACTTCTCTTTTCTCTCTTCATTAATGATCTTCATACTATAATCCCTCAAGCAACCTGCATTCAATATGCTGATGATTCTACACTCATCTGCACTGCATCCTCCACCCCAGAGCTTATCTCTCTTACTCAAAATGTCTTCAATACCATAGAAACATGGTTCTCCAGCCGATTCCTCTTATTAAATGCTAAAAACTAAACTGCTCCTTTTCACACCCACTTCTAGGACATCCCCTTAAACTTCTCTATCTACTCCAACAGTGCCACTGTCATTTCACCTGACTCTACCACTAAATTGCTAGGTATTACCATTGATAATAATCTCTCTTTCAACCAACACATAAACAACTCCATAAAACAAGTCAACAGAAAAATAGGATCCTTATATCGAATCAGACCGTTCCTTACTCCATCTACCAGAACTAGGATTGCTCACTCCCATCTTATTTCTACTCTTCTTTATGCTTCACCTATCTTCACCAACCTCAAGAAGAACAACCTAAACAAACTAACTACCTGCTACAATAACATTGCCGCTTGCTACAGGTAACACCTTCAGAACTCATCACTGTGTTAACTTGAAGCAACTAGGCTGGCTAGAGTATCAGAACTATCTTGCAATCCACCAACTTACCATTGCCCACAAGATACTGTACCAACCAAACAACACCCCTATACTCTCTCAACTCATAATCCCCTATAATAATCTCAACTCTCTCCGCTCATCTACGGTTACTGGCTAGTTCCATAAAATCAAACAACACTGCTGGTGACTCCTTTTACCAATTCTGTAGGTTCAAAATGGAATTCGCTACCTAGCGACATAACAAAGATTACATCACTACCTCTCTTCAAACAAAATATTAAACTCCACTTCCAAAATCACTGGCTCTGCTCCTGTAGCAAACCTGATTAACCTGATTCCCAATACTTTAACTTTACTATAACTACCTCTTCTCTGACTCTACTTCTCCACTAGGCATTCTTCCCTTCCTCTCACACTGTCTACTAACTTGCTTCATTGCCTATTACTGTCCTAACTTAATACTTTTAATAATATAACTCCCTTTTATTTATTTTATTCTTTTCCTCTTATTCTTTACACTCTTTTTCTTTACCTACTCTCCCTGTATCCATACCTTCATGTATCTCTGTCTTTCTGTATAAAATTTAACATCTTTTCCCTAGTCTGTAACTGTGACAGGAAGTAATTAATTCATGCACCTTTAATCTTAAGACATATAGCTTCTTATTTTCTTGTAAATATGTATGATAGAAATTAATACTTGTAGTAACAATCTTAAATTGTTCAATTTGTTATTAATGTTTCATTAACATGCATACTAATATTTTTTGTCTCTATGTACTAATTTTTGTGGAGCTTTTCTCCCCGGGCCTCTACTGAAAATGGAATTTTCTCCAGCTAGACTAGCCCGGTTAACAAATGTAAAATAAATAATAATAAATAAATAAATAATAAACCTGAAAGACCACAAAGCATAATTCAAATATATTCTTGGGATAAGGAAGCAGAGACAACAATTTTAGGACCTTTGAAAATAATACCATCTTCCATCAACAATTCATCTCTGTAAGGAAAATAAGATTGCACCTCAGGTGATACACTAGATTGCTTTGATGGCCATCTGACATTGATATAGTTGTTAAGCTTTTGTGAAATTGGATCAGTCATAGTGTGATCTCTCAACTCATCAAGTCTTGTGGTGGAAAAATTATGCACTGACATTACATCAAAGTCAAAAGTTTCAGTATCAAGCTGTTTTGTTCAACTTCTAGGCAATATGGATAAGGTATCAGCCAGATAGAGCAATTTACCTTTAGTGTAGACCATTTTGAAATTGTACTTTTGCAATTTGAGCATCATTCTTTGTAATCTTGCTGGAACGGAATGGTACTTAGAGGCTGATGATCAGTTTCAATCTGAATAGGGCGACCATAAATATAATTGTGAAACTTGGAACATGTGAAGACTATCATCAAAAGCTCTTTCTTGATTTAAGCATAATGCATCTCGGTTTGAGTAAGTGTCTTAGATACATAGATGCATAGGCTACTGGTCTGCCCTCTTGAAGAATAACTGCACCTAAACCAAATTCTGAAGCATCACAGGAAGGACCAACTGGTTTATTCATATCATAGTACCTTAACGTAGGTGGGGTGGCAATTTTCTGCTTAAGGTCATCAAACGCCTTCTGATGATGTTCCAACCACGACCATACACCATTTTTGCAATGTTAGCTCTCTTAAAGGTGCTGTCAATTCACTGAAATCTGGTATAAACCTGCCTATTTGACCATGCCCAGAAAATGCTGTAAACTTTGCACATTATCTGGTGGTGACATCTCTAAAATAGCCGTTTGTTTGGCTGAGTCAGGTCTTAAGCCTATACTTGTAAACAAATGTCCAACATAGGTTACTTCTGGAAGTCTGAATTTGCACTTCAGAGGAGTGAGCTTCAAATTTACGTCATGTGCTCTGTCTAGAACTTTCTTGAGGTTTCTGTCATGCTTTGCTTCGCCACTGCCTCCAACTAAGGATAGTCTATTATGGCATAATGATATCCTGAAAAAATTTGTTCCATTGCATGCTGAAAGAATTCACGTGCAGAATTTATTCCAAATGGCATCCTTAGGAATCTGTATCGGCCAGAGTACCAAAAGTAGTTAGAAATGAGGATTTACGATCAAGCGTTATTTGCCAAAATGAAATCTTTGCATCCAAAAGAGAAAATACAGTGGCATTCGGTATTAGAGATGTAACTTCCTCAATTGTACACACTGGATGATATGGCCTTTTTAATGCTTTTTTCAAAACTCTAGGATCAATGCATATTCTGATTTCCTCTGAGCCTTTCTTACGAGGGGCTACCATGGACGACACCCATTCAGTTGGTTCTGTGACTGGACAAATCACTCCCTGCTGCATCATATTATCCAACTGAGCTTTGACTTTATTTTGCACTACTAGGGATGGGGAACTTTTCTTGCTGGTCTGACTACTGGAGTGACTTCAGGATCCAACGTCATGGAATACACAACTGGATGTTTGCCCAACTTGTCATTGAAAACATTAGCAGAAAATGATTCGGAAAAACTTGTACTTGGAACTGCACTCACATGATGAACTTCTTTGGCCAAAGAAAGCAGATTCATTCTATAACCATCTTTGAGATCTAGTAAAGATTGCAGTGGTCATCGGACTACATAGAATAATAAGTTGTAACAGTTCTCAGCCAAATAACATGAAAGTATTACTGAACCTGCGGTCTGAATTTCTTCACCTCCATACGCAACAAGTCTCGCACTGCTAGTCACACTGAGTTGTTCCTTAGTTCTCACGCTTGCAAATGTGTCTGCTGATATAAGATTACACTTTAAACCAGTGTCTACTTTGAGCTCTGTGGATTTTCCATTGATCCGAACTGTAGAAAACACTTCACTCCTTGTTAAGTTTACTGCATCAACTCTTTCTCAAAGTACTGAGACACCAGCCACACAGAAAGCTGACTGTTTCGGCTTTACTTTATCAAATTGCTTCTTTGTTTGACTTTTCTTTACAACAGAGTGAGGCTTAGATGATTTGTAAAACTAATGGAAATGGTTCCATTTTTTACACATGTGGCATTGCTGACCATATGCTAAACACTTCTCTCTTTTAAACTCATGATTTGCACCACAATTGCGACAGTTAACAATAAAGCTAGACTTGGGTTTTGCTGACTCACGTTTGTGTTGCACTGAGATGACGGTGGTGCTTGCACTTTTTTTGGAACTTTCTGGAAAGCTTCATACCCTCTTTTGAAACCCTGTGGCTGCTCTTTGCTTAGACCTGTTTCTGTTTTCCACATGTTGCATACTATCTACGTTTGCTCTGGACCTTAACTGAAACCGTGCTTTTGTCACTCACAAGCATGTTCGTATGTCTTTCTGTCACCTCATGGATGTGACAAATCTCTACTGCTTTGCTTAATGTCAAATCACTGTCACAAAGTAAAATCTTTCTCACTGCAGCAGTATTAATACCACACAAGTCTGTCCTTTATCAGCGTATCTTTCAAATCACCAAACCGATGCAGTTCAGCTTTGTTTCTCAAGTCAGTTACATAAACTGCAAATGTTTCCTCTCGTTTCTGATCTCTTGTGTAAAACAAAAGCCTCTCTAATGTAATGTTCGTCTGGGGGAGGGGTTACACATTTCTCTGAACTTACGCTTTAAACACTCAGGGTCTTCCCTTAATTCAACTTGCACAACAACATGGTGGTCTGCACCTTCACCTTCATACACTGCTACTGCATATACAAATGAAAATTCTCTTTCTATGGCCTCTTGAGCCTTCTAGACTTAACAAAATAAATGGTGTTGCTCATGCCTGTTTATCTGCATAAGCTGCTTGTATGAAAATATCACACTCTTGTTCAAATATTCTCCAGTGCTCTGTAATATTCTGATCAAATACAAGTGGTTGAGGTTTTCGAAATCTGTCTGCCATACTAACACATACCAGCAAAGGATCTTGCAAATACGTACAAATATACACACATACACATGTGCATAACTGGCATAAACACAATTTGTTCAATGCTTTTGTGCTCTGTACTTATACTTTCTTTCAGAATTATGAGAATGAACAACCTTGTAGTACTTTCAAATAACTGGACTTTAACTTCTCAGGCTTCTTGATGCTTTACTGCATTTTGCGAAACAGCTTTTCAACTTCTCGATGCTTTACAGTACTTTGCGAAATAGCTTTTTAGATTTCTCAATGATTTACTGTACTTTGCGAAATAGCCTTTTAAACCTTTCGATATGTTACATAACTTTGTGAAATAATTTCTCTGGCTTTTGCGATGCTTTATGAAATCTTCGACTGATAAAGGTGGAAATGCTGAAATCATTTATTTGCGGAATTGGTAAAGGCAAAAATGCTAAGGTCATTGATCATCACTCGCTATGCTTGCAGAATTGGCAAAGGCAGAAGTGCTAAAATCGTTTGCTTCAAAATTGGTAAAGGCGAAAATGCTAAAGTAGTCGCCTGGAACTTCATTGATAAAGGTAGGAATGCTACAGTCATGCGCCATCATTTGTCAAAGCCATCACTTTAAGAAACATTTGAGAACTTTACAATGCAATTGAGCAATTCATGAGCAGTGTAATAATCGTGTAATCTTTTGTAAGAAACACCTTCTTTTATCAATGCAAGAAACATATCAAGTAACTGTACAATCCAATAAAATCAACTTCTGTTGCCCAAATTCAATATCTTTTGAAGTATCTGCACTTTGCAAATAACTACATGCAATACACTGAAATGTCTCAAAATGGCAGTACATTGCTAGGCAACTCTTTACAGTACAAGAAGCACTATGTAATGGTGGCACTCTGCAAAGAGACAAACCCAGTACAAGAACTTTTCTTCAAATACCTTTGCTTTGACTGGATTACACGAGATAGTTGCACTTTGCACACAGTGAATGCTTTGAAATACATGCACAGTAATAAGCACATACTTTAAGCACTTTTACACACACTGAGATACTTCGAATAACTTTAATTAAGCCCTTGATACAATATGAAGTCATAGTTATGCCCAAACACAGCACTTTGCCCAAACAGTAGTCGCCTTGCTTTATGTTTGCTTACTGTGCTCTTTTTTTTTTTCTTTATTCTATTATTTTTGCTTAAGCCCTTTTTATGCCCAACATGCTTTTTTTGTGCTCATTTTACTCTAAACATTCCCAAGTCTGCCTCAAATACATTTGTTTCATACGTTAAAGTCAATCGCCTTGTCAAATACTTGTATCTTAAACATTTTCTTTAATTAACAAACTTTTTGTACTTTCCGCTTGCCTGATAATGTGGTTTTTGCCCTTGTAATGCCCTTTCTTGCCTCTTTGCATCGAGTAAATAATTTGCATTATTTTTCATTACCTTTAATTCTGTCTGGTTGTGTTTGTACTCTTTTCTCCCTTTTTTACCTTCGCTGTCATCTTTACATCTGATGGCTCCAAATGTTCTTCTCTTTTCCAACCCGGTTCAACACCATGTCACTTTCGAGTTGGTACACGAATAAATGAGTCTTTGTGGGTTCTGTTTAAGTAGCTTTATTCTATACAAACACATCACTATAGAGGGTTACTGACTATAACATAACTAACTTATATACAAACAAACTACTGCGATTATCCATGCTCACTCACTGGCTGCTTCTACAAAATGGCATTAGGGATTGCATGTGTCTGGACTTTATACATCCACACACAGCCTTGCATGCTTCTTAAAGACATAGCACACACACGTTACACTCTGATCTACATATAAAGTGTTTCATATACATATTGTTCAGAAAAGAAACCATTTTACTTACAGTTACCTTTTTCCTTCCTCCTCCCCTCTCCAAATATTAATGACATCAGGTGAGGCAAATGCCTTTTGGTTCTTCACAAGTTTAAAAAAGTCAACATAAGTCCACTCTTTCCACTTATTCTTACACAGCCATATTTCTCAAGTGCGATTGATGCTTTGCAGTCTCACATTTAGTCATTAATATCCATGTTGCTGGTCTTCTTCATGTTCATCTATATCTCCCAACTCCAGATTCCGGTTCAATTCCATGGGGCTCCCAATTCTTCTGGCCAAATCCTGTGCTCTTCTCTGTTTCAAGCATTTTCCTTTGGAACAGTGGAATAGGTTTCACTGGCAAAATTTCTCTGTGTGCTTCATTATCAGAAGAATGAGTCCCCTTCTGCTTGATGCCTCATTTTTTGCTGGACAAACACTTGCATTTCCTCCTTAGCCTGTTCTGCATCAAAAAATTACTTTGATCCTCCAGGAAAAAATATTCTGAAGACAACTGGATACAGCAGGTTACACCTGCCTATCAACATTCCCTAACTACTGGAATAAATGTGTTTCTCTTCTGCCTGATGTACAGTGAATAACCATTTTCCATAAACACACTATTGTCTCTAACTTTTAATACTTTGCTCTTTTGTACAGTTATTTTCAGGATTAACTCTTTCTGCTGACAGGTTTGCATCTTTACTAATAAAGGTCTTGGCTGCTTTCTCACGGCCAGATTTGGAGCATACACATAGTCTGCCCTTTCAATTAACATATCCTAGTATGGAATACCAGCCCAGTTGCTTATTTGTGCTTTCACAAAATGAATACACTCTGCTTCTTTTAGTTACTCTGCTAAAGCAGAAAATCTCAGATTTTCTGTACATGTTCTGTCCTCTAATTCTACCATTTTTGAAACATCTCTTCTTGAGCAGTCTCATAATCAACCAGCCTTTTTTTTCAATTCGACCACTGATATTAACAGTTTTATCAGCTCTTCTGAATATCTGTTTAATGTTTCTTCCATTTTTTCCAGCCTTCTGTTATTTTAATTGATACATTCCTTCAGTGCATTATTTTAATCATCTCTGAGCACATTTGACTTTTTCCTCTAGATTACTGGAAGTCATGTCTTGCACCAAAGCTGGAGCTTGAACTGTTTTTTGCTTAATGACTGCAGGATCCTTCCCAGTCAGTGTTTTATCTTCACTTTTTCAAGGTGATTTTCTTTCAGGCTCTCTTAATTTCTTGTTTGCAAGCATCCAGGCAGTAAACTTAATAGCTAATAAATTGATTTTATTCAAGTTGGCAACATCTCTGGCTGCAGTGTTTCAGGTTCTGTTTTCACACTGGGAAAGCTAAAACTAAGCTGTTGATCACTGTGTAGCCATCTTGCAAAAGTTATACCACCCTTGTTAGAAGGAGAAGGATTATAATTAACAAAATGATTGGCAGCAGATGGATTAACTAGAGCTACAGCTGCTGGGGTCAGGTACAGGTTGAGTGTATAAAAACTTGAAAGACTGAGGAACTGTGTACATTCTTCCTGCTTTCTTAAGTGCAGATGATTGTCCAGGGAACCACAGGTTGTGACAAACATATCCTCCAGTGCTGACAGCACTGGGGTGATGAGTGGAGGTTTTGAGAATTCCAGCTTTCGCAATTCACAGTATTTCCTGAGGGACTAAGAAACATCAGTATTCTCCCACTGAAATTACTGGTAGATGCTGGAAATAATTTCAGAGAAAATGAATCCCTTACAGGAAGATACAGACACCATACTATCCTCAGACTCTGAATCGGATACATGAGGAGAAAAATTTGCATTTGTCCCTTCACAGTCCCCTACAGATTCAACATCTTGAAATTCTTCAGGGGAAAGAGGAATCCTCTTCCTTTTACCAGAAATCATCGTAAAGAAGGGTCAATAGCCTGTATAAGATTGTTTGTTTAATTTAACTGTGGAGGCTGCCCACTAAAGTGTGCTAGCCTGTGTAACTAATTTATCACTGTTTCTGCATTTTCTGTGTGTTTCTACCAAAAAAACAAAAAAATAATCCTTGTTTTCCCACCTCTCCTCGACTAGTTTAGACCAGTTTATAGGCATTGCTGTATTCTGGGCTGTGGTGTAGTTCCTGTGTTGTCCATTACCTTACTTGGATAGAAGGAAGTTTCTTTGCTCACCAGTGGGAGTGGGGAGCCTTGAGCAGCCTACCTGTCCCTGTAGGAAGTGACCTCAGCACAAGAAGCTGTAGTCATTGGTTGTTTTGGACCATTTCTAGCTCTTTTGTAGTTCACTGTTTAAAATCCGCCTCTGGGCGTTTTTTTCTGGCTATACTGCTCAGACAAGCTCCTCGTGGTTCTGCAGAGTGGTCCTAGCAGCAGGGAACTCAGAAAAGTGACTACTTTCTGGATTTAAGTATTTTTGCTTTTTTTCAACTTGGAATAGCTTCTGTAGCTTACCCTGAACTAGCTTGAACTGTTTCTTAACTGTTTGCAGCATTATTTTAAAGTCTGAACTTAAAGTTACATTTTAGTCAAATTTGATCGAAAGTTTGTTTGTTTGTTTAATTTAACTGTGGAGGCTGCCCACTAAAGTGTGCTAGCCTGTGCAACTAATTTATCACTGTTTCTGCATTTTCTGTGTGTTTCTACCAAAAAAACAAAAACATAATCCTTGTTTTCTCGCCTCTCCTCGACTAGTTTAGACCAGTTTACAGGCATTGCTGTATTCTGGGCTGTGGTGTAGTTCCTGTGTTGTCCATTAACTTACTTGGATAGAAGGAAGTTTCTTTGCTCACCAGTGGGAGTGGGGAGCCTTGAGCAGCCTACCTGTCCCTGTAGGAAGTGACCTCAGCACAAGAAGCTGTAGTAATTGGTTGTTTTGGACCATTTCTAGCTCTTTTGTAGTTCACTGTTTAAAATCCGCGTTTGCACGGCTTTGCGCGGTTGTGCGCATAGCGCAGCGCCGGTTAAACTTTTTCTGGCTCCGCCAAGTCTGCTCTTCAAATTTTCCCTTAAGGAAGCTCTACTCTTAGTATAACCAGACTACTCACTATATTATAAGCCTAGCACTTGTTCTCAATGCTTCTCTACTAAGTAAAGCACTACATCTACTTACCACCCCTGTGAATATCCACTTCCCTTAAAGGTACAGCACTCCCTTATACTGTTCTAGCATGTCGAGTGGTAGATTACTGGCGTCGTCTCCAATTCAGCTGGTCAATCTGGGTATCTTGAGACAATGCTACAATTGTCTCATGTACACAGACAGCCCTCTCCTCCTCCCAACAAACACAAATACATGTGAGAGATGCAACTATATAGCCAGACTGGAGGCTGAACTCTCTCAACTCAGGGCTGGTATGACCAGACAGGAGGAGATGGCAACCACACACACAACAATCCCAGTCCCACACAGACCTACCACAACTGCAAACCAAGCACATAAAAACACAAAGACATACTCGGAGGCTCTAATAAAAAACTTACCAAAACAACACGGGTTCCCAAAGTAGACATCCAAAAATCCACCACCTCAAAACAAAACACATGCAACACATACTTCAATAAATCATTGTGTCAACCAATCACAGCCCTTAAGGCCAAACACCTTGCCTGATACACTAGTAATAGGTGACTCTATAGTCAGACACACTGATGTCCCACTGACCAGGCTGAACAAGGAGAAGGTGACTGTGAGCTGTCTATCGGGAGCTAGGATCCAACACATAACACACGCACTCAAGTCACTCCAAAGCAAGTACAAATATGACTCCATCATTGTCCATGCTGGTGTGAATGACCTGAGATGTACCTCCCTGGACTACATGAAAAGAGACATAGAGGAGCTCTTCGATTATGTAGCCCAGGCTGGTATGACCCTGACCCTGAGCAGCATCTTGCCCTCACCAAGAATGATACCACAATACAAAGACAAGATGATCAGCTTTAACAATTGGCTCAAGTACTGGTGTCTTTCTAAGGGGATCCAATGTCTGTCTGCCTGGGATGACATGTTGGACAAGCCACGCTGCTTCGCAAGGGATGGCTTACACCTGTCACCACTGGGCTTCCGGATATTGGCTAAGGCTCTTGCCACCCCATAGTGCTTTTTTTAGCCAAGGCTCAAAAGACAAACCCACCTCCTTAGAAAACAAAAATGGAAAAAAACTAAGGGTAATGCTGCTCAACGCCAGAAGTCTAAATCTCAAGATGCAGGCACTTGATGCACTCCTCAGCATGGAGAACATCGACGTCTGCAGTAACTGAAACCTGGTTCAAGGCTCCTGAGAGCACCCCAGTGCTACCAGGCTATACCTCGTATCATGCTTTTCGGCCCCAAAACCCGGGCCGAACCACAAAGGGAGGGGGAGTGTCCATATTCATCAAGGACACCCACACCTCCAGGTTAGTAGCAACACATGAAGCATCAGAGGCCATACAGGTGCAACTAACCATAGGCAAAACTGCTATACAACTGGTAGCATGTTACAGACCACCCTCCCAATCTCAAGAACCCCACTCAGCCTTCCTGAAGACATTGGAGGATATGAATGTATCACAAAATACCATCATACTGGGAGACTTCAACTACCCAAACATAGATTGGGTACATTATTCTAGCCCTATTACCCTAGCCCAAAGGTTCCTGGAATTCATAAATTCAAATGCACTGGAACAACTAGTCAACTCTCCCACTAGGGGAGATAATATACTAGACCTGATCATCACAAACATGGGGACAAAATGCTCCACACCAGAAGTATACCCATCACTAGTGAGATCTGACCACAAACTAATCACCCTGGATATACATATCCCACCTCCACCCCCAGCACAAAAGACCACAGTGAAAAACTTCTCTAAAGCAGACTTCACTCTTCTTAAGACTGAGATGGTATCCTTTAAGCCCACTGTGCCAGTGGATACCACATCCCACAATGCCGAATCCTTCACAAATGCTTTCTATGGGCATCTCCAAGAATGCATGGATCATGCAATCCCAAACAAATCCAAATCCCTCTCCACCAAAGGTAAGCGTCCTGTCTGGTGGACCTCAGCCATAAACAAATTGTATAACAAAAGAAGAAAGTTACTGTACGTCAGAGCAAAATCCCATGAAGGGAAGACATCTCTGATCAACATTAGCAGAAAACTACGTTTTCTCATAAAAACATCCAAGGCCAACTTTGAGAGAAAAATCGCTAAGGACACTAAAGATAACCACAAAGCCTTCTTCAGCTATGTTAGAAACCTGGGCAGAAACCCTCAGATATGCTCAGAGTTGGTTCAAAACAACAGAAAATACACTGAACCCACAGATATTGCCAACATTCTGGCTGACAGGTTCAGTGCAAATTTCTCCCCTCCTTCACCCCCAAAAGAAGAAATACTTATCCCAGCTGAATGTAATCGCCCTGTCATCTCAGATGTCCAAGTGAGAACCGCCCTAAACAAAGCAAAAAAACACAGCATCAATGGGACCTGACGGTATCCCGGGTTACGTGTTACGTGAACTCCAAGAGGAGCTAAACCCACACATAAAAATGCTATTTAACCTTAGCCTTACTTCGGGATATGTACCTGAACACTGGCGTACAGCAACAGTGGTCCCACTCCACAAGGGGGGTGCCTCTACACACCCTGGAAACTACCGCCCCATAAGCTTAACCAGCCTGGTCTGCAAAGCTATGGAAAGAATCATTATGGAGCTCATAAACAGAGACATAGGGGACCTACAGACACTTGACCCCACCCAGTTCGGCTTTGTAAAGGGCAGATCCTGCCTTTTAAACCTGGTTGACTTTTTCGAAACAGTCACTAGAGCCATTGATGAGGGCAAAGCAGTCCATACAGCATACCTGGACTTGGCTAAGGCCTTCGACACAATACCCCACTCAGGCATCATAGATAAGCTCAACAGCTTAAAAGTAAACCCTTATGTCACTAGATGGGTTGCAAACTGGCTAAAGGACAGAACCCATAAAGTTAAAATCGCTGGAGCAATGTCAGACTCAAAGCCAGTGGTGTCCCACAGGGATCTGTCCTGGGACCCCTCTTGTTCGGCATTTATTTCTCAGATGTTAAAGCAAACATGGGAGGGCTGTGGCTGACAAAGTTCGCAGATGACTGCAAACTAGGCGCCATAGTCGATACACCAGCCGACACACACATCCTACAAAAAGGACTCACAGAAATGGACAACTGGTGCCGGAGTCACGGCCTTAGACTAAATGCCAAAAAATGTATAGTCATCCCCTTTGGGAAAAACAAAGTACCCACAAAATATCACATAGACAGCAACCCACTGAGTACGGAAAAAGTAATCAGAGACCTAGGGACCCAAGTCGACAGCGACCTCTCATTTGACACCCACGTCGCCAAAGTGGTTAGAAAAACATTCTACCTTGCACACCTCATCATGAAGGGATTCACATCCAGATCCAAGGATGTCATTGTACCCCTATATTCCTCCCTCATCAGACCCATGATTGAGTACAATGCCCCATTTGGTATGCACCTCACCCGGCATTTGCAACAGCTGGAGAGACCACAAAAGTACCTCACCAAGAGGATCAAGGGTCTCCAACATATGTCTTATTCTGTAGCATACCGCCTGCTCAGAGGTGATCTCTGCCTGACGTACAAGGCCATGTCCAATCAGGATCTGATGGATATGTTCCACCTCAAAAAATCCAAATCCATCAGGACCACAAGAGCTAAAGACTTAAACCTCGGCACAAGTATGAATAGGACATGCTGGAGGGATAGATTCATAACCCAGAGGCTTCCCATGCTTTGGAACAAGATCCCAGTTCATATTAGGCAGAGCCCCTCACTGACTCTCTTCAAGAGAAATCTTGATGAGTGGATGGGAGATCGTAAGTTTACCCCAGGGGTCACATCTGTGTCACTGCTAGACAGGGGCACAGTAAACTAATTCTATTATATAAGGGGACCTTCATTGTGTCACTACTAGACAGAGGCACAGTATTCTAAATTTATTCTGTACATTTTTTGCACCATTTCATGGGGTGGCAAAAGATACATCACTATGGCTAGGCTTACAAATGCCCCAGGGCAGATAGCCTAGTACTATACTATAAAACTAAGATCCTGAGCAAAGTGCAATAAATCAATCCTGACCAGAGAAGCAGACACAGAAGACAAATGTTTAATTTTCTATTCCCTTTCTGACAGGAAAGTTGGGGAAAACAGAAAGGGTACTGCCAGCAACAGCTTCCTCAGGGATGGGCATAACATTTGGCAAAAGCAGAGGAAGTGACCAACCCCTGGTACATGATGGCTGTATGGATGACACCAGGGGGATCTGTGGAAAAAATGAGTGGTCTGAGGAGACAGCTTTGCCCAAAACAGAGTGACCCACCTGCAGTTAATACAAATTAATAGCCTGCTGTGGTGGTAAAGGCTGCATAGCTAACGTTTTCTTTTTGTGTCTGAAAGAAGGTCTGAGTGAGGACTGATACTTTGTTCCGTAGTCAAGCTGAAAATGGTGCTTGTTTCCTGGGGAAGCTTAGCAGGAACAGTTGGCAAAACAGGAAAACTGCAAAAAAGTAACTTTTCCCCTATAGAAAAAAAGACAGTGAAAAACACTTTAAATGCTTTCCCTGGACCCAAAAAGTAAATTAAACACAGTTTCTACACAGGATAAAAATAGCTTTTATTAACTTTTCACCACAAATATAAAAAAGTGTGCTCCCATTTAAAAGGATATAAAAAGTATCTTAAGTTAGTAAAAACACTTTTCCCTAGTTAAAATGGTTGTTTAAAAAAAAAAAAAAAAAATTTAAACAATGAAAAATTAATGTGGAAGTTTCCTTTAAGGGAACATATATGCCCAGTAGCAGAAACATTTATCTTCAAAAGCACGCAGAGGAGCACTTCTCTCGGTTACAAGAAAGCTCTGAAGTGCTTGGCACACAAAGCAGTATTGGTAGTCAGCGCAGCTCAAGCTGACTAATGGTTGGGGTGTGTGAAAGATGCCCTGAAGCTTTGAAAGCCTAACAGTTGTTGTATCCTATGCAAAATATAACCCATAGCACTTATGCTACTACAGCAGCTATCAATATGAAGAACATCAGGATGTCTTCAATGTCTGAGTGCAAGTACTAAACTTACAGAAACATACTCACATAAGCCAGTTCATTGGCTTCCAAATCAAGTTTTTTTTTTTTTTTTTTGAAGAAGGGCCTCCAGAAACCATGAATATCACCAGGTCAGGCCTCTTAGATTTAAGGAAGGACATAAAACTTCTATCTAACTGGACTAATGAATTTGAAGGTGCCCAGGAGGGGGACTGTGCTGACGTACCACCTGGCGTAGACCATGGTCAACTAGGCTGCACTTGTATGACTTTAGGTGCTTTTTGTGCCTCACACTATCAGAAATCACTACCCTTGAAGCCTCAGGTTGAGAATATGGTACCAAGGCCTTACATAAGATCTCCAAAAAACATCCTTATTAATAAAAGCTCCAGGAATCTCACCTTCCCTTTCTGAAATCAAAATACATGTCTCTGATGCCCTGAAAAGCATATAGCTGACAGGAGGGACCTCAGGTACATTGGTCAAGGAGAACATGTTAGACCCTGAAGGTCTGAGCAACTGGAAGTAGTCACAACAGTGGTATGACTGGAAAATTACTCCACATTGAAGGTCTGCAAAAGCACATCTCCTCGAAAGGGGTCACCAAACACAGGAAAGCCACAGTCATTGATAATGTCCTTGATTTTCCAATGCTTCTCCCTTCTAATTCCACTCTTTCTCTTTCAGTGGAAGAGCTGATGTTTAGCACTAATATATATTAAACACACACACACATATATATATATATATATATATATATATACATATATATATATATATATACATATATAAATATATATATATATATATATATATATATATATATATATATATATTCACTTCTAAAGATTGAAATCTCAAAACATCGAACCTCTGAATAACGAAGACCAGAGGATCGAAGTTTTGAAATCTCAAACCTTTTTAATGGAGATCGGCATACAGTGCGGAAAGGGAACTTTTCCATTCTCTTCACTGTAGTGCGATCTCGGAGATGGTATATTTAAGTAGCTGGGGGGTGTGGGAGGCAGAGCCCCCCACATGGGGCTTGCCCCTCTGAAAAAATGTGAAATTAGTAGTTTTTACGTTTTGTACGTTTTTTTTTTTTTTATTTGGTTAGAGATTTCAAAACTTTGATCCTCTTATCTTTGTTATCCAGTGGTTCTATGTTTTGAGATTTCGATCTTTAGAAGTGAATACACACACACACACATATATATATATATATATATATATAAAAACACACACACATATACATGCATACGCACACACACGCACCCACACACACACGTGTTTGTGTTTCTGTGTACATCCACATAATTCATACCGTTATACCCGACTAGAAGTTTTAATATACTTTTTACACTACTGTTACAGCTATAATCTGTGCCAGTGATGCCATACATATGTTTCAGGCTTCTGTAAGAAAAGCACTTTTATGACAAACATTCTTGAGAGAGTAAAAAAAAAAGAAAATATGAGTTTGTAATAAAAGACAAAGAAATTCATGCATCTACATGGCCATATCTGTTCCCAAAATGAAGTGTCTTTATAATGTCTCATCAGTGCAGCACATCACATTATTTCAATTAATTATTTTCTAACAATATATGTATCAAATCACTGAAAATATACTTTCCTTGCTAAAAACCTAACCTGATCTGTCTTCTCTTTGCTCTCTCAACTGTATAAATACAGAGACTGGGGCCCCTGTACCCACTTAATTAAACTCCGAGACTGAAAAGGACAAAGAGATTAGAATGGTTTCAGCATTAGTGAAGCCACTGCCACCTGTTATGCTACCAAATGCCTCAGTAGGGATGAAAGAAACCACTGCCAAAAGGAGTCCTATTCCATCAGATTACAAATTGGCTTTTCAAGCAAAACATCTTCTAGGCATTTCACTGAATGATGCTCACAGAAGACATTATAGTTCTTTGTTAAAATAGAAAGTGATAAACGCAATAAATACAATGTCACTGCACTAAATGCACTAAATACACTGTCACAGCACCAGCTTCATGTATTGTCTGAAAATGTAATAATAATAAAAAAAAGATAAAATGAACAAACTCAGAAATGCTAATAAGACATAGCACAACTGAAACTATTATGTTTTTACCAATACTGAAGAAAACAAAGGGTTTACACAATAGTATCTTGACTTGGAAATTGTTTCTTGTTTGCATTACACAAGTACTTTATCTTCTATAAAGCAATCCATACAGTTGGAAATGGAGAATATCTGCATGACATCTGGATACCAGTAAAGTTAAAATTATGCACATTTAATTGCATTCTTTTCAACACTGTACCATTGCTTGCAGCTGTGAATAGGTCTACCCTTTGAACTGTTTCAGAAAAAAATGAAACAGCTGTATAGACCAGACAACATAATCCAAAAGCAGTATTTCTTAGACCTTTATGGATGCAATCACTGAGGCTTGTTATTCAGACAGAAAATGTATCTTTCTCATTCTAACAAAGACGCAGTTAAAGCCTGCAAAGGTCCACAGATAAGGTACAATACGCTTTAATTTCAGCACATGAATTCAATGCTACATTAAAAAAGATGTGAAAAATACAAAAGAAAAAAAACACCCTTCTGTAATCACAAGCATATACACTCCCTTAAGAAAAGAAATTTTCCTTACCAATCTGAAGGCTGTCAATCTGCGGTGTGAGGACTCCACTGGGATAGATTTTAATCATTAGATAGACACTACCTGAGCTGTTCTGGGATGTTTCTTCCACACATGGCTCCAAATAATGGGTAATAGGTGTATATGGTCTAATTATTTCTGTGCCTAGAGCAATCAGAAAGGTGGATTAATATAACTCATTTAACAAAAGGACATTTAAACTTAGTACACAGATAAAAGATGAAAAGAAATACAAACTAAGATACACTAAATTAAATCCTCGATTCTTCTTTTACTTTTGTCCTGGTCAAGTCACTCATAAAAATGCATACAGCATGCAATAAAACTGTTGCAGCCCTGAAAAGCAGTAAGGCAAAACCCTGGAAATACTGGACAGCTTAACAATGCTTCAGGCCTATAGCAGGACAATAGGAAAGCAAAACTACTATGACAATTTAAGTCACTTGATTACACAGGAAAACAATAAACATGAAGCAATATTACCATGATTATTAACTCCTTGAAATACCATCCTAAAATAGAATATAATTAAGACTATACTTAAGTTCAGTTATACTCATCTAACACCTGATTTTTTTTCACCAGTGTCCTAGTTAGCTGGTAATAATAAACATTCTTCAGTTACTACATCTCACTCAACTGGAAAAATTTCCCTTGAGTTCATAATGGGGGATCCATTCCAGAGTCCTGCAAGTTCTGGCAGAGCCATATCAATAAGCTGATAACGAGATGGGTAGGGGACCTTTCCTCAGTTTCTTTTCTTTAGGGCCAGAGAGGAGCTCTGATAGAAAGGATCTGAAAACAGAATGCAAAAGTCAAACCAGACTCTGCAATAGAAATAAGCAAGATAGGCAGACATACAGTTATTCATGAGAACTAAGCAGCTGTCACAGATACTGTGCTGTGGCAGGTACTTACACGACAACCTACCTTCTCTGAGGCAGGTCTTAATCAGTACGTATTACTACTTTCAAAAAGAAATGTGGAATTGCAATGGGAGCAGCTAAGGCCCCTGGACCAGGTAATACAACGGTAGCTAAAGTGGGAGAGTGAAACAGTCTACAACTCAGAATTATGACGCTTCATCTAATGTTACCTGAGACTGGTTGGCGATATTTTCATTGTATGGGAAAAGTCAGTGGAAGTTCTTAAGAATTTCTTTGTACACATTGCACAATCAACTGACTTTTTGAAATTTATTACTGGTCACGATTACCATAAAGTTAGTTTTCTGTTTCTCACTGTTTATAAGCACACACAGTCATACGTCCTTTACAGTGATTTATTCTGCAAATCCACCTGGGTAAATTTACTGCTTTGTGCCAGCAGCACACATCCACAATTCACTAAGCATAATGTAATAAAGGCACAGAGTATGCGGATTGCTTGTGTAGCCAGAGAAACGGCTAATTTTCTAAAGAACCTGCAGGACCTCCACAGAGATTTTCTGAGAGAGGGTATCAAGGTGAGACCATCAGATGTATTTTTTATTCTATTGAGAACCTAAAAGCAAGGGAGGACACTTCCTTATATGAACCACAAAGAAGCTTTTTACATGATTTCAGTAGTCCCTGCACTTACCAAAGGAATGTGAAACTAAAAAGTATGACCTTAACTTTCAGTAAAGATTTCCATGAGATTAAAAGGATAATTTGTGACAACTGGTCCATTTTGTCTAGTAGCAGACTGGTGATCAAGATTCTGGTTCCTGGCCCTTCTTTTGTTTTCAAAAAAGGTAGGAACAATGGGTTTAATTTAGATGAAAAAAAATACAAAAAAAAATCATCTGCAAAGGCAAGAAAATGTGAACATGTCAAGAACTACAAAACATAATTAAGACTGTTAAGCCTAAAAATAGACTGCAGTTTGTCTCTCATATCTGGCACAATGATATTGAAAGTAATAGTAGGGACTATAGTCTTTGTCTTGCCACACATCTGAATTCTGTCCTTCAGCCCATAAGAAATAGTATATGCAAGCCTGCAAGCAGGGTGCTGTTTGACACCTGCCTACAAGCAAAAGGTGTGCAGGTCTCCTCTGATAGACATGTTTGTTATGGGGGTCTAGCAGATGAAAGCAGTGGACCCTAAGAGACATCTGTAAAGTTCTTATGTGCTCTGTCATGATGAACAGTGTGAACAACCACTACCATTAGCTCCATGTGCACAAGTGCTGCTGTTGTAGACAGTACACCTCTGATCAGAAGCCATTTAGCTGTCAGTAACAAGCTAAGAGTCTGCTGAAAAAGTACGTCTTGGTCTCTCACTCAGTCCAGAACTATTCTATTTATTTGGTCTTTGCAGGTGACTTTGCTAAACTATCTAAAACACCTAGAGTTTTGAAAAGCCATAAAATATAATTTTTTGACTGAACAGAAGCACTTCTACGGGCTGTCACAAATTTACTTATTTTATTTACTCTTTATTGGGTTAGTTTCTCTAGGCCAGTGATCTCTTTTCAAGGTAGACCTGAAATAGTATTCATACTGGTTAAGGTAAATTTGGTCAGGGCACTGGGAAAAATCCTGTACACTTTTTGATAAGTGCCATGGTATCTCTGACATCTATCTAAGCTATCACCAACTCAGGCAGATGAGCATCTCAATCGAGATTCACACTCAGGAGTACAACACCCCCTTAAACTGCACTGTACTGTCAGTAATGGAAAATTAATCCAAGTACTTTGAGGGGAACATAACCAATAGTATTCGGATCTTCCAGTATCAAAGGCAAGTCTGCTATCTACTGAATCACAAACACAGACAGCTATTTGCTCACACAGGGGATATCTTACTTCACAATGTCTAACTGGATCAATGGGTCTACTGTGCATTTGATATATACTTTTAAGACCAATGAACCACAAACTCCGGTAATACAGCTTCCAAAATGCACTGAAACTTTAATAATCCATTAATATGGTTAAGCGTTTTTGTCTACACCTGTAGACATCATGAGAACCATTGTTAAAAGAAAAAAAAATCATGTTAAAAACATTCAGGAAGTGAGACACTTCCAAAGTGCTCCAATTGGCATTTCATGTGAAAAAGGCTGGAAAGCCTTGTAAAATAACTGAATAACTTTAAAGGGCACTCAGTCTAGTCAAGTAAAACTGAAATCCAGTTGAAGCATAAAATAAAATGAAATAAAAATACAATATAATGCACAGATTTACAAAAAATCTGAACATAAACAGAAGATCATAATTTATTAGGAAACACTTGCTGATCTTAAGTTATTTTCAAAGTGGTTCTGGATGAGCTACTCCTGTCTAACAAGATCTCACAGGAATTATATGATTTTCTAAGAGTTCCAAACCCCATCATTCCAAAAATTTTCAGGATTCCTAAAATTCACTCCAAAATAGACGATCCACCATGAGGACCTATCGTTGCAGTGGGAGGCTCGGCTATGGACCTTAGGCAAAATATATTGACTAAATTAAAACACGTTTAGCGACTTCCATCATATTGTGCATGACTCCTGGGACCTTTTAGACAAACTCCGCAAGACAAACACCAATCAGGATTACATTTTTGCCACGAGTGATGTACAAAGTTTGTTTTCTGTGATTCCCCACAATGAAGATCTGAGATGGTTTGAGGAAATGCTCAGCAGATTTGCCTACACTAGTGAAATAGAAGCAACACTTGATCCAGGAATTTATGGGCATTGTTCTTAGTAACAATTTTTTGGTATTTAACGGCGAATACTTTAAACAACAACTTGTTGTCACTATGGGGGAGGCATGTGCCCCTACATTTGTCAAAGGTGTTCTACTAAAATGGGAGTTGGACATAGTATTTAAACTACCAGCCTTTTGAAAGTGTGTCGGGTACTTCAGGTACCTAGACGACTTACTTTTTATTTAGCAAGGTACAGAAATGGAATTCAATGAGTTTATGGTTCAAGTAGAACACACACTACTAGTTTCCTGAAGTTTACTCACTGCACCAATCATGATTTTGTTAACTATTTGGATGTATGCATCACATGTTCACCTGACAATGGGCTCAAAACTAAAGTGTACAGGAAGTCCACTTTCTTCAGTGCATTTCTCTTCTTTACTAGTTACCACCCATATTATCAGAAGAGGGTATCTTTAAAAGTCAAATGATCAGAATATCAAGACTCACGTCGAATGACAACACATGCATCAGAGAGTTTGAGGGGCTTAAGTGGATGTTTAGTAATCATGGATAACCTGAATCCTTGCTAAATACAGTGCAAGAACTCATTTGGGCAATGAGCCATAGTAGAAATTGTGACACTGTCAGCCCAGCTATCTGGAATTTTGTAAATAAATCTATGTCATGTGTGAATATTGATATGATTTATACAGAACTGTATGTGCTGTACTGAGCTTCAAGAATGCAACCACAGCATACCCTGCTGGAACATAGAAGATTAACTTACAAAACTTCACGAAAATAAGTTGAAATTAAGTGCTTTATGATGTGCTATAAAAGTTAGTTTTAATGCAGCAAGAAGACATGATGTCTAGAGCTAGAAGTTTTTTCTATTGTCCTGGAAAGAAGTAATTACTAGATCTAAAATGTAAAAGTGTTTAATTGTTTTACGACTTCCAGTTCTGAGCAAACATCTGAGAGATATGTAGTTTTAACACAGACATGTTAGTTTCTGTTAGCTTGGGAACAGAAGGCAGGTGACAAAGAGTGATGTCATTCAAGCTGTCCCAGCAGTAATGTTTGATATTATTTCAAGAACTCTCTGAGAGAGAGAGAGAGAGACATTGCATTTTTTTATCTTGTCTTGAACATAGAAACATCCACTCAGCACTTATCCCTGCGTGTTGTCTGTAAGTAAGACTGAGGGCATAGTATCTCGCTTAGATATAGATAGGAATATAGCAAAGATTAGTTCAGATGTTTTCTGTATTTATTTGAGACTGTCCTGAAATGTTATTTTAAAATACTTCCTGTGATTTTGAACTCTGAAGTAACTATGTTGGTTTTCTGAGTATTGTCTTGTTTTTTTATTATTTATCATTAAATATATCGAAACCTATCTTTGTGGCTGATATTTGTGAGACATATTTAAGCTCTTAGAGTACTTGCATATGTATTTGGTGACACTGTACAGGCCACTCCTAAATAGCCTTGCGAGTCTTGGCCACAAATACCATTTGAATAATAGTAACGTTACACAGTAGGATTGGTCACCCTTTGTTAAGGGCTTTATAGTAGCTGATAAAGAGGGGCTGGTGCCAGTGATAACTACCTTATTGTCTGGGTAAAAAAGGGGCATAGCTAGTAAACCCGTGCCAGCCTTCCCCAGGAGCATCTGTGTGTTTGTATATAAATCAAATTTCAAAGAGTGTGTGTGTGTGCGTGCGTGCGTGCGTGCGTGTGTGTGTGTGTGTGTGTGTGTGTGTGTGTGTGTGTGTGTGTGTGTGTGTGTGAGCTACTTGGGCAGGGACACAAAGCATTGGTTGGACTGAGAGGGTGCTGGAGGTCTTGGCTTGACCACTTAAGCTGAGATAATAACCCTATAGCTGTGCCAGTGAAGACTCTTATTGGGGATCTGGAGAAAGAGAGAGAAACCAGCCCCAGACTACTGTGAGCTCTGTGTGATTACTACAAATATACATCAAAATCTAAGCTAACTGTAATTGAGTTACTGACTAAAGTAAAAGAGGTAAAATAACTGGAAGAGGGACCTTTAGAAAATGTAAGAAGAAAATTACACAGAAATAAATGGAATCTGTAGAAACAATATATTATGTAGAATAATGGTCAGGAGGAGGAGTGATGTTTAAGGGAAGGCAGGGATTGTGTGATTTATGTAATGTTGCACTGAAAGACAGTTGTAAAAAATAAAAAATCATGTAATGAATAATGTGTGCAAATAGGAAAAAATGTTGATATGTTTTTTCTTTTCTATTAACATATGTATGTCTATGTTTTTTATTTATTATTCATTTATTTGACATTTGTTAACCGGGTTAGTCCAACTGAGCCAGAAGCCCATTTTGAGTGGCGACCCGAGGAGAAAAGCTTCAGTATAATACACAGAAATTGCAAAATATAAATTGAAAATTAACAATATATTAAGAAGAAGAGAGTAGTTACATAAGGCAGAGAAATAATGCAAAATGTAAGTAGTAAGTAATATTGAAAAATTGAGAGAAAGATTAGGTACAGATCCAATATCTATTGCATATATACATATTTACATAAGTAATATCTACAAATGGAAACAATGTGTTGAGATGACTGATATGACTTCCAGTTAATAGAAGTAGAATCCTGATGGTTAAAGTCATAAAAGAAAGGAAGAAAAAAGAACAGCGGGGGGGGGATTAAGTAGGATCCTGGGAGGGGCAGGACCATGAGTTTAATAGGTAGCGTTTGAGTTTTTTTTTTTTTAAATGATGTATGTGTGGGATGTTTCTTATATTGGAGGGGAGTTTATTCCAGGCCTGAGACACTGAGTGTTTGTATAAGAGTTTGCCAATGTTTTTATTAGGTTTGTAAATATCTAGGAGATGCTGGTCGGAGTTGTGGAGTAAGCAATTAGGGGTGTAAAAGGAAACTAGGGAGGAGACAGAGTGGTAGCAGAAGGTTTATGCAGTATGGAGTGAGCAGTTTTTAGCTGTGACAGTAATAGTTGCTGGGGGAATTCTAGCCATTGGAGTTCCTTAAGTGCAAGGCAGTTGTGTCATCTGTAGGGCTGATTTGTTGCAAATCTGGTGATTTTATTTTAAGTTTGTTCAAGCTTGGTGAGTAATGTGGATTGTAAGTTTTGTAAGGATGAGAGTGGCATGGAGTAGGCAAGGTAGTAGGAATGCTCAAACCAGAGATAATTTGGAGTTTAATGTTAGGAATTTTTTGTTCCTATAAAGTAGTCCCAGTTTTTGGTGTGTTTGATACAATGTTGGATGTGCAGGCCACATTTTAATTGGTCTTCAATTATGGTACCCAGGAGCTTAGTGTGAGGTTCAGCTTTGATGGTAGTGATGTTAACTGATGAGATAGACAAGGTAGATTTAAGATGGAACAGTGACCAAGGAAGGAAGAGAAGGAGTTTGGTTTTATGAAGATTTAAGATGAGCTGGTTATCTGTAGGCCATCTTTCAATGGATAGAAATGTGTTTTGGGTAAGACTGTGAAGATGAGAGATGTTTGTCAGAGAAGGAGATATTTGTAAAGTTGTCTGTATACTGTATAAGAGAGGAGAGGCCACAGGATGTATGGAGGTTGTTAGTGAAGATATTGAATAGAAAGAGACTCAGGATAGAGCCCTGGGGGACTCCTTTACAAATAGGTAGGAAGGGGAACAAGAAATTTGCCATCTTACAGTTTGACACTTATTGTTAAGCTAGCTTGAAAATCAATGTTGAGCGGAAGATGAGAGGTTGAGATCAGCAAGTTTTATTAGTAGTTTAGAGTGAGAAACTGTATCAAAAGCTATAGAGAGATCTAGGAAGATACAAGATACTAGTTGATTGTTGTCCCTAGCCTCTGCTACAGTTTGAGTAAAGGACAGAAGGGTGGTGGCTGTGCTGTGGTTAGGCCAAAACCTGTTTTGGGTGGTGGTTAAAAGATTTTCCTGGATTAATGGTTTGAAAAGCTGTGTGTGTATACATTTTCTGAGAATTTTTAAAAGTGAGGAAAGAATGGTTATTGGTCTATAGTTGGAAGGGTCAGTAGAGTTTCTTCCTTTATGTAGGGGTATTGTATAGAATGATTTCTAGATGTCAGGGACTGTGGATTCTTGGACTGATCTATTTACTTGTATAGAAATAGGGTAGGCTATACAATCTGTGACAATCTTGAGAAAAAGGGGAGGTAAGTTATCAGTAGAGGGAGAACATGGTTTAAGTTTGAGCAGGAGTGATTTGATGCATGTTGTGGAGACTGGATTTAGTGAAAAAGAGGGTTGTTTAGTATAAGTAGGAAAAGAAGAGGTAGGGGGATTGGTATTATGGGCTGTGTGAGTTAGTTTACTGATGCTGTCAATGAATTAACTGTTAAGGAGGGTGGCTGTAGAACAGAGCATGTGTGTGTAACTTTAAGAAGCATTTCCAGATGTAGGCACATGCATATAAATTAGTGAGCACATGCAGGCAGCAGTGCCATTTTGAGAGAACAGCCAGAGTGTTAACATGTATGAGTGTAGTAGTCAGTCTGTTTATAAATTTATTTAAGTTACTAAGCCTCAGTCTTGATGTATTTTGTATGTAATAAAGCTGCTTAAAGTGAACCCACAACTGTTTGTTTTATCCTGACCGGACACCCAACATGATGTCAGAACCGGGATTGAGAGTGCAACTTCTTCAAGCCATGAGATGCAGAGTTGACGGTGAAAGTATATTGAGCAGGGTGGGTGATACAGTGCTCAAACGATCAAAAAGGGCCAGAAACGAACTTCAGGTAACCAAAACTTGCACAGATGATTTATTTTGCAATGAAAATGAAACAGAGCATTTGTAAGGCACAAAACGCATTACTAATCAAATGAGTAGCACAAAACACATTATTAATCAAACAAAAGGCACAAAACACATTATTAATTAAACAAAGTGTTCGAAACCATGACATTTGAGAAAACTTTCAGAAATATTTATATGGGGCTCAGAATTACCTACTGTTTGCATAACAAGCATGTTTAAAGTAAAATGAGCACACGAAAAGTACAATGAGCATGATAAGAGATTAAATGGTCATAACGAGTACAATAAAAGGGCAAAAGAAGCTTAAAGAGCAAGGCAACTGCATGTGTTTTAGTAAAAGATCATGTTTTTGGCATAAACTACTATTTTGCATTGACCAAAGCCATTTAAAGCAAAACTAGAGTTCTCTGAAGTATCTCAGAGTTTGCAGTGTGTGTGCTTTATTATGGTGTAATTTCTAAAAGTTTGCTGTGTGCAAAGTACAGATATTTTGCAAAGTGCAGTCAAAGTATCACCATTTCGAAAAAGTTTCTTGTGCTGCCATTTCAAAGTGTTTCTTACACTGTAGAGAATTATTTTGCAAAGTACAGCCATTTTGAAAGGTTCTTGTGCTGTATACCAGGGGTTCCCAAAGTGTGCTCTGCGACACCCTGGGGAGCCATGGCTTCCTCACAGGGGCGCCGCGAACTAATACCCTTCATGTACGATTTTTTTCTTTTGTTTTTTTCTTTTTCGTGCTGTTTGAGCTGATGTCATCACGTGCACGATGACATCAGCTCTGTCAGGGCTACCCGCCTGTCGGAATTGAGCAAGGAACTCGCGCACTGCAAAAAAACGAAATTTGACCCGCCTTAGTAAAGACCCCGGCTGGGAACTGCATCGCTCTAAACAGTTAGCTAGTTGATTTTTGTTAGCCATGGGGCCAGTGGGTTAGCTCTGACTCGCTTATTTCTGACCTCTGCATGTTCATTTTCTATGTTTGAGTAAACTTGGTTGAAACGGAACACTGAATCACTTAAAGACCTTGTTTTGAAGACTTTCCAGTTTTATTTACTTATTTTTTTAAGTACAGACTGAAGCTGACGGAAAGAAAAAAATCTAACCTTAAGCTGACGGAAGGAAAAAATCTAACCTTCCTTTAAAAGTAGCAGAATACTCAAGTCACATTGAAGGCTTTAAGAAGTTTCTGTATGAAATCACTACATGCTGATTTTACAGTTTACGGAGAAGACCCGACATTCTGAATTGGAGGAGTGGCTCTCCCTTTTGTGAACGCGTGCCATTTTTGCAACTGCATCATCAGGAGCTTAACTGTGAGAGTCCAGGTACTGTTAGAATTTATCTAGTTTTAAGCAGGAAAACAAATAAGGCCAATGAGTGTGCTACATTTCCAGGTACTGTTAGCATTTATGTAGTTTTAAGCAGGAGAACATAATAAAGCCGACGGGGTGTGTGTGTTGATTCCAGTTACTGTTAGCATTTTTATAGACTTAAGCAGGAAAACACAAATAAAGCCGATGGGTGTGTGTGTTATGTTTTGTAACTTATTTTTAGGGTTAGGGCTTTTTGAGTTTATAGTTTAAGGAAGATTGAACTTTGCTGCAGTGTAATGAAGAATTGCAGAGTGTTACTTTGGCGCCAACACAAAATGTTTGTTTTATAACCAATGGTGTAGTTTTTAGAGTTCAGTGTCTCCAAAACACCCACCGACAAAGCTCTCAACCGTTTATCTCTAGAATGTGGCACATGTATGATGACCATTTTAAGACTCAAAATGAGGAACTTTCCTCAAAATGATGTACACTTCGGAAGTATGCCCACTGTAACATTGATTGCGAATAGCTGCTCATTCTGCAGTGGAAATAGGCATTTATTTTGTTTACGTGTAGTAAATATTAAGTTTATCATTGTGTGGAGGTGACAGAAAAAAAATGGTAATTACCTGGTGAAGGGCAAATCAGCAGTAGGGCTACTCTAAATAGTACCAAACAGTCATCCCAAATTGTAGATGTGAAAGCCTGCTGTAAAAGAAACTTGATAGAAACTTTGTGCCACTTTTTACAGTCTGTAATTTATGTGCAGGACATCCACTATAATGTGAGAACATAGTCTCTTAAACAGAGAAAAATATCTGCAGCACTCGGATAAGAATCTCAAAGTATCATTAAATGTTAGTTTGTATTGTATTAAAACTCTTTTGATGAGTTAAAGATCCATTATTGCCATGGACATCATTTAAACATTTTAACTGAATATGTGACAGACCGTTTCAGTGGAAATGAGGAAAAACATGAAATTTTTTAAAAGACTGAATAAGGAATAATAATGAGATACATTTGAGAGCTATGAATGAAGCTATTTATTTTGTAGCCGCCCCTCGCCCCAATATCCTCAACTCCTTGGTCACAAATCATCTCCATTTCTGGGCTAGGAAAATGTTCTGACTTCGTCCCCCAGCCAGATCATTAATAGGGAAAGGAATTCTAAGTTGCTCAACTAAAACAGAGTCTAGTCCTAACTGCATCAGTATCTTGAAAGAAATACTGATGATATACAGAGACTTAGTAACAAAACATGCCATTTAATTACTGTCTTACCTTAACAGGAACACCACTGCATCACACTCCAAAAAGTAAAATGGCTACCTACATATCAAATGGCAGATCTTCTGCTAGGATCACTCTTATTTAATCTTCTACATGTATGAGCCTTCCTCCCTCTTAAAGCAAAACATATAATACAGTGGACATTATGCTATTGTCTGAGAACCTAAGCCCATGCAGGTTGTATTCTCCTTACTCCTAGAAACAACCTAAAGCAGTAGTTCTCATTGAATTCAATGAGCTATATTTTCTATTTATCTGTTTTTTTTTTTTGCATATAAAATTTTGATCACTTATTTATGTATTTAGGTATATGTATTGTTAGAGGTTGATTTATAGCTTGGATTTAGTTGAATTTTTATAGTGGAGGAAGTGAAGTAACACAGACTGTAACATTGGTCACCAAGTGCAATGCAGCAAAGGATTTAAATTGTGTTTTTTTACTGAAGGTATTAGTTCTGATGAAGTCTAACCAGAGATGAAAGCACTAAACTCATTTTCGACAATACAGTTGTTTTTTTATGAAGAAGTTCTTGTATCCAGCCTTTGTTTTGTGATCTGGTCATCTTTTGGAGGTATTCGGTTATTGGTCTTATTTTGTACCTCCTTTTGTACTACAGTGGTTTATGTGGTTAAAAGCTCATTAACTTTTATGCTTTGTGTAGTCAGACAGAGCATTTGAGGGCTCCATATACGTAGAAATATGAAGACTTACATTGCCAAGTCTTGAGAGACTAAAAAAAAAGATCAAAACTACATAAGAAAAGTGAATATTGAACACTGATTTTCTACAAACTTCTGTTTTGTGATGGGCAAGCTGCTGACACCCCTCAAAATAATATATGCTAAAACCAAGACTGCTGTACCTCACAGAAAAGTGAATATTTTAAGAGGTGGCAATCTCAAATTTAGTATATGTATGCCCATATTTTTTGGCTGTTCATCTTCTACACTTTGGAACTCAGCAGTGCAAGCCTCAAAATTTTAAATGGTTATCATGTTAGAGAGGTAGTCATGTTAGCAACTACTATGCCCCATGATGGCTACTACCACTAGCTTGGGATTGCCAATCCCAACTTCCCCAGATATACAGCCACTGGTTGCATGCAGCTTACTCTATCTGGACCACTAACGTCCTAACCCTAGGATAAATGAGCTCCCACCCCCTCGAGCCTGTATCTTCCAGACTCCAAGCCACTATTTAATCTCACTCCCTCTGGAGAGTAGTCAGACGCTTCATCCCTGTTTTAAAGTTAATAAGATTGCCATTAGGTTTGCTTACCTCTCAACCATAGTAGATCAGTGTTATGCTGTTAAGCAGAATGTACACTTTTTTTGGTAATTGTCTTTTTATTGTACTTCTTAGCTTTTCTCCCCAGGTCTCCTAGTCCAGTCAGGCAGCCTCATTAAACAAATGCCAAATAAATAAATAAATGAAATATGCACTTTATGAGTGCCATGGGAAAGCCTGGATTCAGCAAGGGAGCTGAGAATCAAAAAAGTTTGGGAACCACTGCTGTATACAGTTTATTTGCAAAGTGCATTCATTTCAAAGTGTTTCTTACTCTGAGCTTCTTCTGCTGTGTACAGTATGTTTGCAAAGTACAGTCATTTTGAAGTATTTTGTACACTGATAAGGAGTGATTTTCAAAGTACAGTAATTTTAAAGTGTTCTTGTAGCATGGAAACTTATTTGTCAAAGTGCAGTTATTTCAAAGAGTCTGTTGTGCAATTGGGCATTATTACAAGTTCTGGCATACACTTATTTGTGTATGTTCGTACATAATTCCAGGCACTGTCACTACTGTGTGTTGATATGGCAGAGGCATTTCGCAGACCCAGTCCACTTGTGTTTGATCATAATATTGCAGAGAACTGGACAGTATTTGAGCAGGAATATGACACTGTCATACAAGCAGCTTTTTCTGACAAAGCTGCACATACAAGGGCATTCATTTTGCCTAACTTAGCTGTATCAGAGGCCACTGAAAGAGAGCATTCATTTGTGTATGAACCAGCAGTATATGCAGGAGAGGGAGAAAACTGCCTTATTGTTGTACCAGCTGAATTAAGAGAGGACCATGAGTGCTTGAAATGTATATTTGGAGAAAAGTGCAACTCCCAGACAAATGTTACATTACAGAGGCACCTATTTTATACAAGAGACCAAAGGCCAGGTGAAACTTTTGCAGCTTATATCACTGACATGAGAAATAAGGCTGAAGCGTGCAGACTTGGTGCTTTCAAAGATGAGTTAATAAAGGACAGGCTTGTGTGTGGTGTTAATAGTGCTGCAGTGAGAAAGATTTTGCTTTGTGACAGTGATTTAACATTGAGCAAATCTATAGAGATCTGTCAAATCCATGAGCTCACAGAAAGGCACACAAGTATGCAAGCATGGTTTCAGCAGCCTCTAGAGCAAGTGTAGACAGCATGCAACACATGGCAAGCAGAATCATGCCTAATCTCATGGCAGCTGCAACCCCTATGGATTCCCCAGGGAGATCCCGATACTCTCTAGCAAGTTCCAAGACTAGCTCAGCAAAACGGACATGCTCAGCACAGTATAAGGTTGAGTCAGCAAAACCCAAGTCAAGTCTCATTGTTAACTGCCGTAACTGTGGTGCCAATCATGAATCTAAAAGAGAGAAGTGCTTAGGATTTGGTCAGCAGTGTCACAAGTGTAAAAACTGGAACCACGTTCAAAAGTTTTGTAACTCAAGCAAGCCTTATTCAGTTATAAAGAAAGGTCACTCAAAAACCAAGTTGATCATGTAGAAAGCTGCAACCCTATTTTCTATGTAGATGCTGCATCAGTGGTCGGTGAAAAAGTTAATGCAGTAGATTTGTTTGGAAAAAACAAAGTATTTTGTACTGTCTTGATCAATGGTAAACCCACAGAGCTCAAGGTGGACACTGGCTCAAAGTGCAATGTAATGTCAGCAGAAACATTTGCTAGATTGAGAGCTGGTGAGCAACTTAATTTGGCTAAGTGTGCAAAGCTTGTTGCTTATGGAGGTGAAGGGATTCAAAGTGATGGCACAGTAGCGCTTTCATACTATTTGGCAGGGAACAGTTACAGCTTGAAATTTTATGTAGTCAGAAGACCTGTGCAGTCATTATTAGGTCTCAGAGACAGTTTGAGAATGAAACTGCTTTTTTTTACAAAAGAAGTCCATCACGCAAGCAAATGTCCCAGTTCCACCTTCAGTGATGTTATTTTTTCAGAGTATGCTGATGTTTTCGATGAACAGTTATGCAAACTTCCAGTTGTTTACTCCATAAAAGTAGACCCAGTGGTCAGACCAGCAAGAAGAGTTCCAATAGCTATGCAGGACAAGGTCAAGATCTAGTTAGACAAAATGGTACAGCAAGGTGTGATTTTTCCAGTCACAGAACCAACAGAGTGGGTGTCTTCCATGGTAGCTGTTCATAAGAAAAGTTCAGATGAAATTAGAATATGCATCGACCCAAGAGGCTTGAACAAGGCATTAGACAGACCTCATCATCCTATGTGAACAGCCGAGGAGGTTGCCACCCTCATACCAAATGCCACTGTTATTTCCGTCTTGGATGCAAAGAGTTCATTTTAGCAAGTAATGCTTGATTGCAAATCTTCACTACCGAGTACATTCAGCACACCATTTGGTAGCTACAGATTCCTCAGGATGCCTTTTGGAATAAATTCTGCCAGTAAAGTATTTCAGCGTGCAAGGGAGCAAATTTTTTTGGGTTATCTGTGTGCTATAATAGTTGATAGTTTACTGGTTGGAGGTAATGGTGAAGCAGAGCATGACAGAAACCTCAGGAAAGTTCTGGACAGAGCGTGTGATGTGAACTTGAATCTTAATCATCTTAAGTGCAAATTCAGACTAGCAGAAGTTACTTATGTAGGCCATTTATTTACCAGTACAGGCTTATGACCAGACATTTCCAAACAAGCAGCCATTCTTGAGATGCCAGCTACAGACAATATCCAAACCATGCAGGGTTTCCTTGGTATGGTTATGTAGCTGGGCAAATTTATCCCTGACTTTAGTGAATTATCAGCACCTTTAAGAGAGCTGACATGCAAAACTCTTGGCTGGTCATGGTTAGAACACCACCAGAGAGCATTTGATAACCTCAAACAGCAAATTGCCAACCCGCCTACATTGAGATACTATGAAGTCCATAAACCAGTAGCTCTTTCCTGTGGTGCTTCAAAGTTTGGTCTTGGTACAGTTATTCTTCAGGAGGGCAGACCTGTTGCCTATGCATCTAGAACTCTTACCCAAATTGAGATGTAGTATGCTCAAATTGAGAAGGAACTTTTGGCAATTATGTTCGCATATTTGAAATTCCATGATTATATTTATGGCTGAGCTATCCAAGTCAAAACTGATCATTAACCTCTAGTCACTATTTTAAAGAAGCCTATGCATACAGCTTCAGCAAGACTACAAAGAATGCTGCTCAGATTACAAAAGTATAATTTCAAATGGTCCACACAAAAGGCAAACTTCTTTTTTCTGGCTGATACCTTATCCAGATTGCCCAGAAATACCATAGAACAGCTTGATGCAGAGAATTCTGACTTTGATGTCATGGAAGTGCATAATATTTCTACCACAAGACTTGATAAGCTAAGAGATCATACAAAGATTGAACCAATTTTGCAGAAGCTTAACCACTTCATCAATGTTGGATGGCCATCAAAGCAATCTTGTGTACAGCCAGAAGTACAACCTTATTTTCCATACAGAGATGAGATGCTGATGGAAGATGCTATCATTTTCAAAGGTCCAAAAGTTATTGTTCCTACTTCTTTACAACATGAATACTTTCAGATTTTGCATCGTGGCCTCCCAGGTTCTGAAGCTACCCAAAAAAGGGTGAGAGGACTAGTATTTTGGCCTTCTCTGTCAAAAGGCACTGATAAACTGCTTTCAGTGTGTTCAGTATGCAATAGTACTAAACTGCATTTGCAAAAAGAGCCACTAAAGCTAAGCCAGATACCTGAACTACCTTGGTCAACAGTAGCCACTGACATATTTGAGTTGAACAATCAGCATTACTTAGTGTTGGTAGACTCTTATTCGAATTGGTTTGAGATCGATTTGCTACCTAACCTAATGTCCAGCGCTGTTATGCTAAGATGAAATGTCATTTCTCAGTCCATGGTAGTCCACATATAGTTATTTCTGACAATGGTACCCAGTTTACCAGCCCACTGTTTCAGAAATTTGCAAAAGAGTGAGACTTTACCCATGTTACTAGTAGTCTGGAATACCCACAGTCAAACGGCCTTGCTGAATGTGCAATACAGAGTGCAAAGCAATTACTAGAGAGGTTAAAGGGTGACAATACTGATACCTTATTGAATTTACTTAATCTCAGAAATATACCCCGTGACTACCTACTTGGCTCGCCTGCTCAGAGACTTCTATCTAGGCAAACCAGAACAACCTTGCTTATCAGTTCTAGTTTACTGGTGCCTAATGCACCAGAGCAATCAAAGCCCAACTCTTTAAGAAGCATTCCTTTCAGAAGTGCAGCTATGATAAAATGAGCTGATTTCTTCATCTATTAAGAATGTCAGAAAACAAAAACTGCAGAAACATATTTCAGAAGTGTTTCTTCACAAGATGTTTTAGAAGCTGTCATATTGTCCAAAATCCATACCTACAACTATCATTTCAAACTGGATGCACAGTCTACGTATAGAACAAGTTTTATTGTGCCTATGCTATGGAGTATCCCATAAATCTCCACCTCCCTTAGGTATGTCCGTTATGCCTAGCCTGCTATTCTATTTTTATTTGTTGTTGCAGTGATCATTTTCAAAGAATGTAGTACTGCTGAGGGTAAGATAATTGACATAAATGCAGTTCTTTCAGGAATGGTCATTGTAACAGTAAAACTACGTCTGTTCATCCACCTGAAGGAGTTTATTGGTTATTTGCAACTATTCCATATTTGATACACACTTTCCTCTTGTTTCTGTATCAGGCTTTATTGTTTTTAGATGTTATACTATCAGTCACATTTCTTGTAAGAGGCTTTTCTTGGCCCAAACAACTGGAGAAACTGTCAGACAATGCTAGCTGTATGGAACTGCCTAGTGCATCGGACCCGCATAAGCTTACACTGAGAAAAATGAAACTGCTGTTTGAGAAGAAAGCAAGGCAAGTAAGATAAAACTCTGGTGTTCTAATTCACTTTTACAGTGAGCACTCTTCAAAAATCTAGTGGTGCAGTAAGTATTTTATCCATAGCTTTACTTTACGGAGTATCTAGAAGATAATGTCACCCTAGTCCATCTTTTGCTTTTCTCAGTACAATTATCTCATGAATGGGCTACCACCAGACAATCATCTGTTGCTGAATAGGATCCAAGAAAGGTAAAAGATGTATATCTTTTATGAAAATAAACAGGAACTCAAGAAGCTTGACAGCAAATTTACACATAAATAGAACATCGTGGACAGAATCATATTCCATTTGGAATTCTGCCTGAGAAGGCATGCTTTTAGGAGGACAGGCTTCATTCTTTTGCACATCATTTTTTTCTTTATGATTTTTTTTCTTATGTTGTTTAGCAACTATCAGCCCCTCCTTGGATTTCCATTTTTCACACCATGTGGAGGATCTCCAGTCCATGTCATCAGTTTGTCCAGCAGCAGTCATTCTTAAAAAATGTGTTTGCAGTAAGAGCCATCTACACAAGGGACCAACATAAAGTTTTTTTTTCACGTGACCTACATAAATGACCCCCATATTAACCTGACGTCCACAATCTTCAACTGTATTGCTCTATGGCATGTGGTTGCTTTAATGTGGCTGCTTTGCTATGCAGTGTTTGATGGGGATATGTGTCTCAGCCCACTTTCTTCATGATGAGGCTCCAGACTCTACTAGGTGCCAGCCATTCAGAAGGTCAGATTGCGGCCCTTTCCCCCACCCAAAATGTACAAGACACCATCAGCCACTCACTACTTCTCACCCCTTGTCAGTTTCTGCAGTACTAGGACTACTAACTGAACCAGAAAAATCTGGTTTGCAGTCAGGGATTCATCCCTCTGCACCACAGAGCCACCTTTCACATATTTTTTATGGAAGTACATTGTCAGTGTTTTAAATTCCTAGTACTTTTTCGTCTTGGAATAAATTCATTACATACTGCATATTAAAATTCAGTTTATTGTATCAGAAACTTTTGTTTGACTACCATGTTCCAGGTACCTGCAACAGTTAAAGCCTTCAAATGCAACCACTCTGCAGAGGGATAAAGGGATGAGTACTTGATATACATTCTCCAGAAGTTCCTTTTGGAGATCTTCAGGTTTGATGACTGCATGTATCTTGGGCGCTTTATTCTGATGGGAGTTCTGCACTGGACGCAACAAAAGTTGATGGAGGTGGTATTTCCAGTCAGTAAGAAGACCTGGGAGGAAGTTAAAGCCCTGTATGGATACTTCAGGATTAGTTTGAAGTACAGCCCTAACAGAAGAAAGACTGCCTGTAGACTATCTAGATTATAATGTTTAGTAAAGATATATGAACCAGTGATCTAGTGGCCACAGCACAGGTGTCTGCTGTGAAAGTATTCCTAACTAACTTGGTTATCAATAATATCCCATTGCCTGCATTAAAAAGAAACAGACATACTTGTTTATTATGGAAATTGATGCTTTTGTGCCGCTACTTCGCATCTATTTGAAATCCTGTTTCTTTTTCCAGAGTAAAGATGAGTGAAAATGTTTCCATCTAGTGAGATTTCAACCTATGAAGTACAAATGTGCATGACATTTCAAGACATTATAGTAGACTAATGTGTGCAGTTCCCAAGTTCTCTTAGACGTTAACCAATGTGAGCAAGTCATTCTTCCAAGAGATGAAGTTTATGTCTCAAGAGAAGGCTGGATTACACCATGGCTAGGGTCTCTCAGTTATAAAACTTAAAATCATTTCAAAGGCAACATTACCAACCTCATGGCTGCACTGATTACTTTTGAGTTTGTAATAACCTGACCTTTTTGCCAGGCATTCATATTAAAGAAATGTTGCTAAGCTGAAAAATTGCAAATTACACTATCTAGAACCATCCAAAGTAAAAGGTCCTGCAAAATGGTATCTATACAAATCAAGCTAAACAAAGCTGGGGAGCCTATAGGTCACCACTAGGATGAATGAAAAAACAAAAGCAAAGGGATTAGCATTGCTGGGTTTCCATTGAGAATGAGCCTTTGCTTGTTGCTAGAAGCTCTATATAAAAAGATTTTGATCCCAAAGTTCTTAAACCAGTACAAGCTTTAAACATTTTCAGAAAAGAATTGCCTTTAGTCAGTTTTCTTCTGCAAAGGGACAGTAAAATACTGCTGCAGTTGTCAAGGTTTATAAACTGGGGGAGAATGGCACTCTACAGAACATATCTTATTTGTTCCACATCTAAAGCAGAAGCCCATTAAGGAATTGTTTTGGCACATTATTTTGAGTTGGTGGCTTACCTTTGGCCAAACATCATAAGGCAGATATGTTTGAAGAATGAACTTTGATTGCAGAGAAACTAAGGCCAAAGTCAGAGTTGTGTGAAGTAGCCCAGTTGGTCCTGAATAATAGCAAATTCCAAGTATGGTCATCATTCTGGAGCCAAAAGAGAAACTTGTTTGCTTGATGATGTGCATAAACCGTATAACTGGCTTATTAGCTACAAGAGCAAGTTGATTTACCTCTTCAGGCAAACTTCCAAAAATGTAGGAACCTTCTAAAGGAGCCAGACTGTGGATCAGGAGAGACATTCACCTGACTCTTGTAAGATGGGAGATAATGAAGTCTGTGTGTGCATTGTTTGTTTTTCCGGTTGCCAGGAAGATACAAATTTGGCTGTTTGAGGTCACTGGAAGGTGATAAGAGTTTTAGATGATACTGCCTGGATTTTGGTTTGGACCTGTGTGAGAAGAGGAAGAGCAAGAAATGTGCATGGGTGAGGATTCTCCCAGGACAGAGAGAGAGGTGTCCAACACCACCTTTCTCTTGTACTGTGTTGAATCATGTAAATAGGAGGAATGTTTGTGTTTTCTAGTCAACAACTTTGGTTAGATCAAGTTTTCTGGAGACAGGCTTGGTTTGTAGTTCAGTGTATCCTTGAAAATAATTTCTTCTTAGGGGCATGCAATAGGATAAAATAGATTTCCACCACAAAAAGAGATCCCAAAATTTGTGTGTACTGCAAACAACAAAAAAGTGGGCGTGACCTTAGGCAAACAGATAAAATTATCACACATTACTTTCACCATGTCAAAAAACAGTAAAGTGCCTGTAACACTGTACGATGTCAGTTTCTTCTCAGAGAATAAAAAAAGATAAATTTTATACTGCCTTAATGATATTTTACTTTTCTATCTCTCAGCAGTATATATCTAACCATATAACTGTGCATCAAAAAATTGCTATAATAGTAAAGCTTCATCACAGAACCCATCATTGTGAAGCTGTCTGCTCCATTAAATGTCCTTCGATAAAAGCTGAGCACATTTCAACATGACCTATAAGGTCTTGTATCTTTCTTTGTGCCCTTCTTAACAAATTCTAAAGAAAAGTATTTCTAAATGAACGTTGTGCTCATTGGCTTTCTTATAACTTAAAGCTACAAAATTGCAAAACTTCTGTAGCAATACCATAAATTTCTTTCACTGTTCTAGTTTGTGGAATTCACTTCCACCACATTTAGAAATGTGTTATCTTAACAAAGTTCAGATATTAAATTAGTAAAAACCTTAATGATAGTCAACCCTTCCAATATGGTACAAGTTTAGACATACTACTTTAATTCAAAGCCTTCCTGAATTTAGGCTATTCTGCTGTCATCCAGTTTTTACCACCCATCCATTACATCCTCATACCAGTTCTCTGTACTGTAAATTTATTGCTGTATGATTGATCTTCCCCCTGCTTTCACCTGTCTGTCCTGTGCAGACCTTTGCTACATCACTCCCATTGATTCCATTAGATACCCTTCTTCCTTTCTTCTTCACTTTATACCTTACCGCATTTTCTCGAGCTTTCCACTGATCCACCTTGCATTAGCTCAACCATTGCATAGGTAACTCACTCTCTCAACTCTGACATATCTTCCTGCAGTAATCGTACTAACTTACCTCCCTTTCCCAACTAAAGTTACCATTATCTTCCCTCTTTCTATCATGCTGTCTCCTCATCCGTCCTTGCACCATTTACCATCTAGCTTTACACTGCATATCTTTTCATTCTCACTTTCCCATGTTCTGTATATATTTCACTTGCATTTACTGTGTATAGTGCATTTTCTTTCATAAATTTATAGTTATATTATCTTATTTTTTACTGTTCCTTTCCACAGTATCCTCTTGTTTAATTTATCGCACTGTGTCCGGGGGCTTACTTTAAGATGGTAAACTCTACCCTGTAGTACATTTAAAGCATCTCAGAACTTTATGAACTGTAAGGTTTTTATCTGTAGATGACTTTTCTTGGGGCAGTGAGCTTCTTGGGCATTGAGAGACTGGAAGCTATGTCATAAGAGACTTCGGAGATCTGTGACTGGCCAGACTCATGAGGTGATGACTTTGCAGTCATAGTTCCTGAAGAGTCCACTGGAGAGCTCACATATTTAGGTGTGCCTAGGGCACTTTCAAGAAGCAGGTTACCATTATTACTAAAAGAATCAGCAGATCAAAGTCTTGTAGTCCCCTATTGCATTGCTTCTCCCATTGCTAGAACAGAAAAGCCCCTGCATCCATTCTAGTGGCAAGAAGATCTTTTTCACTGTTGAATCAAGTATTTCCCACTTAACTGAAACTACTGGAATGGAGAAAGATCTGATCTGAAGTAGTTAACTTCATTTGTACATCAAACTATGGGTATCGGATCCGAGCCGGCAGCTTCATACAGCTAAGATCCGAGCTCCAAGCTCCTCCCCTTTACCCATAACCCCCTGCTATCCCTTCTTGACCTCAGATCTCGTTTGCCGCGGTTCTGAACAGCAGCTTTGAATGAGCTTCCAGGCGTAGGATAGGAGTTTGTGAGAAAAATCTTTCTTTTCTGCCTTTTTTTTGTCAGAAAATTGTTGTATGTGTGTTATCTCACCTAGCTAGATTAGCGTACCTTTGTTTTTGTTAGTCAGTTTGAGTGTATTCCCTCCTCGTGTGTGTGTGTTAAGGTGTGTCAGTTTTGGGGCCTAATGTGTGGGTAGGATATGTCTGAGGTGCCCAAAGCTTTCTTTTCTAAATGTACCGAGTGTGGCCATAAGCTGTCCCCAGCGGATGGCCACACTTGGTGCGTTATTTGCCTTGGGGTTGAACATCTCTCCTCGGGCTGCACTATTTGTGCAGCGTTCAACCCCAGGGCCCTCAGGGACAGGAGGTCGAAGTTGATTCTGGCGGGACTGTTGGCCCTGGACTCGGCTTCGTCCTCCGGTCCCTCTCTGGCTCTTGCCGAGGCTTTGGCAGCACCACCTTCTCTCCCTCTGGCCGGGACTCACCCTCCCACCCTTGGCCAAGAGGAGAGGGAAGCTAGGAAGGAGAAGCGGAAACATCACAAGAGGTGGGCCGAGACCTCTTCCTCGGCAAGACCATCTCAGCGAGCTTCTCCATCTATGGCCTCCAGTTCTTCTCCTTCCCGGCTCCGATCTCCCTGTTTCTCCCTGGAGCCGGAAGAGGAAGAGACCCGATCGCCTTCGAGGTCATCGAGGCGGCATTCCCGGCCCGCCTCGGTGGCCTCGTCGAGGTCTACCCGTAGCATCTCCAATGCAGACTTAGACCGGATGATGCGTAGGTTCTTCCAGGCCCAGATGCAGATGGGAGTGCTCCTGCCTCCCCCGCCCCTCCGGGGGGGAGCTCGACCCCCTTTTTCACCCCGATCGCTCCTTCTCCGACCCACTATCGGGGTTCGGAGCCTTCAGAGCCAGGTAGCACTGGAGCCGGGGGAGCATAGGCACCGATAGTGTCCGGTACTTCGGCTCCGATGGCACCCTCGTGTCTATCGGGTCCCTTTTCTTCGGATCTGAGCTCTCGGAGCCAAGAGCTGAGTGTCAGATCTGGAGGTGTCAGTATGACTTTGGCTCCGTCACGGTCGGAGCATGCTGGCCCTATGGATCCGACTGCCTCAGCGCTGGCCCCGATCTGCACATCGGATCCGAGGGAGGGTCTGCTCTCAGATCCGAGAGAGAGCAGCTCTCCTTCGGCATTCGATGTGGTGGAGAGGGTATTGTCGAGGGACTCCAGGCCCCTGGCTTCGGCTACGGCTCCACCCTGCACTCCCTCTCAGAAGGGTCTACCTTCCATCACCTGGTCCCAGGGACAGCCTGCGCAAACATCCCAGATTGTTCCCTTGCCAGAACAGGATGCAGTTGGTGAGGCCTCCTCGGACAGCCCCCCCCCCCCCGAGGAGGGTCCTCACAAACGCAAGTGCAAAATGAGGCACTTGGACTCACCTGAGTCCTTGACAGAGGACACAGACTTGGAGGAAGGGGAAGGTTCCCCAAGGTCACCCCCCCGAAGACGTCTCCTTCGGAGACATCATGGAGATGCTTCAGATCAGAGGGGGTGGTCAGCCCCAAAACCTTCTTCTGATGAGTCTGTGTTTCTGGAGGCATTTGACGCAGGCCCATCTACCTCTTGGGTGTCCCCTCCCGCCGACCCCCTGGTAGACCTGATTACTACCAGGGCGTGGAAGGAACCGGACACTGTGGAGCCCATTCCAAAGAGGCCTGACAAAATCCTCAGCCCCCTCTTCAGATAAGTCATGTTGGAGCAAGGGAACCCCGGTAGATGCCATGTTGGTGGCGGCTTCATCAAAGAATACGCTGGGTCACCCCCAGAGTCCATGTCGGCGGAGGATAAGAAAGTGTTCTCAACCCGAATGGCCACTCTCAAATCTATCTCTAATGTGGTTACTATCCCATGCCATGGAAGGATCCGCTAGAGCCAGCAGAGCGGGCGTCGTCCTATGGCAACAGGCATGGCTCCGTCACTGTGATTTTGCGGAACCTTTCAAGGCGTCATTCGCAAATGCCCTGTTTGATGGTTCTGCCCTTTTTGGCAAGACCATACGCTACACATTGGTCCAGAGCGAGAAAGACGGGAAGACGTTGTCTGCCGTCGGAGTCCGCTTCTCTGCTCCCCAGCGGGCCTTCTCGAGGAACCAAAAGGGACAGAAGAAGATGTGGTTAGGGAAGTCTCAACAATCCCGTTTCGCTAAGGACCCCTTGTCCTTCAGAGGCAGAGGCAGACAGAGTGGGCACTGCCCTAGAGGCAGAGGGGGTCCAAAGAACTTCGGGTCCAGAGAACCTTTCTCTGATCGGCCCATGCAGAAACCCTGAAGGGTTACCCGACTGCTCCACTGTGGAGGCAGTCGGGAGCCGTCTCTCGAGGCACCTAGCAACTTGGGAGTCCATTACAACAGATCACTGGGTGCTTCAGATCATATCCAGAGGCTACAAGATTCCCCTTCTCGATCCCCCTCCCACTCCCCGAAGCCTCCCCGATGTCCCACCCGATCAAAGGGAGGCTGCAGCCGAGGAAATCCTCCAGCTGCTAGAAAAAAGAGCAATCCAGCACGTCCCCCCAGACCAGTCCGGATCAGGCTTTTACTCCAGGTTCTTCTTGGTGCCAAAAAAGACGGGGGACTTAAGACCAATCCTCAACCTGTCCTTCCTAAACCTGTCAATAGACAAAGAAAAGTTCCGGATGGTCACCCTCCAATCCATTCTCCCACTTCTGCAAGAGAACGACTGGATGTGCTCCATAGACCTCAAGGATGTGTACTACCACATTTTGATGGACAGACGATCCAGGAGGTTTCTCCGCTTCCGGCTAGGAGCCAGCCATTACCAGTTCAGGGTCCTTACTTTTGGTCTCACCACAGCCCCTAGGGTGTTCACCAAGGTTTTGACGGTTGTAGCAGCCCACCTGAGACTCCAGGGAATTCAGGTCTTTCCGTACCTGGACGACTGGCTCCTGACCGCCCCCACCAGGCATCTACTATGTGCAGCCAGAGACTACTTTCTCCATCTAGCTCCCCGGCTGGGGATCACGATCAACATCAGAAAATCTTCCCTTCTTCCAACCCAAATCCTAGATTTCACTGGAGCCAGATTGAACACAAACCAGCTTCTGGACTTCTTGACTCTGGACCGGCTTCGAACTCTAAAACTCCACGTACTGGCCCTTCTACAATCCCCAGCTCCCCCTGCAGAATTGGTCCTGAGGGCTTTAGGCTCGATGGAGGCAACTATCAACCTTCTACCCTTGGCGCGCTTGAATATGAGGGTTCTTCAATGGACCTTGCAAGTCTAATGGTCCCTCCTGCGACATCCCCTGAGCTTCCCCATTTCCCTCAGCAGGGTTTGCAGGAAAGCCCTCTTATGGTGGCTCCAGTCCCCGGACCTCCAGAAAGGGCGTCCCTTCTCTATGTCCCCTCCTCTAGCCACGGTGACCACAGATGCTTCTCACCTTGGGTGGCGGGGCACTGCATGGGCAGGACTGTCCAAGGCACGTGGACCCATTCGGAGGCCTTTTTGCATATCAATGTCCTAGAGATGAGAGTGGTGCTTTTGGTGTTGCAAGCACTACACAGCCTTCTTCCCTTGGGGACAATTGCGATTCAGACAGACAATATGTCGGTTGTCTGGTATTTCAACAAACAAGGGGGAACCAGGTCCTATCCACTTTGTCGGGAGGCCATGAGAGTGTGGGAATGGGCGATATCCAACAACCACTTTCTTATAGCGACGCACAATCCGGGTCAGTCCAACATCTTGGCAGACAGACTGAGTCGAACCATCCTCTCACCGTACGAGTGGTCTCTGAACCCCAAAGTAGCGAAGCTAATCTTCTCCAAGTGGGGTCAACCTCGTTGCCATCTTTTCGCCTCGCCTTCGAACGCAAAGTGCAGCGACTACTTCGCTCTAATTCCCCCACCCGGGGAATCTCCCAGAGACGCTCTGGTGCACGTTTGGCCACCCGGTCTACTTTATGCTTACCCTCCTCTTCCCCTGATGCTAAAGTTCTTACAGAAAGCCCGACAGTTGGGGATCAGAATAATCCTCATAGCCCCATTCTGGCCTCATCAACCTTGGTTCCCTTGTCTATGGTCTCATCTAGTGAATCCCCCATGGATTCTAGATCCCATCCCAGATCTGATCTCTCACCCTTCAGGCCTGTCAATCCTGAACCTGGACAACCTCAAGCTTACAGCTTTGTTGATCCAGTTCCACTGATAGCTAGGACTCCCGGTATCTTGTCCCCTGTCAAGGCTATACTAGTAGCCGCTCACAAGCCGTCTACGAGAAGTATTTATAATAGCAAATGGAAGCATTTTTGTATTTGGGCAGAGCATCAAAACTTAGATCCCTTTACAGCTCCATTGCCAGCAGTATTAGATTTTCTATCAGGCTTAGTCGACCAAGGTGCTAGCTCTTCTACGGTCAAAGTCCAACTGGCTGCAATCTCTCACTATCATGTTGGGAGTGATCTCGGCCCTTTGACCTCGTCTAAATTATGTAAGACCTTCCTAAAAGGCACTTTTCTTTTAAGGCCTCTGGTTAAAGATGCAGTCCCTCCTTGGGACTTAACCCTTGTCTTTCAGTCTCTGACAGCTCCTCCCTTTGAGCCTGCAACTTCGGTGGATCTGAAATACTTATCTTGGAAGACAGTTTTTCTTGTTGCCATTACTTCGGCCAGAAGGGTTTCGGAACTTCAAGCCCTTTGCGCCAAGCCACCACATTTGATTTTTCACAAAGATAGAGTTTCACTCAGGACCAATCCCTCCTTTCTGCCTAAAATTGCTTCAGAGTCTAATATCAACCAATGTATTAATTTACCAGTCTTCTTTCCAAATTACCAGAATAAAGGTGAATACAGGTTACACTCTCTAGACGTACATAGGCAACTGAGATTCTATTTGCACAGGACAGCTGATCACAGGAAATCAGACCAGCTTTGCTAAACCCACTTTGGGAAAACCTGTATCAAAAGTCACTTTGTCCAGATGGATCTCACAATGTATCCTTTTGGCATATGAGAGTTCTGGCCAGTCTGCACCTCAAGGAGTCCATGCCCATTCTACTCGATCGATCTCTACCTCTGCTGCTTTTCAATCTAGGGTGTCGTTGGATGACATTTGTTCAGCAGCCACTTGGGCTTCATCTCATACATTCATTAACCATTACAAATTGGATATTGTTTCTAGAGGGAGAGCATCCTTCGGCTCTGCAGTGCTCCGGAACATCCTTCCATGAGGACCTCCCAAGAATTAGGTAGCTGGGGACTCTGTCCCATAGGTTGATGTACAAATGAAGTTAACTACTTCAGATTAAGAAGTTATGTACTCACCATAACGTTCCATCTGAGTATGTAAACTTCATTTGTCAGCAACCAACCATCCCTCCGTCCCCCTAACCCATATGGATACTCAAAGGAATCCTGCTTGTCATTGTGGATTGTCTTAGGTTAGAGTATGGAGGTGGTTATTTGGTGTTCTATGCTTTCTGCTGATAAGCAAACTTGATCTGAGGTCAGAAAGGGATAGCAGGGGGTTATGGGTAAAGGGGAGGAGCTTGGAGCTTGGATCTTAGCTGTATGAAGCTGCCAACTCGGATCCGATATGGATCCAATACCCATAGGTTGCAGACAAATGAAGTTTACCTACTCAGATGGAATGTTATGGTGAGTACATAACTTCTTAATTTATTCTAGTGATAGGCATGCTTAAATAACAGTGCCATAGCAGCCCATGGCAGAATGCAAGGGAGATATGTGAGCATGATACCAAAAGCCAGTTCTAACTTTGAGAGCAACTCTGTTTTCCACCACTGTAACTGAGAAGTGCTTTGTAAACAGCTGTCTAGAAGGTAAAAAGTAAGGGAGAACCTTGTACTGAAGATGCCAGTCCTGTACTGAAAACCTGTGCCTGCTTATCAAGCTGTTGATGTTCCAGCTTCAGTATGAAGGTGGTAGGCCTATGAGTGAGACAGTTTAAGCCATTAGAGAATTTGAGAGGTGACAGAGACTGAATGAGAAATGGGTAGTGAAAAAGGAGGGGAGGAAATGCTCTTTAGAGACTGTATAAAACAGTTCTGTAATATTTGCGTTTTGTTTAGGTTAAGAATATTTGAGAGAACAATCCCAGTTTTGACCCACATGCACACTGCCTCTGGTCACACTGCTGTTTTGTACAGCAAGCTACAAATCTGCTTCACTGTTCCTGAGAATGAGACTAGTCTTGTTGGAGAAGGTTTGAAGGAATGTCTCTGTATACTTCTAGGGAGTAACTCCACATAAATTGTCTGTTTTACTTTGTAACACCATCAAAAACTGCATCCCAAACGTATACATCACACCTGCTCCTAACATTCACTGAGAATGCAGAGTAGGCAACCAAATAATAAGTACCCTCGTAAGAATTTGGCCAGGTGTTGTATAGATATAGACTATGGAACCTTTTTTGTGGGGGAAATGTTAGGCATTCATGTGCAGATGAAGGGCTAACATTTCCTAGGGAAATGTTAGGCATTCATCTGCGTATGAACTGACCAGGTTCTCCAGATTATGGCATGTAGTAAACATCTTTTGAAGTAGACTTAACACTTTTCTGTATATATTCGGCAAGGTCCTGGTTGGTAGCACCAAGAGGGACCTTACCATTGAGTAATGAATCCAGAACTTGTCTTAACCCCTTGTGGAGTGAGAACATGTGAAATTGTGTTAGCCATGCAATGCATAAACTGATATGTCAGCAGCATCATTGCTGCAGCTTGTGTGTTTATAATGACTGAGTACATTCACTTAATTTCTCCTCCAATTGCATTACATGGGATCTGGGAGGAGGATTGCTGTATTTGTTGCCTCACCTACTATTTTTAAGGCCCAAGAGTTATTCACTGCCCATCACCTCATTTATTCCCTGTACAGCTGAAGGCTAAGTTGTGAACCACTGAGGACTTGCACTTTAATCTGGCCTTTTTTATGCATTATCCTGTAAATCCCCTTCCATGATGTCCAGCATGTATCATCAGTGTAGGAAGCACACATGCACTTCCTTTTTAAGTTCTTCATAGTAGACATCTGTCTACAATCCCAACTTATTTGTCTGACCACTACAAGTCTTCTGACATACATTTTAGGGCTGTAGAGCAATGTAAAACTCATATCTAAGGCATTATTAAATAAACATGGTTCGTTTAAAAGTCTCATGTTCAAATGAAAGGTAGCATTTAGTTTTTCAATTTGGCAAAGATTAGTTAACCAAATGTCTAATCTGGATTTTTTTTCTGGTATTAATTACTGAGGTTTAATAACAACAGGAAAAACAGAACTTGCGATGGATCGGAAAACTGTCAAGAATCTGCGTCTGGATGTTTTCTAAAGGAGCCAGCAGGTCTGTTTTTTGGGGGGACTACTTGTATATTGTCAAGATTCTTCTGAGCAATTTTTTGGCTTATCCTAGACCTGCTGACCAAGCCAGCCTAATCATGTCATGATCATGCTCATTCATTCTCCTACTTAGAAAAGAGAGAGCTGATAGTGGGTTGGAAAAGCCATCATTTAGCATCTGACGTGCAGTAGCAGATACAGTGGCCCTGCTAGCATTCCATCTGTATTCCCACATCTTGGAACTTTGCATTCTGAAAAGAAAGATAGTAAAAGGAGCATGACACAAGACTGCAAATGTTCTTACCGAGCTGTTTGTTGAAATACAATGACCCCACTTGAAAGGTATTTGCAGCTTATCTTACTGTTGCTTTGCTGGCCTCAGTTTGGTCATTGTGTTGTGTGTGTACACTAAATGATCCAGGTTCCCCACTTTAATGCTAAAGTTAATCACAACAGGCAGTCCTCATTTGGCATCCATAGGGCTTTGCCAAGGTCTTACTCCTCCACTCACTCTTTTAAAGCCCCATGCTTTCCTGTCTCGCCAGATCTTGTTTGCTAGTGGACAGAATGCATCAAAGCAAGCTCAAGTTTAAGATAGTTTTTTGATAAGTACTCATTCTTTCAGTGTTTTTCTTGTGTGATACAATAATTAGAAAGTTTAGAGTTGTGTGTGACAACTTGGCTAGTTCTACTTTTTTTAACTGTTTTCTTGTAACACTCTTCTTTAAGTTAGCTGGTGACTTAGGCCCATTTTGGCTTAGCATTAGCCTTATCTTGTCTTTTTGGAATTTTTTTCTTGGTAGCTGCTTCTCTTATATTGAGGGGTAGATCTGAGAAGGCCTCAGTGTTTAAGAAGTGTGGCACATGTGGCCACAATATTTCCCTCCCTAAAATACAAAGAAATGTTGTGTCTTGTGTGTGTGTGTGGAACATGTAAATTGTCCATGTGACATTTGCCAAGATTTTGGCTCCAGGACCATCCAGGAGAGGAGGAACAAATTGATTTTAAAAGGATTCCATCCCATCAGCAGCAAAAGAAGAGATACAAGAAAAACTGAGAAGGATAATGGAAAGGAGACTTCTCCAGCTTTCTGTGTAGACAATTAATACACCTTTAGATTTCAGGAGTTTCCTAGATGGAAGTTTCCTTTTTCACTTGACCTCACTCCAGGATGAAGACTGATGTTGATCAGGTTTGGCCAGATTCCTGTGAAGTCCTTCCATTCACCTTGTCCTGGGGTAAGATGATGAAGGCCTTGGTAAGGGTACAGATTGAAACAGGTGTCGTCTATTCCTGCTTTGTTTCTAGGCTAGCTAGAGAAGGCCCAATAAGCTTGACATCTACAGCTCTTTCCCCAGGCCTAGTCTTGGCACTAGGAGTATTAGAAAGAACTATTTGCAGTGACCTAGAGCATTGACAGTGATGGCACTCCATTCAGCCCCACTGACGCCATGTATATCAGTGTCCTTAGCACCGAATCTTTCAGTGCTGAGTTCCACTAGGTCCTTGGCTATTAATGTAAATGGTCAAGCACCACCTTTGGCTCCAATGTCCTTGGTACTGTTCTCTGTATTGGTATCATTATCTTTTGAGTCATAAGTGCTGAAGCCTTCCTCAGCATCAGTGTTGGTGCTGGTACCAGGTATTGTCACCTCTAAGTCAGCATTGACCATTTTAGAAGGAGTCTGTGTTGGCTACGAGGTCGATGTCTTCAGTGCCAACAGTTTTGTCACTAAAAGACAGTGGACAGGAGATGGTTCTGATGTAGCCTGCCAACTTGTGAAATCCCAGGGAAGCTGCTTCTCCATCACTTGAATCCCAGGTCACCATTCAGTCCTACGTAATGGGTCCTTCATTCTTATCCCAGAAGGACAGAATGCCATTTATGGTCCAGAGAGTTACCATGCATGCATACTTTGGCTGATGCCAAGCTGTCATCCTTGGTTCCTTTCAAAAGAAGGTTCCAGCATTACAGTGGAGCAGACCACCTCCCTTCTCCTTCCCTATCCTAGGAGAGTTAATTCATCATCTGCCACTCACTAACACTCTTCCCTGTTTGGCTCCTCCACTGCCAGGATATTAGTTTTCCCAGGTCATCTGAGTTGTAGTTAGACTTTATCCATCTGCTTCACAAAGCCAGCAGACTACTGATAGATTTCAGGGAAAATTTTTCATAGAGATTAAATAAGTATTGGTTTAACCTGCTCCAGAATTGTCTGTCAAAGATCATCTAATATGTTTCTGCTTATTTGTGTCATAAGTGTTGTAGCCCTTCTGGGCATGTAGCATGCTTCTCATCCACTAAGACAGCGATGCAGTTTTGCTTTTGGAAGTACCCTTGCTTATGCCCTTCCCCAAATGCTGTCATTTGCCAACTTAGTCTCCCCTGTGCTCTAACTAGCACTTCAGCTTCACTTTTAGCCACTTGTACTTCACCCAGCTAATCCATTACATATACCCAAGCAGTGAACTCCCTTCACTCATCCTTTTGCTGGTCTGCTTTTCCAGACCTGACACCCCCCTTCTCTTATTTTGAGAGGTACTTTCACCCTTTCATAGCTTAATCAAGGACTCCCACAGAGAGTGATCTCCATTGTTCACCTTCTCAAACATCTTAAGCCCATCTTTAATTGCCATCTGTCAGTGTGTTGTTAAAGTTCCTAAGACCTTTGACTTTCAGTACTGTCCCCATTAAAGTTCTCCCTGCTTCCTTATCCTCTTTCATATTTTTTGCCACTGAAGGATTGCCATCAAAATCCTTGCCCCCCCCCCTTTGGTTCAGTCTAGGAGACACATGTAATTCTGCCAGTATAGTCATCGATATTCTTGATCCTGTATTCTCTATGTCATGTTATCCTGTCTACAAACGTGTGTTTCCATCTATATTTAAAGAGGCTATCATTACACCCTTATTAAGAAGCCGTTTTTGAAGCCACTTCATCTGGAAAGTCTCACTTGTAGCCTTTGATTTCTTGGAATGTTTATAGTTAAGTGTTTTATGTTTAGTTTGAATCCCACTTATCTCATGGCTTCTTTGGACATTGTTGCTCAAAATTTAGAAGCTAGTATAGCACTATGACTGTCATTATTAGGGAGATGGATGAACTCCTAGGGGCAAGAGATCAATTTATGGATTCTGAGTTGGTCCTACTTGATAATTTTCATCATTTGACACTGTTGATCATAGGTGGTTGACAGAGCTCTTTCAGCCAGACTCTGGCCTTTCCTGCACAATCCTCCTCTTGCTTGGCTGTCATTTGTTTTGCCTCTTATCTATTGGGGTGCTCAGAAGAAAAAAGAAGTTATGTACTCACCATAACGTTCCATCTGAGTAGGTAACTTCATTTGTCAGCAACCTATGTGTATCGGATCCGACCTGGGTCCGAGACGGCAGCTTTCCAAGCTAGAGATCCAAGCTCCAAGCTCCTCCCCTTACCCATAATACCTGCTACCTCCTTCCAATGCTCAGATCGCATTTGCTGACTTACATAATCTCACAACGACAAAACAACAACCTGAAGAATCCTAACCTAAGAATTAACAAATGACCTGAAAAAACATCCTAGGGTTCAGGTAATCAAAGAACCAGGTTAGGGGGGGGAAGGAGGGAGGGTTGGTTGCTGACAAATGAAGTTACCTACTCAGATGGAACGTTATGGTGAGTACATAACTTCTTTATCTGAAGTAGGTAACTTCATTTGATCATCAACCTGTGGGACAGAGTCCCCAGCTACCAAAAACCTGGGAGGTCCTCAAGAAAGGATATTCCGGAGCACTGCAGAGCAAAAAGCCACCCTTCCTCTAGACACTAAATCCAATTTATAGTGAGAGAGAAAGGTATGAGAGGATGCCCAAGTAGCCGCAGAGCAAATGTCATCCAAGGGAACTCTCGACCAAAATGCAGCAGATGTAGCCATAGAGCGGGTAGAATGAGCATGAACCCCTATAGGCTCTGGCAGGCCAGATAGTTTGTATGTGAGCAGGATGCAATTAGAAATCCATCTGACCAGAGTCACCTTCGACATTGGCTTACCAAGAAGGGTTTTGCAAAGGAAACAAAGAGCTTATCAGACTTGTGGATGGCAGCTGTTCTATGTAAATAAAAATGTAACTGTCTATGAACATCTAACAAATGAAGATTGTACTCCCTTTGTTTTGATAGTTAGGAAAAAAACTGGGAGATTAATGGACTGATTGATGTTCGCCTCGGAGGCCACTTTAGGTAGAAAAGATAGGTTAGTCCCGAGAGAGACCCTGTCCTTATGGAAAACAAGATAAGGGGCTTTAATACAGAGGGCCTGAAGCTCCGACACCCTTCTAGCTGAGGTAATAGCTACCAAAAAGGCAGTTTTCCAGAACAAAAATTTGAACTCAACAGAAGCTGCAGGTTCAAAAGGTGGTCCAGTCAGAGCCTGAAGGACCAAAGTTAGATCCCATGGAGGGACGGAGTTCCTAATAGGAGGTCTCAAGAGAAATGTACCTTTCAGAAAAGTCTTACAAATCTTGGTGGAAGCGAGTGGATTGAGATTGTCTCCAATGTGAAAATACGAGATGGCAGCCATTTGAACCTTTACAGTAGAAGAACTGGCCCCTTGCTGAAAAATATGAGATAGGAAATCAAGCACTGCTGGGATGGGAGCAGTGAAAGGGTCCAAATTCCTATGAGATGCCCAAATGGAAAAGCGCTTCCATTTACTATTATACACCTTCCTGATAGAAGGCTTATGCGCCGCTACCAGGATAGATCTAACTGCAGATGAGATACCGGGAGTCCTAGCAACTAATGGAACTGGATCAACTAAACTGAGAGCTTGAGATTGACCAGATTCGGGGGGTTTCAATCCCGAAGGATGAGATATCAGATCCGGGATGGGATCCAAGATCCAGAGAGGAGCTATAAGATGAGACCGTAGGCACGGGAACCAGGCTTGATGAGGCCAGAATGGGGCTATGAGGATAATCTTGTTCCCCAACCGACGAGCTTTCTGTAAGAATTTTGTTATCAACGGAAGAGGAGGATAAGCATAAAGAAGACCGGGTGGCCAAGCATGAACTAGAGCGTCTCTGGGGCGTTCCCCCAGAGGGGGAATTAGAGCAAAAAACTTGCTGCATTTCGCGTTGGAAGGTGACGCAAAGAGATCGCAGCAAGGCTGACCCCACTTGTGAAAGATCTGTTTCGCTACTAAGGGATTCAGAGACCACTTGTAAGGTGAGAGGATAGTTCGAGTCAGTTTGTCTGCTAAGATGTTGGACCGACCCGGAATGTGCATTGCTAACAGAAAATGGTTGGTGGATATTGCCCAATCCCAAACTCTCATGGCCTCTTGGCAAAGAGGATAAGACCTGGTCCCTCCTGTTTGTTGATGTACCAGACCACTGAAATGTTGTCTGACTGAATCGCAATAGTCCCTGGAGGGAGAAAGGCATGAAGGGCTTGCAAAGCTAGAAGCACCGCCCTCATCTCCAAAACAAAGATATGCAGAATGGTCTCTGAGTCCACGTACCTTGGACAGTTCTGCCCGCATAATGCTCCTCCCACCCAAGGCAAGAAGCATCCGTGGTCATTGTGGCTTGGGGTTGTGGCATAACAAACGGTCGTCCTTCCCGAAGCTCTCGAGATTGGAGCCACCACGTGAGGGAATTTCTGCAAACTCTGCTGAGAGGAATCGGTAAGTCCAACGGGTGGTGAAGGATGGACCATTGAACCTGCAAAGGCCACTGCAGAACCGTCATGTGCAAGTGAGCTAAGGGCACGAGATTGATTGCTGCTGCCATGGACCCTAAAGCTCTCAGGACTAACTCCGCTGATGGGGCAGGTGACTGAAGAAGGGCTAAAATGTGTAAGGTCAAACTGTGAAGTCTGTTTGATGTCAAGAAGGCCTTGGTCTGAAGTGTGTCTATTCTGGCCCCTATGAACTACAAGACTTGAACTGGTTGAAGGGATGACTTCTTGAAGTTTATGGTGATCCCCAGTTGGGACGCTAGAAGTAGGAAGCAATCCCTGGCTAAGCAGAGTAAATGCCTGGTGGGGGCGGTAAGGAGCCAGTCATCTAGGTAAGGAAAAACCTGTATTCCCTGAAGTCTCAGGTAGGCTGCTACAACTGCCATGACCTTGGTGAACACCCTGGGGGCTGTGGTGAAGCCGAAGGGTAGGACCCTGAACTGGTAATGACTGGCCCCAAGCCAAAAGCGGAGCAAACTCCTGGATTCCCTGTCCATGATAATGTGATAGTACGCATCCTTGAGGTCTATGGAGCACATCCAGTCCTCCTTCTGCAGCAGAGGCAGAATGGAATGAAGCGTGACCATTCGGAATATCTCCTTGGCAACGAAGAGGTTCATTGTTGAAAGGTCGAGGATCGGCCTTAAGTCCCCCGTCTTCTTTGGCACCAAAAAGAACCTGGAGTAATTGCCTAATCCAGATTGGCCTGGGGGGACGTGCTGGATGGCTCTTTTTCCTAGCAGTTTTTTTACCTCTAAAGCTGCAGCCTCCCTCTGACTGGGTGGTACATCGGGGAGGCGACTCGACTGAGGAGGCAGGTTTATGAAAGGGATTGAGTAACCTCTGGATATTATTCATAGCACCCAGCGATCTGTTGTGATGGACTCCCATTGGGCTAAGTGCTTTGAAAAACGCCCCCCTGACTGCCTCCAGAGAGGAGCAGTCGGGCAACCCCTCAGGGCTGCTGCGTGGGTGGGTCAGGAAAAAGGTCCCCGCGACCCAAAGATTTTCGGCCCCTCTCTGCCTCTGGACCGGCGTCCACTATGTCCCCCTCTGCCTCTGAAGGACAAAGGGTCCGGAGCGTAACGGGACTGCTGAGACTTCAGGAACCACATCTTCTTTTGTCCTCTCTGGTTCCTAGAAAAAGACCTTTGAGGAGCCGAGAAGCCGACTCCAACGGCAGACAGCGTCTTCCCGTCTTTCTCATTCTGAACCAATGTGTCGCGGACGGTCTTACCAAACAGGGTAGAACCGTCGAAGGGTGCATTCGCGAAGGATGCCTTGAAAGGTTCCGCAAAGTCACAAAGCCGGAGCCAGGAGTGGCGCCTTAAGGTGATGCCAGACCCGATGGCTCCAGCGGCCCCCTCCGTGGCATGGGAAAGTAGCCGCATAGACGTGTTTGAAACAGATTTCAGAGTGGCCATGCGAGCCGAGAAAGTCCATTTGTCCTCGGCCGACATGGACTCAGGGGGAGACTCAGCGTATTCTTTCACCAGATCCCACTAAAGTCTAATTACATGGGCCAAATAATTCAGCGCCCTTATGGAAAAGGTAGCTGAAGGAAACATCTGCTTCCCGTTACGATCCATCGTCTGAGACTCCTTATCAGGGGGATGGATCGAGGAACTATCCTGGGCAAGTTCCTTCTTGGTGGCTGCCGCCACCACCATGGCATCTACTGGGGAACCCTTACTCCAAGCCGTCCTATCCCCAGGGGGACTAAGAATCCTATCTGGCCTCCTGGGGGATTGGCTCTTCAGTGTCCAGTTCCTTCCACGCCCTGGTAGTGATGAGGTCAACCAGGGGGTCGGCCGGAGGGGACACCCAAGAGGTAGACTGGCCTGCGTCGAATGCCTCCAGGAACACCAACTCGTCCAAGAAAGGTTTTTGGGCTGACCACCTCCCCTTTAGGCGAAGCATTTCCATAATGTCTCCACAGGAGATGTCCTCGGGGGGTGACCTGGGTGAATCTTCCCCTTCCTCCAAATCGGTGTCCTCCATGAGGGACTCAGGAGAGTCCAAGTGCCTCCTCTTACACTTATGTTTGTGAGGGGCCTCCTCGGTGGGACTGTCCGAGGAGGTCTCACCAACAGGGTCATGTTCCACCAGTGGAACTGGCTGGGGCATCAATGCAGGCTGTCCCTGGGACTGGATGATGGAAGACAAGCCCAGCTGCAAGGGAGTGGGGGCAGAATATGAAGAAAGAGCAGGGGGTCTCAAACTTCTCGAGTGGACCCTCTCCACCACATCAAAAGCCAAGGGTGAACCAATCTCTCTGGGCTCCATGGTTAACACCCTCGGATCCGACGAAGGGATTGGTGTCGGAGCCGAAGCACTCGGACCCCAGAGGGAAGTGTGCTCCGACCGAAATGAAGCCAAAGACACACTGGCCCCCTTGGATTCGATGCACGGCTCTCGGTCCCAAGAGCTCAGATCCAAAAGGGGATCCGACAAACTCGAGGGCATGGCCGGCGTCGAGGTAGTGATAACCATCGGCGCCAACTCCCTGACTCTGAGACTCCTCGGATCCGAAGGCTCCAAACCCCGATAGTGGATCGGAGAAGGAGCTATCGGGGCAAAAAGTGGGGTTGAACCCCCCCCCCAGAGGGGGGGGGAGGCAGCAGCACTCCCATCTGCAGCTGGGTTTGGAGAAAACGATGCATCATCCGGTCCATATCAGCGTCGGAGAGGCTATGGGTCGACCTAGAGGAGGCCGACGAAGCTGGCCTGGAGGGCCGCCACGATGACCTTGAAGATGGTCGGGTCTCCTCCTCCAGCTCAGGTGAGAAGCGTGGAGAATGGAGCCGAGGGGATGAAGGCCTGGAGACCTTCTGGGGTGAGGACAGCAGCTTGGCAGGTGGGGCCGAGGGGGCTGAGTCGTCCCGCCGCTTCTATGCCTCTCTTTCTCCCTCTCTCTCTCTTCTTTTTTAGAGTCCCTCTCTCCCTGGGAAGAACTGGGAGGTTGAGTCCCAGCCACGGGAGAGGGGACAGCAGGCTGAGCAGCCGCAGTCATGGCTATAGCCACCGAGGGAGAGGAGGAGGAAGCCGACTCCATGGGTAGGAAACCCACCAGAATCAGCTTATTCCTCCTATCCCTCAGGGCCCAGGGGTTAAAGGCTGTGCAAATTTGGCAGCCCAATGACAAATGCGGTACCCCCAGGCAGAGGACGCACTGAGTGTGACCATCCGCTGGGGAAAGCTTATGACCACACTCAGTGCACTTAGAAAAGATGGCCTTTGGGGCCTCGGCTATGATTTCTAAACAAAAACAAGTGCCCACACAAACACCTAAGGGAAAAGGGGGGGTCTACCAGGCTTTAAACTAAGAGGGAATGGTAGAACTCAGGGGTTTAAATTAAGAAATTAAACTATCCACACATACCCAAAAACTAAGAAAGGTTTTGAGAAAATCTACTTACAAATCACCTAAATGCTAGGAGCTCGAGAAACTCGTGCTTGACAAAGCCGGGGCAAATGAGATCTGAGGATTGGAAGGAGGTAGCAGGGTATTGTGGGTAAGGGGGAGGGGCTTGGAGCTCGGATCTCTAGCTTGGAAAGCTGCCGGCTCGGATCCAGGTCAAATCCGATATCCACAGGTTGATGATCAAATTAAGTTACCTACTTCAGATGTTTTAGTTATGCATTCTTCCTTGTGGCTGCATATATATTGTGGCATTTTACTCCATCCTGGCAGTTTTACATGTTGAGTTATGCTACTCAAAGAAGAGGTTTAACTTACCACTGAACTTTGCTTATTTGCTCTTCCTTCAAGATGAAGGTCAGCTGTCAAGCTTGTTTGAGGTCTGAAGCTCATTCCAACTAGGATGGAAACAGTGACCATAAAGGTGATCATAACTTCTTCCAAAGCAATTGGTTCTTTCCCTATATATGTTTATGAAGGGAACTTGGAGTTTTTTTACACACTGACCATCAAGCTCTTCTCCTGATATCTTCTATTGATATCTCTGTTGACCTGTCACTTCTTGACTGAAAGTCTTCTAGCCCATTCATTCCCCTGAGCTGGGAGTTGAGCAAACTGTGAGTAGGTGCCATCACCTCCATGCTACGGACTGGGTCCCTCTCAAAGTGTCACCCCCCCCCCCATGGGCAGCTGTGAGTACAGCATTCGATCCTTGATGCGAGACAGAGCCATGACAGTGTAAAACTCAACCCCTGTAAATATCTGCCAGGCAGTAAGCCAGACTGCCTCCTTTCCTCCAGAATGGACAATCCAGTGACTGCTGCTCAGTTCCATCCTCCCCTGCTTGGCTCCTCCTGCATCTGTGATATCTAATTAACATGGGTTAGGTAGGTCATAGTCAGGGCTTTGCATCTGTATTCCATGGCACTGGTCTGAAATCAGCTTGAAGTTTGTGTCAAGAGTGCACCATGATGGTATGCTATCACTTAAGGCTGAAGTGACTGCTGCTATAAAATCACTGAATTTTCATCCTAGAAATACTGCTGAGTTCATGCATACTATTCTGTGAGGACCTTCCCCTTGTAGTCTTTGTGTCTTTACTGCTGTAATGGTCTATGTCTCAGGCTTCCTGACAGTGACATGGCATCATAAGGTGCAGGAGTTTCTGGCTTTTGGATTGGTCATTTTTCAGTATGATCATATTACTTTGGTAACCATTTAAAGCCTGGGGCCCTGCATTGCTTAGTCCTGAGATGTGGAAATTGAATGCTTGAAAATTTGGGCTTAGAAATTCTAAGTCTGGGATTCCCATTTCTTGGAATAGTCCCTTTCTCTGAGGTATGGCAATCTTGGAGTTTGTGTATATATATATATATATATATATATATATGTGTATATATATATATATATATATATATATATATAGATATATATATTTGATGGGTGTGGGGGGGCTTGCCCACCTGTAAAAAACAAGTTTAAAGGAGAAGAGCGATGTCTGATATTCACTGTTCTCCTGTATTTTCAGTTTTTTTTTGTAGTGCCTTGGATTCTGCAATGCAAATCTCGAGATTTTAATGGAGAGCCTATTATGTAGTGCTGCAGAGCCTGGAATGACTATCTGTCATTTTTTTAGTTAGTATTCAGTGTCTTTTGCATCCTTTACTGAGCTCTGCAGTTCCTGTTAAAGAACTTTCTTTGTCCTGTTAGGCAGCTCATTTACTCTATCCATTTGGCAAAGTATTACAAGAAGTTCCTTGAGATCTTGGATAGAGATTCTTTTTCCAGCCTTCTGTCTTTTGGAACTCAACGTCCTGTCAGCTACGGAAGTGCCTCATATGCTTTTGAGGTCCTTCAGGGCATATGCCTGTTCATTACATAGTTTTGGAATTTTGTTCATGTTTATTGTACGCATTTGAGGTGTGTGTGTGTAGGCGCATGAGTGTGAGAGTGGCTTGAGGTAGTGTGACACTCCATCCAGGATTAATTAATTTCTCTGCCCTGCTAACGGTAAGTAATGACAAATTCTGTAGTTCCCTGTGACCTTACATTGTTTTAAGTGGGTAACTGTGAATGAAAGAAATGTTTCCTTTAAAATTTTCATATTTTTGTAACAGTCTGTAAAGTGTTTGGGTTTTAAATGCTTAAATATTTTGGTATTTGTTATACTCATACTGTCCACCTATGGAGGGACACATAACAACAATTAATGTTTTTCAAACAAGTCTTTAAGTTTAAGCCAAGATTTATATGAATGTTTAGTATTAGAAGTTCTCATCTTTATAGTTTGCAATTCACTACTGCAAACAATTTGTTTGCCATACTAATAAATTCAACATTAGAGGGGGTAACTTTACTTTCCCAATTTTTAGTAATGGCTTTTCTGGCTGTAGCAAGAATAGACCAAAGAAGATGCACTTGGGTTTTTGGAATTATCTCAGGAATTAGGGCATTAAATAAAACTAATGATGTAGAAACATTACATCTGTCTGACCACAGAGCTTGAATGAAGTTAGTAATTTCTTTCCAAAAAGGGTGGATTACTTCACATGTGTGTACCATATGCATCCAATCACCTATTTCAGAATCACATCTCCAGCTTTTAATTATATTTAATTTATATATAATTGTAATTTTGTTAGGAGTGACAAACGCTCAGTGTAAAAAAGTTTTCCAGTATAATGAAGATGTAGTTTAATATGTAGATTTTAACATTATTTTCTTGTATTCTTCAGAGAAGTCTTCATTATTAATTTTTGAGGAGTAGTTCCAATAGGAATTGTCTAAATATGTAAAATCTAACTTTAGAGTTGTATACATTTGTGACAAATACAATTTATTGTTCATTGTATTATTATTGATATTTATTAAGCAGTCCAACAATCTGGGGAACAATTTCTTATCTAGGTTAACTATCTTATTAATCTCTATGTTTGCAAAGTCTCTGAATATTTGTAAAATTAACCAGTTCCCAGAATCTTGATTGTATATGGACCTTAAATTTTCAACAGTACATATATCAGTACGATTTAATAATTGATGCCAGCAAATTAAGTTACTTTGTTGCTTCAATACTAGCATTTTGTTGAAGTTATGCGTTTCTAAGCACTCATTTGTATATGCAATTGAAAACAGAGAAATGATTACGTCTTTAATACAATGGTTAGACTATGAGAACTTTTGGAAAGAGGAAATTATGTTATTTAAATACGTAATTTGAGAAGAGGGTGAAATTCCATTTACACAAACATCTTTTAAAAACAGGTAAACATATTAGGGACTATTTGTTTATGAGTGGTTGTGATATATTTTTTATTTGCTAATAATATTTCTTTATGTATTTGTTTCTGTTTTGAATCATAAGATGCGTTTATCCACAATGCTATAACTTTTACAATTGTTGAAGTAGCATACAAGTGAATATCATGGAATCCTATTCCACCATTACCCCAACCTTTTCTTTGCCAATCAAATGAAACTCTTGGTTTATTAGGATGCCAGAAAAATTTAAGTAGAATATTATTTATCTTTTTTATCCATTTTTTTTTGGTGGTAATAGCACTAAAGATTGTAAGACAAACAGTATTTTAGGGAGAATTACCAAATTAATGAGCATTAATCGTTTTTCCATAGTAAAGAACTATTTGTTCCAATTTGCGACTAAACTTAAAATTTTATCAAGGAAACTGTTGACAATTTGTTTGCATCATTTCTTTACTATTAGACATAATAGTTATACCAAGATATTTCATTTGATTGCTCTTCCAACTGAACTTAGAATATTTTTTGTATGAATTTTTTGATTAATAATGTATGTGTTTTATTATGATTAAATCCTAAGTTCAAGATTTTAAACCAACTCATAGAACTAACTCTAATGAATTTTCTATATTTTCTATAGTTAGTAAAATATCATCAGCAAAGAACTGAATCTGTAGTTTGACATCTTTTATTTTGATATCATTAATGTTCTTATTGGATCTAATACTATTGGCAAAGATTTATAATAGTTAATGCAAAATGTAAAGGTGATAATGGACAGCCATGTTTTTTGCAGTTTTGTAATTTAAAGGAATCAGAACAAAAGGAACCTATTATAACATAAGCAGAATAGTTACTGTATAACTTAGAAATCAATGCAGTTAGCTCAGGTGAGAAATTATACACTTTAACTGTTTTAAACAAGTATGACCAATTAACTGATTCAAAGGCCTTTACTAAATCAAGACTATGATAGAAAGGTCTTTTTTATTTTTTATTTTATTTTTTTTGCATAATCTATTAATGTATGCATTCTTATTATATTATCCTGTACTTATCTATTTAAAATAAACCCAGTTTGATCATTGTTAATTAGTTTAGGTATAAGCAGATTAATTCTGTTAGCTAAAATGGACATGAACATCTTATAGTCCACATTTAAAAGTGAAATGGGTCTGTATGATGAACACTTTGTAAGATCCTTATCTTGTTTTAAAGTAGGTGATATAAGGGAATATTTCCATGATGGGGGGACCTCAGCAATTGTTTTTATTTCTCTATAGATCTTATCTAATATTTTAACTGCCTCATCTGGTAGTATTTTATGTAGTTCTGATATAAGGCTATCTAAGTCCAGTGACTTATTACTTTTAACTGTTTTATTTAATCTTGTATTTCTGTTAAATTGAATGGTCTATCAATTTTTTTATTTGTTCACTTGCTATTTTATTATTTACATTTTTCCTTAGAAAAGTTTAAACTATATCATCATTATCTAGGTTATCTGTATTATTATTTATATCTTCAGCCACGTTTGATGAGTGCCACGGTAATTCTAGCAAGCTTATTATTCTGGTCTATATTATATTGTCGCAAGTTGACAATATCGAATATGATATTGTCGGCACGACAATATAGAAAGCGAAGAATATCGGCCAGGTAAACGGAAATCTCTGTAGGGGGGAGATTTCCATTTACCTCAATGTAGTGCGGTCTCGGAGTTGGTATATTTAAGTAGTGGGGGGTGTGGGGTGCAGGGGGGCTTGCCCCCCTGCCTACACCCTTTATTTTTTTATTTTATTTTTTTTATCATCGTTCGATATTTTACTGCATCAATCAATTGTGTTCGATATTTATTGCTTCAATTAAGTAAAATTTCGACGAGGTAATATAAACGCTATTATTCTATATACGTGTCCTTTTTTAACCTCTTAGTGGCCTGTTCACTCAGTTTCTCTGGAAGAAGAGGGGTCTGAACTGGAGAGAGTATAGCTAAACATGGTCTCTTAAATCTGATGTGTGACAAAATGTGTGCCACTGGAAAATAAGAACACCCTTCTACAAGGGTTAAAGAATGTAAGAATTTGTACTGAGATAGGATCCTCAGAACAGAAAACCTTAGCATTTGCAGACTTCAGAGTGGCATTTTGAAGATATAACAAGCTCTTGCTTCTCTCTGTTTTTTTTTTCATTGTACTGGTCTAGTTTAAAACCTGTATGTACTATATTGTGTATAACTGACTTTCTACCTCACAGACACGAGTGTAGAAGATTTTCAAATGTGCATATTTTTCAGATACTGGTACCTTAAAATTTTTGAATCTTTGTTTTTATTATTCATGTTTGACTTCTGTCATGGAACATATTTTCTTCTTCTCGCTTTCTGTGGGTTCAGTCTTGCCCATCTTTTTCTTTTTGTTTACCTTACCCCTTTGTTGACATCACTTAATGTGAATACTTAAGCGATTTGAGATTTTTGGCACATATCCTGTTGAATAGCAACATAAGCAGTCCTTTAAAACAACTTTATTACAATATTACTTAAAACACACAATAAGACTTAAGACTATCACCTGCTCCTTCCTCTGTCACCTTCCCCTCAGTGAAGCTGCACTCAACTTCATTTTCCTTGAAATCCTAAACTCACTAGCACCCCTCAGGAAAATCAGGATAAAAGATAACTATGGCCCCTGGCTTTCAAAAGATACTCACTGCTTTATGCATAAAAGAGATAGTGTTTGGAAAACTTGGCTTCAAACCAAATCCCCTTCACACTTCCAAAACTACAAAGAACTTCGAAACTTCACCAAAAAAACAAATGAATAAAGACAAGAAACTATTCTGCCATAAGGCAAAAGCAAACCACTTTTCGAATCCTAAAAAATTTTGGAGTACCATCAATAAAATTTTCCACCAATGAAACCTAAGAACCCCTAACCCCCTAACCAAACAACACTTCCCAAGAAACAGCCACTGTTGCTCGTCTGGTCAGGATACAACAGATAAACAGTTGTGGATTCGGTTTAAGCAGCTTTATTACACACAAACACATCAAGACTGAAGCTTAGTAACTTAAATAAACTTGTAATCATACACGTTAATACTCTATTCTCTCAAAATGGCACTGCTGCCTGCACGAGCTCACTATTTATATGCACGTGTCAACATCTGGAAATGCTTCTTAAAGTTACACACACACTGTTCTACATCCTCCCTCTTTGAGGAATAGATCATATACCAAATGACAGTATTCACTGACATGCAATTACACAGAAATGATCTTCTGACATCCAATTATACAGAACTAATTCTTTGACATGCAATCATACAAAATTAGACACATATAAAACAATCATGTCCAGCTTGCTGTGTATTTCACACTTGGTCTAGAAATATGACCTGCTCGTGTAAGATAAATATCAGAATTAGATCTAGCAATGGGGACTGTTTTCAAAGAATGTTCAACTTCGGGGACATCTGGGACATTATCAGGAATGGGAATGGATACTGAGACATGTTCTTCAACATGAACATTATCAGGGTTGCTTTGAGATCTAGAGTCTGTATCACAGGTATGATGCTGTGATATCATTTCAGACACAGGAAGAAGATGCCAGCAGTTTCTCTTGTATTCTGTACCACCAGAATCCTTTAAGTAGGATCTCAGCTCGGTACATATGCCTCTCACTTGACCAATTCGATCAAAGCCTTTTGCCGTTTACATCCTCACTGTCTCTCCTTTTAAACTTTCACAGTGCACTCCATGACATGCATACACTTCTGTATAGTAATATAATGTGTTCTAAATATGCCTTGCAAAGATTTACTGTATTTGTCATAACAGCAGGCAAAGACAGTAAGGCAACCAGTTAGGAAGTATCTATTTACTGACTAGAAGATCTTCCTTCCTTTTTTTCAAGTGAACTGTTGATCATCCTTAGGCAATTTAACAAGCAAACGACTTAGGAAGTTAGAAGTTTACTGACTGGAAGGTGTTTTTTCTCTTTTCTGAATGGAGCAGTTGATCAGTTTTTCCCAAAAGAATAATGATGTTTTGTATCCAAATAGGACACTGAGGGCCAGGCATTTATATGCTATCTCTGTCCATAAAGGACATAGGTGCCAGGTCCGGTGTAAACTTCTTATTCCCCATCTACTGGTCTAGGTTACGCTTAAACTGGGTAATAGACAAACTCAACTTCACTTGGACGAGAAGCCTGTGCCATAGGGCAGGCAATCTCTGGGACATATATCTGTCTCTCCAGCATGTTCTGTTTAAGTCACAGACAAAATTCAGGCCCCTAGACCTGGTATTTCTGGTACTCTCTGATTTACAGATATGCAGGAGATTCTTAAGTGTGGGGTTTGCTGAAGCCTTGTACACTAGGCATAGATCTCCACACAACAATCTATAGGGGAAAAGAAATTGAGTAGAGGGAAAGGGCTTTAAAGTGCTCTGCATACTGCAGGTTTGTTATGCCTTTATTCTTTTTGTAAGGAACCTCTAAGGTGGTGCTAGATTCTGTATATGATTGGTCAGGTACATATTAAAGGGAGCATTATACTCTATGATTGGTCAGGTACATATTAAAGGGAGCATTATACTCTATGATTGGTCTGATGAGGGCAGAGTACAGTGGGATAATGACCTCTCTGGATCTGGATGGCATGCCCTTACTTATAAGCTGCACAACATAAAAGGATCTCCTAACCAATGTGGCCATGTGGTGGTCGAAGGTAATGCTAATGTCTAAGTGCATACCCATATCCCTGACCACTGGGTTGACTCTTAGGAGCATATTATCAACATGGTAATTAGTTGGGATGGCTGACTTCCCCAAGGGGACAATTATGCATTTCTTAGCAGTGAGTTTAACATCATGACTTAGGCACCATTTGTTAGGCAGCAATAGGTCTTCTTGAAGAATGCTAGTGTCTGCAGGGGAGTCGGTGATAACCCCCAGCTTGCAATCATCTGCAAACTCAGTCAGCCATAAACCTTCAGCACTTGCTTCCATTTCAGAGAAACAGATGCCTAAAAGGAACAGGCCCTGTAGTGAGCCCTGGGGGACTCCACTAGTGACTGGCTTCTTGGTGGGGGTCGCCTCATCTATTTTGATGACCTGGGTCCTATTAGTGAGCCAGTTGGCTATCCAGCAGGTGAAAAAAGGGTTTATACCACAATTAGTGAGCTTGTCAATAATGTCTGAGTGGGGTATTGCATCAAAAGCCTTGGCCAGGTCAATGTAAGCTGTGTACACAGTCTTGCCTTCATCCAGACTTATGGGTCTTTAGTTACCCAGATGAGTGGTTTGGCCTCCTTTGGGCAGGGGAATAACTGTAGCCATCTTCTATTCCTTGGGCAGAAAAGCTGACTGTAGGCTGCAGCTGAAAGGTGATTTAAGTGCACCAGAGAGGTCATGTTTCATGCTATTAAATATCCCAGGATGCTACTGGGGCCCTTCGATGCAGTGGTTTTGGCCTTGGAATGTGCACCGATGACATGTTCCCTAGTAATAGTTGGGGGGATTGTGGTATGTGACATTTCCTTTGGACTATCGGGGGAGTAGGGGGAGAAATTTGAGCTGCACCTGTGAGCCAAAAGGTTGGCAATGACCTCCAGTTCAGTGTGGGTGATGCCATTTACAATAAGTTCTATGCATTGCTGCATATTTCCCCTGTGGTTATGGACATATCTGTAGAAAGCCTTGTGGTTGTCCTTTGCCTGAGAAGCTATTTTTTCTTCAAATTTAGCCCTTGAAGTATTAATTATTGAGCTAGCAATGCACATCTAACACCTGCAGACATTGTTCCTCATCATTTTGATGGGTGACAACAAAGAGTTGAAGTTATGCTTACTTGTAAAGAGATACAACTAACACTACCTACGGCATGAAAGTAGGATTCAGAGACGTAACAAGGATTGGGTGAATGGGACAACTGCTACAGGTACAAGCTGTCAGGGAATATAACTAGCAGGTATCAATTTCCTTTCAGAGAAAGTAAAAGCTAAAATTGTTTTTTGAAGCTGTGAAAATTCATGATTGAATGCTGTTACTGCATTTGCTAGCACTATCTTTTGATTTTATTGCAACTTTGCAGCAAGCAGACTGCTATTCAATTTGAGAGCACACAAGAATTTTTTTTTTTTTTTTTTGCGGTGGGCATCTTCAGCTTTGAGACCTTTTTTTCTATTTCTGTTCTCAACTGTGAACTGAAAGGGCTGCTAGTTAGAAGAACTGAACAGTGCACTAGATAACCTAGCTACAGTGCTACGCTTCTGGTAGGACTAGTCTTCAATGCTATTCTTTCATTATGGGAAATCAAATAAGGAGGTTTATATGTGCAGGCCTGTAACTGAATTCCTACTATCAGATGTGACTGCTACTAGGGGCGGCCACGGTGGTGCAGTGGTTAGCATTATCGCCTCACAGCAAGAGGTTCTCTGGTTTGATCCTCAGCTGGGGTGCCTTCTGTGTGGAGTCTGCATGTCCTCCCTGTGGTCGCGTGGGTTTCCTCCGGGTGCTCCGGTTTCCTCCCACATCCCAAAGACATGCTGCAGGTGGATTGGACACACTAAATTGGCCCTAGGTGTGAGTGCGTGTGTGTGTGTGCCTTCTGTGGAAGGTTGGGTGCCGGGCTGGCAACTCGACACTGTAAAACTCCACTGCCAATCATGAGCGGACAGGTGATCTGCTGTGGTGACCCCTAACCGGAAAAAGCCAAAAGAAGAAGAAGAAGATGTGACTGCTACTAGAAAGAGTTAACAAAGCATTACATTATTTAATGAAAACCAACAGCAAATTTAAATGGAATAGTAATGAAACTAAATATTTAGCCGTTACTTTTATATACAATTATAAGTAAATGCCAATTAATTATACACATTTTAGACATTAAAATAATAATAAATAAATGAAATGTTAGTCTTTTCTTGAAAGATAAGCTGATTTTAATCTAAATGGTTATTTTATACAAAACAATGTACCTTCAAAAGAACACAGTAAACAATTTAACATTTGTTTGAAGGTCAACTGGCACCCCAACAAAAATATAGAACAGCATTGGAACATTATGTAAGAGAAAGGGAAGACGGTGGAATGGGATTTCATGACCAGTAAACTTATGCTGTAGCTTCACTTATTAAAACACAGTTTTATGGTTAAATTCTGATTATTCAGCCAGTTGGAAAACATACATGAAATCATTTGGTTAAATAAAGAAAAAACATCAATATACAACAAATACAAATTTTGAATAATAATATGACGTGTCTGTTCAATATATTTTTTACTTAAACACCTCAATAATCCAACAGATTCAACTTACATAAGCAATATACTAAAACATTTTGATATTTTACATATAAATACATGGACATAAAAATAAGGTGTTTCACATTATTCCCTATAGCATTTACACCAGAATGTACAGTCTGAACTTTCAAAAAAATGTTAAGCTTAAAAATAGGGATTTGATCTATTCGAATCATATAAGAGCGACTAAAGTGCTTAAGATACAACCTAATGGGTAAAAATGTTTTGGATATGGAAAACTGGTATATAGTACAAATCAATAGACAGTTTTAATGCCTAAAGTTGATTCAATGTAAGATATAATAATAAAAAAAAGAATATCCACCAATTCTTGATTTTCCAAACAATCTGGAAACAAATGGTAAGATAGGGAGATTAGCTATCCACCCATAAACCTTTTTTCCAATTTTTGCACATGGGGTCTGGGTGTCACTTCAACAGTGACAATTATCTACAGCTAAGCTTTACACCAACGGGTGGCTAGTCCTGCTGCGTCCACATCACACACTTGCACATACACTCACACCTATAACAATGTAGAGACAGTTTTCTGGTGAGTATGTCTGAACACCTACAAATTATCTTCAGAAAAAATATTACACTCTGTACTTGTATCCAGTGTAAGTTCAGCATTTTTCTATCCAAAATATGTAAAATCATTAAGAGCTATAAATCTCATATCAAACATGATTATTGGGATTATGTTCTCCAAATGAGCATCTCAGCTTTAACTACAAAAGATAAAAAATATTTTAATAAACTCAAAAATAAAAAACATCATCCTAGACATTTCTACAAACATCATTTATCACACCACATAAAACTGAAATTATCTACAAAATAGGAAGGCAATGGTTGTTGGAGGTGTAAGTCCTTAATCAAAGCAGACTGACAGCATATGATTTATGACTGCAAAGTTTTATAACCTTTTTACAAAAAAAAAATCAATGCTTCCTCTTTGTTAAATTTAAATTAACTTTTAGTTATGTACTCACCATAACTTCAGATGTTTGGGATCCATCTCGCCTACATTCTGACTGATGGGTTCGGAGCCGATCCCTCGGCTCCGACTCGGCACGCTTATGCCAAAGAGCGAAGTCTCTTATTGGCTGAGCTTACTATATCCCAGGATGCACCACTACCAGTCCCCCAGATCTAGTTTGTCCGCATACATACACAGACACACATGCTGCTTATATAACATCGTCAGATGAAACAAGAAAAAAAACAGTAGAACTCAAAACCGTTCAATCTCTTCTGATCTCCAAGGCAGGGGGAAGGAGGGTGGGTATTAGGAATGTAGGCGAGATGGATCCCAAACATCTGAAGTTATGGTGAGTACATAACTAAAAGATGTTATGTGATCCTATCTCGCCTACATTCTGACTGATGGGACAGCGTCCCTAGCACCTGAATCCTGGGTGGCTCACTGGAAAACACTCCTGAGTACCGTGGAACCAAATGATGCTCGCCCTTTAGATGCCACATCCAATTTATAGTGGGAAATGAAAGTGTGCGGGTTGGACCAAGTAGCCGCAGCACAAATCTCAGAAATAGCGAGCTTGGAATGAAAAGCAATAGAAGTAGCCATAGCTCTGGTAGAGTGAGCTTTGATAGATGTTGTAAGTTGCTTATTTGAAGAGGAATAAGCCTGAGATATACAATCTCTAATCCATTTGGAGATAGTAGCTTTAGTGATGGTTTTACCCAATTTATTATCTGAAAAGGACACAAACAACTGGTCTGATTTTCGAATTTGCTGAGTCCTGCTTAGATAGAAGCGCAATTGCCTGTGAACATCCAATTTATGGAGGGTGTACTCTTCGTTGGAGAATTTTGGAAAGAAAACTGGTAGCTCTAGAGATTGTTGGAGACAGAGATTAGAACAAACCTTTGGGACAAAAGATGGGTTAGGCCTAAGTGATACTCTATCCTTGTGAAAAATCAAGTACGGTGGTTTGATAGATAGGGCTTGAAGCTCTGAAACTCTTCTTGCAGAGGTAATTGCAACTAAGAAGGCAGTTTTCCAAGACAGATATTTTAACTCACATGTAGCAGCCGGTTCGAAAGGGGAAGATGTTAAGGCACGAAGTACTAAATCAAGATCCCACGGAGGCGCAGGATGAAACACTGGAGGTCTTAACAGCCCAGCACCTTTAATGAAAGTTTTGCATAATCTGCTGCTCATCAATGGTGGATCCATGGATTCGTGAAATTTAGAGATAGCTGCTAGTTGGACTTTAATAGTAGAGACTGAAGATCCTTGATTAAACAAGGATGTTAAAAATTTCAAAACCTCTGGTATCGGGGCAGTGATAGGGTCTAAGCCCCTGAGTTGAGCCCAGATAGCAAACCTCTTCCACTTACTGAGGTACAATTTCTTAGTGGTGGGTTTGTGGGCCGAAGATAAAATGTGAATAACTTCCGGTCTAAGGTGTGATTTCTGACTAAAGTCGGAAGTGGAGGAGCCAAGCTGTCAATTTCAAAGTGTGAAGGGACTGGTGTTGTCGTCCCGACTGATGAATCAGCAGATCCGGAGTTAGATCCAAAAACCAAGGATCGCCCACAGCATGTTTCTTCAGGTAGGGAAACCATACCTGACGAGGCCAGTGCGGAGCAATTAGTATCATTGTGGACCCCAATTGAGAAGCTTTCTGGATGACTTTGGGGAGAAGTGGAACCGGAGGAAAGGCATAAAGTAGTCCTGTTGGCCAAGGTTGGACCAGAGCATCCATAGCTGCCTCCCCCTGACGTGGAGTCAAGGAGAAGAACCTTTTGCACTTTGCGTTTTGTGGTGTTGCAAATAGGTCGCAGCACGGGGTCCCCCATTTTCTGAAAACCTGAGCTGCTACTGTTTCGTTCAGGGACCACTCGTGAGGAGAGGGAATCGTCCTGCTTAATCTGTCTGCCAATATATTGGATTTCCCTGGAATGTGGGTCGCTACCAAGAAACGGTTGGTAGCTACAGCCCATTCCCACACCCTCATGGCCTCTCTGCACAGGGGGTAAGATCTGGTCCCTCCTTGTTTGTTTAGATACCAGACCACCGACATGTTGTCTGTGTGGATAGCGATAATGCCTTGAGGGAGAAACTTGTGGAGGGCCTGTAGGGACAGAAGTACAGCCCTCATTTCCAATACATTGATATGGAGAAAGGTTTCGCCTGGAAGCCAAGAACCCTGAACTAACCTGCCCAGACAATGCCCCCCCCCACCCTGTCTGGGAGGCATCCGTTGTCAGGGTGGCCACCGGAGGGGGGATAACAAAAGGTCTTCCCTGATTCAGATTGGATGGCTGAAGCCACCAGCGGAGGTCCCGTTTGCACGTTTCTGTAATCATAATGGGGTGATTGAGGGGGAGATTCTGAAAGGACCATTGAGTCGATAACAGCCACTGAAGAATCCTCATGTGCAATCTTGCCAGTGGAACTAGGAGAACCGTGGCAGACATCGAACCTAAAAGTTGCAGGACCATCCTGGCTGGGGCTTTGGATCTTGAAAGCAGGGCTTGAACTTGACCTTGTAAAGTTTGAATCCTTTCAGTAGGAAGAAAGACGCATCAATTTTGAGTCTATCTCTGCTCCTATGAACCTTATGCGCTGAGAGGGCAGCAAGACAGACTTTGACCAATTGAATGTAATTCCCAGGGTAGCACCCAGGAGATGGTGGCTTTGAGGTTGTCCATTAGTAGATGCCTGGTGGTGGCAGTCAGGAGCCAGTCGTCCAGATAGGGAAACACTTGGAATCCAAGACTCCTCAGGTGAGCAGTTACTACTGCCAAACACTTGGTGAACACCCTGGGGGCTGTGGTGAGACCAAAGGGCAGTGCACGAAATTGGAAATGACTGTCTCCCAGGCTGAAGCGCAGATACCTCCTGGACGCCTGATGTATCGGTATGTGATAATAGGCGTCCTTGAGATCTATGGAGCACATCCAAATATCCTTCTCCAACAATGGGAGAATGGATTGTAAAGTGACCATTCGGAATTTGGATTTCATGACGGATTGGTTTAGTTTGCTGAGATCCAATATTGGTCTCAGGTCCCCTGACTTTTTTGGCACTAAAAAGAACCTTGAGTAATTTCCGGATCCGATCTGGTCTGTGGGGACCGGTTGGATGACTCCTTTTTCTAGCAGCTTTGACGCTTCTGCGGCTGCAATTTCCCTTTGACTGGGTGGTGGGTCCGGGATTTTTTTGGACGGTGGGGGTGAGTGTGTGAAGGGAATGGTGTAACCTCCGGCAATAATCCGAAGCACCCATATGTCCTGAGTGATAGACTCCCAGGCTTTTAGGTGCTTGGCAAAACGGCACCCGACTGGCTCCGGAGCAGCACAGCCGGGCAATCCCTCATGAAGTGTGGGAGGCTGAAGAGCCACGAAAGGACTCGCGGTCTCCAGAATTGCAGGGCCCTCTGCCGCCTCTGGGACGGCGTCTCCCAGAAAAATTTCCCCGTCCTCTGCCTCTGGAAGGGGAATCTTCCTGCTGTTGAGGAAAAACGACGTGATTTGGAACCACATCTTCCCTCCTCCTTTAGCCTTGGGATAAGGCCGAAAGGGAGTGGAATAACGTGCACCTACGGCAGATAAAGTTTTTCCCTCTTGCTCACAGCGGGTAAGAGTGTCTTTAACCTTAGGTCCAAACAAAGAGGACCCATCAAAGGGAGCGTCGGCGAAGGAAGACTTGAAGGCCTCCGCAAAATGACACAAACGGAGCCAGGCTTGTCTCCGTAGAGCCACGCCTGTGCCTGCCGCTCTGCCCGCCCCTTCGGCCGCATATGAAATGAGCCTCATGGACGAGTTAGAAATCGAGGTAAGGATAGCCAGATAATTCAGGGACCTTAGTGTAAAGGCCGCTGAAGTCAGGGTGCGCTTCCCGTACCAGTCCATGCTCCTAGACTCCTTATTAGGAGGATGGACGGATGTTGAAGCCTCTGCCACGTCCTGTTGTGTAGCAGATGCCACCACCATGGCATCTACAGCCACGCCTTTTGTCAAGAACTCCTTCTCGGGTGGGGCAGACAAAAATTTGTTAGGGCGAGAAGGCACTGGTTCCACAGTATCTGGATGTTCCCACGCCCTCCGACAAACCAAATCCAGGAGCTCGTCGAAGGGCGGAGACACCCAGGAGGCGGAGGGCTGAGCCCCAAAGGCCTTGAGAAGCACTGACTCATCAGCAGAGGGGGGTTTGGATATCCAGCCGCCTCGTTGCTTGAGGACCTCTAGAATGTCTGCGAATGAGACTTCACCCGAGGACGACTTCGGGGACCCCTCCGCATCATCAAGATCAGTGTCCGATGTAAGAGACTCGGGAGAGTCCACGTGCTTCCTCTTGCACGATCTCTTCCTTGGGGGCTCCTCTGAAGACAACTCCGAAGAACCCTCAGGAGGAGGGGAACCCCCAGTGGGGGTAACCTCAGGCCCCGGGGCTCCGCTGCCTAGGGACAGGGGAACTGCCAAAGACCCAGTCTCCACGCCCAGGGAAGGAGCCGGTAAAGCCGGAGAGATGGCCGAAGAAGACTTGGCCAAGGCACTCCTCATAGCTCTGAAAGCCGGACCCCCAGAATCCTGGGAGTGTCCGGTCCCCGGAGCCATGATAGCAGACGGAAGTCCCACAGCCGAAGCACCGAGAGGGAGGCTCGGAACCGACAACATAGGTCCCGAAACGTCACCCCCAGGTCCGGCCGAAGAAGTCCGCGTGCCAAACTCGGACCCGAAGGCCGGGGTTGGAGTAAGGGTCGGAGCCGACCCTAGGATCTCCACCGGCTCCAACAGCACCTGCTCCGGAGCCGGCGGTCGGAGGAGGAATGGCAATGGCATGGGCTATCGGCTCCGGCCAAGTGGGTCGGAGCGAAACAAATTTTTGAAAGACTGGGGACTGGAACAGTCTTTGGAGCACCCTGTCTATGTCCGAATCTGACATCCTCGATGACCTAGAGGATACTGAACGGGTTCGAGTTGGCCTCTCCAACGGCCCCAAGGGGCTAGGGGACCGGCTCGAGGCGACTCGATGACTATCGGCGCCGAAGGAATACCCAAACTAGTTTCCATCGGTGCCGAGGAGGACTTAGGCGCCGAGGAGGAAGTGTCTGAGGACAACCTTCATCGGCTCCGAGACCAGTGGAGCCGATGAAGGTGACCCGCCTCGATGCCCCAGCCATCGGCTCCGAAGCCAGAGGAGTCGAGACTGGAGGCATCGAGGCAGACCGTTCGCCTCGGCTCCAAGTCCTTGGAGCCGAAGGAGAAGCCTGCCTATGTCTTTTGGCGGTCGGGTCCGACGGACTGGTCGGAGCCGACGCCTTTCTTTAGCAGGAGAAGGAGAGGATGCTAAAGCTTCTTCAAAAGAGGGTTTTATAAGGCCTTTCAAAATAAGCTTATTTTTCCTCTCTTGGAGGACCCTCGAGGAAAAAGCGTGACACACGCTGCAGGACTCCTGCAAATGTTTGGCACCCAAACAATATACACACAGAGAGTGGTCATCCGTGATAGACATTTTAAAACTACATTTAGTGCATTTTTTGAAGCCCGAAGGCCTAGGGGCCTGAGACATTATAAGAAAACTGAGTACTCTCTCACAGACAAAACTTTGTTGGGAAAGACTGACCCTACAAGATTAACTTGCCGTTTACAATGATAGCCAATTAAAATAAAGGCCAACTGAAGACATACAACAGTGAATAAAGTATACCGAAATCCAAGAACCCCCAAGGTTCAAAGGGATTAACCAACAGGAAAGGCCCTATGGAAGAAGGGAGCCTGTACCGGAATAAACACCAATCACACACAATTTTTCTTACAAAAAGTTTTCAAAACACACACACAGCACAGAGTAGCTGTTAAAACAGCTTTTTGTTAAAATTAGCAAATTTCTGACAGAAAAAGTTAGTGAAAAGACACTACTTAGCTCAGCCAGCTTGAGACCACGTCTTTGCTAGTTAGCGGCAAACGAGATCTGGGGGACTGGTAGTGGTGCATCCTGGGATATAGTAAGCTCAGCCAATAAGAGACTTCGCTCTTTGGCATAAGCGTGCCGAGTCGGAGCCGAGGGATTGGCTCCGAACCCATCAGTCAGAATGTAGGCGAGATAGGATCACATAACATCTAATGTTTTGGTTTTGTTAAATGCTCCAGTTCCACATGTATATACCCAATTCTCAATTCTCACTACTTTGGAGCTTATTAACGGAAGCCAGGAAAATGACAGCAAAGAACGGGAAAAATAAGGTTACACCGTCACTTACAAAAATTATCAACACTGTCACTGCTGTGTGTCATAAAGAAATGTATACTATTAAAATGAAAAAAACAAACGTTATGTACTTACCAAAAAGCTAGATCCATAATGTTTTCTGCCCATCTCAACCTGTGATTGTCTGATATGACTGGATCCGAGGATAGCAATAACAATATGGCTCTGAAGCTCAAACTCCTGTACCATAATGCCTGGCACCACTCAATTTTCTCAGATCGAGTTTGCCCTACTTTTGCTAGAACCTTCCAAGAAAGCCCATAAAGGCCTGAATCTAATGTGGTACAATACAAGAAGATGTCAGGTAGGTCCATAAGGCCCTCTGAAAGTGAAGAACTAAACTGTAGATCAGAGAGTAACGTGTGTGTGTACTATATCTTTAAGAAGCATACAAAGCTGTACGTGGACATATAAATTACAGACACGTGCAATCCCTAGTGCCATTTTGTAGAAGCAGCCAGAGAGTGAGCATGCATGATTGCAGTTTTTAGTTTGTATTACAGCCAGTAAGCCTCTATAGTGATGTGTTTGTATAAAATAAAGCTGCTTGAACAGAACCCACAAAGACTCTTTTACTTGTGTCCTAACACAAAAGCGACATGGTGTCAGAACTGGGACGGAATAGAGAAGAATATTCGGAGCCATGAGATGTAAAGACGACAGCGAAGGTGAAACTGAGAGCAGAGAGTACAGACATAACTAGAAAGAATCAAAGGTAATGAGAAATAGTACAAATCATTTACTCGATGTGAAAGAAGGCAAAAAGAGGCATTACAAGGGCTCAAACCGCATTATCAGGCAAGCGGAAAGTACGATAAATTTTGTAAACTAAAGAAAATGCTTAAGATAAAAGTATTTGATGAAATGACTAACAGTAAAGCAAAATATTAGCATGTTTAAAGCAAAACAAGTGAGTTTAAGGCAGAATTGGGCATGTTTAGAGTAAAATGAGCACAAGGAAAGTACCTTGAACACAAAAAGGGCTTAAACGAGCAAAACAAATATAAGAAAAGAAAAGGGCACGTTAAGCAAAATTAAAGCAAGACGACTGTATGTGTTTGGGCATAACTATGAGTTCGTATTGCATCAAGGATGTAATTAAAGTTATTCAAAGTATCTCAGAGTGTGTAAAAGTGCTTACAGTGTGTGCTTATTACTGTGCATGTATTTCAAAGAGTTTGTTGTGTGCAAAGTGCAACTAGTTCATGTCAATTCAGTCAAAGCATAGTTATTTTGAAGAAAGTTCTTGTGCTGGGTGTGTCTATTCGCAAAGTGCCACCATTACAGACTACTACTTGCACTGTAAAGAGTTGCCTAGCAAGGCACGCCATTCAGCATACTGTACGCAGTTATTTGCAAAGTACAATTACTTCAAAAGCTATTGAGTTTTGGGCAACAGATACTCAATTTATTCGCATTGTACAGTTGCTTGATACATTTCTTGCATTGATAAGAGGTGTTTCTTACAAAAGACTACAAGAGTATTACAGTGCTCATGAATTACTCAATTGCATCGTAAAGTTCTTGAATGTTTCTTAAAGTGATGACTTCAACAAGCAATGGCACATGACTGTAGCATTCCTGCCTTTATCGATAAAATTCCAAGCGATTACTTTAGAATTTCTGCCTTTACCAATTCCAAGAGTGTAGAGAGTGATGATAAATGACTTTAGCATTTCTGTCTTTACTAATCAAAGATTCCGTAAAATATCGAAAAGCCCGAGAAATTATTTTGCAAAGCTCTGTAAGGTATCAAAAGTCCAAGAAAGCTATTTTGTGAAATACAGTAAAGCATTAAAAAGTCAGAGAAAGTTATTTTGCAAAGTATAGCAAAGCATCGAAAAGCCCAAGAAGTTTATTTTGCAAAGTCCAGTTATTCGAAAGTACTACGAGTTTGTTCATTTGCATAATTCCGGTAAGCTTAATGAAAGTAAAAGCTCAGAGAACAAACTCATTGAGCAAGTACTGTGTATGCCAGTTACTTATGTACATGTGTATATGTGTGTGTATTTGTGCATAGTTACAAAATCCTTTGCTGGTATGTGTTAATTAAGTAGATGGATTTCGAAAACCACAACTACTTGTGTTTGATCACAATATTGCAGAAAAGTGGAGAATATTTGAGCAAGATATTTTAATACAAGCAGCTTATGCAGATAGAGATGCACATACCAGGGCAATCAATTCGCTAAACCTACCAGGGTCTGTGGCCATGGAAAGAGAGCGTTCATTTGTATATGCACCAGCAGTGTATGATGGAAAAGGCTCAGACCACCATATTGTTGTGCAAGCTGAATCAAGGGAGTACTCCGAGTGTTTGAAGTGCAAGTTTAGAGAAATGTGCAACCCCCAAATGAATATTACATTAGAGAGGCATTTGTTCTACACAAGCGATCAGAAACCAGGGGAAACATATACAGCTTATATAACTGACTTGAGAAACAGAGCTAAAACGTGTTGGTTTGGTGATTTAAAAGATGAGCTGATAAAGGACAGACTTGTATGTGGCATTAATAGTGCTGCTTTGAGAAATATTTTACTTCATGACAGTGATTTAACATTAAGCAAGGCAACAGAGATTTGTTAGATCCATGAGCTAACAGAAAGACATACGAGTATGCTTGCAATTGACAAAGGCATGGTTTCAGTGAGCTCCAGAGCAAATGTAGACAGTATGCAACACGTGATAAAAAAGAAAAGGCCTATGCATGTGGCAGCTACAGAGTTTCCAAAGAAGCTACCATATTTTCTAGCCCGTTCCAGAAAAAGTGCAAGCTTCACCACATGCTCAGTGCAAAATAAACATGAGTCAGCAAAACCCAAATCTAGCTTTATTGTTAACTGTCACAACTGTGGTGAAATCATGAGTCTAAAACAAGTAAGTATTTAGCATTTGGTCAGCAATGTCACAAGTGTAAAAAATGGAACCATTTCCAAAAGTTTTGCAAATCAAGTAAGCCTCACACAGCTGTAAAGAAAGGTTGCACAAAAAAGCAAGTTGATCAAGTAGAGCCAAAACAGTCAACTTTCTAAGTAGATGGTGTATGAGTGCTTGGAGAAAGAGTTGCTGTAATAAAGTTAACAAGGAGTGAAGTGTTTTATATGGTCCGGATTAATGGAAAATCCACAGAGCTCAGAGTGGATAGTGGGTCAAAGTGTAATGTTATATCAGCAGATACATTTGCAAGAGTGAGAATTAATGAACAACTCAATGTAACCATCAGTGCAAAACTTGTTTCTTATACAGGTAAAGAAATTCAGACCAAAGGTTCAGTGATACTTTCATATTATTTGTCCGAGAACTGTTACGGTTTGTTATTCCACATAGTCTGATGACCAGTGCAATCTTTATTGGGTCTCAAAGATAGCTTAAGAATGAATTTGCTTTCTTTTGCTAAAGAAGTTCGTCATGTGAGTGCAGTTCCAAGTTCCAATTTTTCTGAAGCCATTTTCTCAGAGTATGCTTATGTTTTCAATGACAAAATTAGTCAAACTTCCAGTTGTGACTTCTGTGAAGTTAGACCCAGAGATCACACCAGTAATCAGATCAGCAAGAAGCGTTCCGATAGCCATGCAAAATAAAGTTAAAGCTCAGATGGATAAAATAGTGCAGCAAGGTGTGATTTGTCCAGTCACAGAACCAACGGAATAGGTGTTGTCCATGGTAGCTGCTCATAAGAAAGGCTCAGATGGAATCAGAATAGGCATTGATCCAAGAGACTTGAACGAATCATTAAAAGAAACATATCATCCAATGCACACAGTTAAAGAAGTTGTAGCTCTAATACCAAACGCCACTGTATTTTCTGTTTTGGATGCAGAGAGTTCATTTTGGCAAGTGATGCTGGATAGCAAATCCTCATTTCTAACTACCTTTGGCAGATACAGATTCCTAAGGATGTCATTTGGAATAAATTCTACAAGTGAAGTTTTCCAGCATGCACTACAACAAATTTTTTCAGGTTTTCCTTGTGTCACAACAGTATATGATCTATTAGTTGCAGGCAGTGGTTTAACAGAGCATGACAGAAACCTCAAGAAAGTTCTAGACAGAGCATGTGAAGTAAACTAAAAGCTCAATCCTCTGAAGTGCAAATTCAGACTTTAAGGAGTTACATACGTAGGACATAGGTTCATAGGTTCATACTAGGCTATCTGCCCTGGGGCAATTATAAGCCTAGCCTGATTCTGTATGGCTTACGCCACCCCTTGATTTGAGTATACTGTGCCCTTTTTAAGGTTTAGTTTACTGTACCTCTGTCTAATAGTGACACGGGAGTAATCCATGGGACAAACCTACGATCCCCCATCCACTTATCGAGATTCTTCTTGAAGAGATTCAGTGAGGTGCTCTGCCTCACATGAACTGGAATTCTATTCCAGAGTGAAGGGAGCCTCTGGGTTATGAACCTGTCCCTCCAGCAAGTTCTATTTATTTCTGTGCTGAGGTTCAAGTCCCTCAAGCGTGTGGCTCTAAGGGATTTAGATTTACTGAGGTGAAGCATGTCCATTAATGTCCATTTGTTTACAAGTACAGGCTTGAGACATGACCAGACCCAACCAAGCAAGCAGCTATTCTAGAGATGTCAGCACCAGACAATGTACAAGGTTTACATAGTTTTCTGGGCATGGTTAACTATTTAGGAAAATTTATACCAGATTTCAGTGAGTTGACAGCATCTTTGAGAGAGGTAACATGCACAAATGTTGCATACTCCTGGTTGCAATAGCATCAGAAGGCATTTGATGATCTTAAGCAAACAATTGCCACCCCACCTATGTTAAGATACTATGATGTGAATAAACCAGTTCTTTCCTGTGATGCTTCAAAATTTGGTCTTGGTGCAGTTATTCTTTAAGAGGGCAGACCAGTAGCCTTTGCATCTAGTACACTAACTCAAACTGATATGCAGTATGCTTAAATTGAGAAAGAGCTTTTGGCGATAGTATTTGCATGTTCCAAGTTTCATGATTATATTTATGGTTGACATATTCAGACTGAAACTGATCAGCAACCTCTAGTTACTGTTCTAAAGAAGCCTATGCATTCTGGTCCAGCAAAATTACAAAGAATGATGCTCAGATTGCAAAAGTACAATTTCAGAATGGTCTACACTAAAGGCAAATTGTTCTATCTGGCTGATACCTTATATAGATCGGCTAGAAGTACAACAGAACAGCTTGATGCTGAGATTTTTGACTTTGACGTGATGTCACTGCATATTTTTCCACCACTAGACTAGATGAGTTAAGCGATCACACTAAGACTGATCCAATTTCACAAAAGCTTAATCGCTGCATTAATGTTGGATGGCTGTCAAAGCAATCTTGTGTATCACCTGAGGTGGAAGCGTATTTTCCTTACAGAGATGAATTGTTGATGGAAGATGGCATTATTTTCAACGGTCCTAAAATTGTTGTTCCTGCTTCCTTACAACAATAATATATTCAGATTTTACATCGTGGTCACCCAGGTTTATTATCCACTAAGAGAACAGCAAGAGAATTAGTATTTTGGCCTTCATTATCAAAAGACAGCGATAGTGTTCTTTCTTCCTGTTCAGTATGCAATAGTACTAAACCGCATTGGCAAAGAGAACCACTTCAGCCAAGTCCAGTTCCTGAGCTACCTTGGTCTACAGTAGCAACTGATATTTTCAAGTGGAACAATCAACACTGCTTGGTTTTGGTAGACTCTTATTTGAACTGGTTTGAGATTGATCTGCTACCAAACTTAACCTCAGCTGCTGTTATTACTAAGTTGAAATGTCATTCCTCACTTCATGGTAGTCCACACAAACTTTTTTCTGACAATGGTATGCAATTCACTAGCCAGTTGTTTCAGAACTTTTTAAAAGAATGGGACCTTGTACATGTCACTATTAGTCCTGAATATCCTCAATCCAATGGCCTAGCTAAATGTGCAGTACAGAGTGCAAAGCAATTACTTGAAAAGTCAAAGCATGATAATACCGATGCATTCTTGAATTTGCTTAATCTCAGAAACATACCCCGTGATGATATTCTTGGCTCACCTGCTCAAGAAAAAAAGACTGCTTTCCAGCCATACTAGAACTACGCTACTTATTTCATCAAGTTTGTTGCAGCCTAAACCTAAGAATAATAAAATCATCAAGGCTCAATTGTTTAAGAAGTGTAATATCCAGAAATCTAGTTACGACAGATTGAGCAGATTTCTTCGTCCTTTGAGGGAAGGAGGGAAGGTACGAATCCAGATGACAAAAGTTTTCTAAGCCTAGTGTGAAATATGCAGCCATGTGGACTTGATTGTACACATATGTGTGTACTTAGTATTGTATAATACATGTCTATAGATTACCCGTGATTTCTGCATGCCAAATAATCTCATGACAATTGCATGATCTATTTCTCAAAGAGGGAGGATGTAGATCAGAGTGTAATGTGTGTGTGTGTGTGCTATATCTTTAAGATGCATGTGAGGCTGTGCTTGCACATATAAATTACAGACACGTGCAATCCCTTGTGCCATTTTGTGGAAGCAGCCAGAGAGTGAGCATGCATGATCACAGTTGTTAGTGTGCATTTAAGTTACTTAAGTTATAGTCAGTGAGCCTCTACAGTGATGTTTTTCTATAAAATAAAGCTGTTTGAACAGAACCCATGTAGACTTGTTTATTCCTGTCCTAACATGAAAGTGACATGAACAAAAGTCAATTTGGCAGGGGGATGGAGTGTGGGAATGTTAAGACATATGGAAGAAGACAACACTGATCTAGCATTATGGTAAGCATGTAACATTTGTATCTGATGCGGTCTTTTCTGTCCACCTCTATCAGTGGGATAGAGAGTCCTCAGTCGGGTTAATTTGGGTAGAACTAATAGAGAACATTCAGAGTAATGGTGAAGCCAAAAACAGTCGTTGACCTGGAATGAATGTCAAGCTTGTAGTGAGACATAAAGCTAAGTGTATTCGACCAAGTAACTGCTGAACAGCTTTCATCCAATGATGCTTGACCAAAAAACACAGTTGATGTAGATACTGCCCAAGAAGAATGTGCCTTTTATTTGGATGGCAAGGACAACCTATTAATCTTGTACACATAAGATATACAGTCAGTAAGCCACCTGGACAAGGTAAACTTAGGTACTCCTTTTTCTAGTCTAGCTTTGGAAAAAGACACAAAAAGTTGGTCAGATTTGCTGATGTCACTGTCTGATGTAAATAAAATCTTAGCTGTTGGTGCAGATCCAGACAGTAGAGAATATACTCACTCTTATTACTGAACTTCAGGAAAAAACACTAGCAAAGGCATATGTGCCATAAACTTTCCTGGTGGAAGATGTCTGAATAGAGAAAAGAATATGCACCACTCTGGCAGACAGCTTGGAATCTCTGGTATCAATGGAAGCGAAGAAACTAAACAATCAGTTATGAGGGATTTGAAAGCTGGAGTCTGGCCTGAAGGCTGTGACATGCAAGCTTTCTAGGGGAGTAGACTGCATATCAGGAGTCTATCAGCTTTTTAAAACATCTTATAAATATAGTAGAGGAAAGCCTCATCATATCAATGTATCAGTTTCAGGTAAACTGGGGCTCTCACTAAAGGGTTGTAACAAAGAGTAACAATGGTCTGGGATGGCAAGTACAGGAGCAGGTCACAAAAAACAGGTATGACAGAGAAAAATAATTTACCCCTATTATTTCAAGTATCCAGAAAGAAATATCTTCTGATGGGAACCTTAAAGACTTGAGAGGAGGAAATGTTCCTATCTGAGTCTCAAGAGAAAGGAGAATGTATTTGACCCATATAAAAATCTTCATCTTCATTAGAAGACACAGGTGAAGTGGCCTTTTTTCCCTTCAGAGATGCCTGTGAATATTCATGAGTCAGTATTCAATCCATAGATTTGTATTGGACTGAGGCAGTTACTGACCTAGACAGCAACTTAGGACTCTGCTGCTTTAATATGATTTCCTGAACTGTATTAAAATATTCCCTGGCAAAGGTTCTATAGTCAAAGTGGGTGTGCAACAGATCTAAGGTCAGAGCAGATACACTGGCAAATTATCAGGGATATACTGGGGCTCTAAACCATTTAAGACATCCAGACTTTACAAGGACTCAGAAAACACCAATGTAGATACCAATGAAGCTGCCAATAACATAGCAAAGGAAGGCATTGAGGAGAACAATGGACCTTTAGAAAATGACTGCATGTCCCTGCCTATGGCAATCAGCCAAGAATTAGTATTTTTGTCAGAAACCCATATTTCTACTTTAACTCCTTGCTTCCCCTCTGCCAATTGTTATGTTTTCTCTTTTTCTCTAGATTATGTAATTCAGACTTTTCTGTGACTAAAAATAGAGAAAAATGTCTAAAACTGTATAAAGGGTGGCCGCTGTGGTGCAGCAGTTAGTGGTGCCTCCTCGCAGCAAGAGGTTTTCTGGTTTGATTCTTGGCTAGGGTGCCTTCTGTGCGGAGTATGCATATCCTCCCTGCAGTCATGTGAGATTCCTCCGGGTGCTTTGGTTTCCTCTCGCATCCCAAAGACATGCTGCAGGTGGACTGGACACTGTAAACTGGCCCTAGGTGTGAGTCTGTGCATGTGTGTGCCTTCTGTGGAAGGTTGGGTGCCGGGCTGGCAACTTGATACAGTAAAACTCCACTGCCAATTGTTTTGCGGACAGTTGTTCCGCTATGGTGACAGCTAACGGGAAAAGCCGAAAGGAGTAGTAGTAGTCTAAAACTGCATTAAATATTAACAGCCGTGATAAAAGAAAATGGCTATACCTTACTAAAGCCACAGCTTCCAGAATATTTGAAGTACTGACTAAAGATTAAATAAAAAATAATAATAATAATACAGAAAAAGAAGCTACTACAAAGCTGAAAATAGGTGGACACAGATGGGGGACATGAAGTAACTGGGGCAGTGAAAAGAAAGAAATGACCTATAGTGGCTTTATAGGAGTGCACTGTGTACCATCCAAGGTTCAATGGAAAGCATGCACAGGACTAGCACACACCTATGTAAGAAATATGAGGCTGCTGTCTTAAAAATAACCATTAAAAAGACAAGATGAGCTGAACAAAACCCTAATGTTATGATGCACTGTTAAATTAACCTTCTCAGTAGAAGGCAGACTACTTCCCTGCATGGGAGAAAAGGCACATGATCATGCCAGTAACCACAGACCTTCAAATATGGTTATTCACTGAAAAGCAGAGGTGGATGCTAACATCCAATGATGGATGCATGAATATAGTCTTGAGTTTTCAAAACCACTCACCAGTTTCAATGATCTCTGGTGACTGGAGTCTCTTCACAAATTCTAGCCATTACAGAAACTTTTTTATGCAAATAAGACATATTGATGCTGCTCTATCTCTCCTTATTTATTTATTTATTTTAGAATTCTGTGATGAGCTCTACTGCATTTCCCTGGTGCAGCAACTTTAATTTTAGACCTTCCAGAACAGATGGATACAACCTCCAGTGGACACAGTCCTTCTAATGTTTGGTTTAAGTACTGTCTCTTTTATATTCTTATTGGGCAGTGAACACAATTATAAGCTAGACCCTCTACATTTTCAGAGGTACTGATTATTCATCTTTCAATATTTATTATCCCTCTACTATCCTTTTGTTGCTTTGTCTCAAATATGTATATCTATATCTACACACACACACACACACACACACACACACACACACACACACACAATAGTAGTAGTAGGAAAACATAATAAAGACTATATAGTGTAAGCAGTAGAAGAGCAGATCTGGCTGACACCTAGAAGGAAAAAAGAAGTTATGTCTTACCATAACATTCCATCTGTATTGTTGATCCTCGTTCAGTCATTACGTGTGGGTAGTCGGTTCCGACCGAGCCGGCCATCTTCCAAGCTCGCGCCAGCTACAAACTCTTGAGCTAAACTCTTACGCAGAATTCTCCTCTCCCTGCTACCTCAGATTGAGTTTGCAAGTCAAAGGAAGGTAGAGGCTACCTCTGGTCAAATGACCTAACAGAACCGGATGGTGAGATCCACTAAAAGCCACAGGAGGGGGAAGGAGGGAGGGTCGTAATGACTGAACGAGGATCAACAATACAGATGAAACGTTATGGTAAGACATAACTTCTTTATCTGATATTGTTAATCCTCGTTCATTCCTTATGTGTGGGACAGAGTTCCCAGCTACCTTTATTCCTGAGAGGCTCTTATGGAAGGACATTCCTGAGCACCATAGAACCAAAAGATACTCTTCCCCTGGAGGCCAAATCCAACTTGTAATGATTGATGAAGGTATGAGGGACTAGCCCAAGTTGCAGCTGCACTAATGTCATGTAAAGAGGCTCTGGCATGGAAGGCAGCAGAAGTTGCCACCGACCTTGTAAAATGAGCCTTTATGGCAGTAGTTAATGGGATGTTACGTTTTCTATAAATGAAGGTTACGCAGTCTTTTAACCATTTAGCCAATGTGACCTTAGCAACAGCGCATCCTAATCTAGGTTCAGAATATGCCAAAAATAACTGGTCTGATTTACGAGAAGCCATAGTCCTGTTCAAGTAGAAGCAAATTTGCCTGTGAATATCTAGGGTATGTAGGCAATACTCTCTTCTGTTTGAATGATTGGGAAAGAAAACTAGCAATTCAATGGTCTGATTAAAGGACATTTCAGAGATCACTTTTGGCAGAAAGGAAGGATTAGTTCTCAATGACACTCTATTTCTATGAAAAATCAAATATGGTCTCTTGATGCATAAGACTTGAAGTTCAGAGATACATCTGGCAGAAGTAATGGCGACCAAAAACAAGGTTTTCCATGACAAATATATGAGGTCGCAAGAAGAAGCTGGTTCGAAAGGTGGCATTGTCAAAGCTTGTAGGACTAATGACAGGTCCCATGGTTGAGTAGGTTCTCTAAAAGGGGGTTGTAGATGATTCACGCCTTTTATGAAAGTCTTGCATAATTTGTGTGACATAAAAGAAGAGTCTTGGACACCATTGTGAAAATTAGATATTGCAGCCAAATGAACTCTAATACTAGAGGCAGATAGACCGGACTGAAATAAGGTAGACAGCTATTCCAGTACTATTGACACTGGTGCTGAAAAAGGATCTACTTGTTTTACTTTCAGCCAAAATAGTAAATCTTTTCCATTTGCTGAGATATGTAATTCTGGTGGAAGACTTATGAGATGTAATAAGAATGTCACATACTGGCAAAGAAAGATCATTCTGCCTGGCAATCAAAGGAATTGGAGGAGCCAAGCTGTGAGCTTCAGGCTGTTCAAATTGTGGTGAATCATATTCTGCGGATGGGAGATCAACCCCAGGGTTGGATGGAGAATCCATGGTTGATCTAGCAGGGGAGGCCAAAGGAAGGGGAACCAAATCTGACGAGGCCAATATGGTGCTATGAGGATTACTTTGCTGTTCAACCAGTGGGCTTTCTTCAGAAACTGGGGAATGAAGGAGAGAGGTGGAAATGCATAAAGTAGACCCAAGGGCAAATCGTGGACTAGAGCGTCCCTGGGTGACTGTCCTGGAGAAGAATCAGGGTGAAATAGTTGCTGCATTTGTAGTTGTCGAGGACGCAAAGAGGTCGCAGCAAGGAAGACTCCAATGGTTGAAAATCTCCGCCGCTATCAAAGGATTCAGGGACCACTCGTGAGGTTGCAGAATACACCTGCCGAGTCTGTCTGCTATCACATTGGAACTCCCGGGAATGTGCGTTGCTAGAAGAAAGCGGTTGGTAGCCATTGCCCATTGCCATATCCTCATGGCCTCTCGACAGAGTGGGTAAGATTTGGTTTCACCTTGTTTGTTGATGTACCAGACCACCGCCATGTTGTCTGATTGTATCGCAATAGTCCCAGACGGCAGCAGGGGATGGAATGCTTGCAAGGCCAGAAGTACAACCCTCAGCTCTAGAACATTTATATGCAGATGGGCCTCCATTTCAGCCAAATACCTTGGACTGTCTGTCCCTGAAATAGCCCCCCCACCCCATTAGGGAGGCATCCATGGTCACTGTAGCCTTGGGATTTTGGGGGGAGAAGGGGCGAGACCATTGTGACGGATTGTGCGCCATCCACCAATTTAAATCCTGCTTGCACCTATGAGTTACCCGAATCTTGGCTGAAAGAGGGTACTGAAAGGGATATCATTGGGTAAGCAGTAGCCATTGCAGAAGCCTCATGTGAAACCTGGCTAGGGGAACAATAGTAATGGAGGCTGCCATGGAACCCAACAACTGGAGAACAGAATGAGCTGTGGATTTCTCCCTTGAAAGGATTGGAATCAGTTGCTGTTTTATCCTTACAATTCTGTGCTCTGGAATGGATGCTCTGCAATTCTTTGTGTTCAAGATGACCCCCTATGAATTCTGTGGACTGAGATGGGGTGAGATTGGATTTTAGCCAGTTTATGGTTATGCCTAGCCTTTCTGCAGTGAGGAGAGAGTATGCCAGGGCTTCTTCCAATAGGTGTCTGGTGGGGGCGGAGATGAGCCAGTCGTCTAGGTATGGAAACACCTGGAATTCTTGTAGTCACAATTGAGCTGTGACGACTGCCATGCACTTTGTGAACACTCTGGGGGCTGTAGAGAGTCCGAAGGGCAGTACTCTGAACAGGTAATGACTGGCTCCCGCATGGAAGTGAATGATGGTCTGTCCACTTTTATGTGGTAGTACGCATCTTGAAGATTTATCGAGCACATCCAAGCGTCTTTTTCCAAAAGCGGAAGGATAGACTGTAATTTGACTATCCAGAATTTCTGTACCTTTACAAACTTGTTCAATATACTGAGATCCAAAATTGGTCTCAAGTCCCTGGTTTTTTTTGGCACCAAAAATTGTCTTGAGTAGAATCCGGATCCTATCTGGTCTGGAGGGACTATTTGAATGACTCTCCTTCTTAGCAGCTTTGAAATCTCTAATGCTACTTCTTCCCTTTGACTGGGTGGAATGTCAGGTAAGCTTGTTAGGGGAGCAGGACAAAGGTCGAAGGGGATATGATAACCTCTGGTTATTATCCTTTGTACCCAAGAATCGGTGGTAATGGTTAGCCAAGCAGAAGGGTGCAAAGAGAAATGACCCCCAACCACTTCCAGAGGAAAGCAGTTGGGCCGCTCTTCAGGAGCGCTGGTAGGATTGGCCAAGGAAAGAATCCCTGGAACCCTGGTTACAGAGACCCCCTCTGCCCAGAAAGGGCATCTTTCCTGAGAGTTTCCCCCTCTGCCTCTAGGGGAGAACTCGGCCTGTGTGTCACGGAAAGAACCTTGAGCCTTTTTGTGCAATATCTTCCCACTCTTCTGGTTTCTGGAGAAAGCCAGTTGAGGGGAAGAATAACGGACACCCACAGCAGAAAGGGTCTTACAGTCCTGTTCACATCTGGCCAGTGTGCTTTTAACCTTGGGTCCGAACAATGAAGAGGCTTCAATGGGAGTGTTGAGAAAGGAAGCCTTGAAGGGTTCTGCGAAATTACACAAGCGCATCCAGGCATGGCATGTCAGAACAATGCCTGAACCCGGTGCTCCTTCTGATGCGTGAGATATCAGGTACATGGAGGAGTTAGATATCAATTCGATGGTGGCTAGCTGAGAGGCCACTTTGTCACGGACCTCATCAGACACAGCTCCAGCCAAAGTTTCAGAGAGCTTAGAAATTAAGTCTCATTGAAGCCTGGTAAAATGTGCACTGAGAAGTAAATATTGTGGGAATAAATATCCAGGGAATTGTTATGGCTAGGCTTGCATAGGCCCTAGGGCCAATAGCCTAGTACCAACCTATGAACCTATATAGTTCAGGGACCTGACTGCAAAAGTCGCTAATGCAAAGGTACGCTTCCCTATTCTGTCCAGAGTCCGGAACTCTTTGCTGGGCGGATGGACAGTCTGGCTTTCTTCTTCCGCCAGGTCCTTTTTAGTTGCGGCCGTCACCACCAAGGCATCCACAGGAAGACCTTTGGACCAATGGGGATCATTAGCAGGAGGGGACAAAATTTTATCTGGCCTCCGGGGAATGGCCTCAATGGTGTTAGGAGCCTTCCAACACAACAATGTCTCCAAGCATACATCCAAATCAATAAAAGAATGACTTAACCAGAAGAAAATTAAAGTTTTGGAATGGCCCAGCCAGAGCCCAGACCTAAATCCAATATAAAATCTGTGGGGTGGCCTGAAGAGGGCTGTGCACAAGAGATGCCCTTGCAATCTGACAGATTTGGAGTGCTTTTGCAAGGAAGAGTGGAAAAATATTTCCAAGTCAAGATGTGCTATGCAGTTAAGACTCCTACCCAAGAAGACTGCATGCTGTAATTAAATCAAAGGTGCTTCAACAAAGGATTAGTTTAAGGGTGTGCACACTTATGCAACCAGCTTATTGTATGTTTTTTATTTTTTATATTTTTCCCCCTAACAGATTTGTTTTACAATTTAATTGTACAAGTTATAGGTCACACTAAACTGGGGAAAAGTTTAGAAATGATTTATTGTGGTCTCATTTTTTTATATCACAAAAACCTGGCATTTTAACAGGAGTGTGTAAACTTTTTATTTCCACTGTGTTATATATATATATATATATATATACATATATGGGTCCCCTTCAGATGATCGAAGTTTTAAAACTTTGAATTTCATATGGCCGAAACCATATGATCGAAGTTTTAGAAATTCAAACTTCCTGAACGGAGATATCTATACAGCACGGTATGGGGAATTTTCCCTTTTCTTCGCTGTAGTGTGATCTCGGAGTTGGTATATTTAAATAGAAGGGGGTGAGGGGGGTGCAGTGGGGCAAAAACATCCAGGAAAATGTTTTTGTTTTACTTTTCTTTCGGGTGTTCGAAGTTTTTAAACTTTGATCATATGGTCTCGGCCATATGAAATTTGAAGTTTTAAAACTTCGATCATCTGAAGTAAACCCATATATATAAAGTTAGTGCATTCAACTTTTCATTTATATAAAAAAATCAACACAGTAAGATACAAATAGATTTTAAGGCACAACTCACAAAAACTGGAAATAAAATTAAAGATTTTGAGCAGCAGCAAACTCATTTTAGTGCAAATATTTCTTCAGGAACCACAAAACCTTGGCTGAGTGAAAATCAAACCAAGAGAATCTTGAAACAGTCATAGATATGCAGGGAACCAAGAAAGTTTTAATACTGTATAAATATTTAATACTTCTTAACAGAAAGATATGCAGCTTAGACTCAGCTACTGCAGAGAGATAAATGTTATCAGCACTGTCAAAAGAAACAAGTCATACCGTCAGATGACCAAGTGAATGGTCTGTTACAAAGCCATGCCAGTGCTCTACAGAATACTAATGCAGACTTGCAATGGCACAAGAAAACGTAATGGTACAGAGTCAGCAGATATCAGAAAATGCAGAGAAAGGCAAGGAGAAATCAATTTGATATGCATATCCTGTACAAGAACTAAAAAGAGATATGACGAAAGTAGGTGGAGTGCCCACATCAGAGATAGAAGTCAATGTGATACTCAAAAAAGAGATGTGCAAGATGTGGCTTACTTTTACAATAAATAATTATGGACTACAGAAGGAAGGTGCCATTAATGCCACTGAATGCCCTTAGTGATGCACAGTTATGCCATGTACTTGACAGTACTGTTGTAAATTAACAGAACGGACCAGGCCACAGTCAAATGCAGAAATACAGGCTGTTTTCAGGATAAGGTTCACAACAGGACCTGTAACCACAAGCAATATGATGATGGTACAGATTGTACGAAAAGTATGGATATAGCCAGTTGCAAAAAGCACTGCTGGGACTGGAAAACTCAAGGGCTACATTACAGAATGCATAGAAAAAAGAAGTGCAATCTATAACAAGAATGCAAGGAATGGTTGCTTCCATATTCATAACCAATCCCACAGACATACAAAGTTGTTTTTTTTTTTACAATCTAGACAGTGGTTCACAAATGAGTGCTGCCAAGGGACCTTATCTAGTTGATAAAAGTGCAATATACCATGCATCAGTGGTTGACTGTAACAAAGAGTACATGACCTGTGAATGGAGTAGAAGGGAAACAAAAATTTTGGTATACTCTGAGTGGTATTCGCATTAATTTGGAAACAGACTGGTACTATGGAACAGAGGCTGCAACTAATGGAACAACTGCAGCTGGTACAGCAAAGGACTGTCCTGATAGGCCAGTAGTGGTGCTTGGCCTTATGGGTCTATGCTGGGGGGCACGTGGCATACTGACCCCAAGAACAGTGGAGACAAATTCCTCCAAGTAGAAAAGGGGAAACCATGTCCTCCTCCCTTAAAGCAGCCTAAAAGCCTGTAGGAGGACCTCCAGAAAGAGAGGAAGGCCCATCTATACAAGGAGACAAATAGGAGCTTGTTGAGAAACACAGGTTGGAGTGTGGAAGATACTTCCTAACCTGAAAAACAGAAAGGACAGAAAAGACTGAAAAACACTTCCAAGCTATTTAGTGAGTTAAGACCTGCCTGTTTACACAGTTTGGGCTAGAACTGCTATGTAACAGATAAATCTGTCCAAATGTACTTACTGAGAGGAGAGACTGTGAAGCTCATGGACTCCTGTCTCTGCTAAAGGAAATGTTGTTTGCACTTAATGGATGAACTGTATGATAATATTACGTAGCTGCTTTGTTCTGTTCAGTTAATTTGGCATCCAGGTTCTGACTGAAGAAACACTGCTATGTATTATTTCAACTCACTTCAGTAAAAATACATTACCCTGTTTACACCTACAAGGCTGTGGCTTGTTTTTTTCTAAGAAGGCCAAGAACTTTAAAAAGGGTGGTGAAAGAGTTTTCAAATTGGGTTTCATTACGCTAATATTTCCCAAAGTATCACTGTATTTATGTTTGTACATATATATCTGTGCATACACAAACACACACACAGATACTGCATATGTATGTATGTATGTATGTGTGTATATATATATATATATATATATATATATATATATATATATATATATATATATATATATATATATATATATATACATACATACATACACATATATGGATCCCCTTCAGAAAATCGAAAGCTCAAAAGACTGAAAATCGATCTATCTAAAACTCAAAATATCGAAAATGGAATTTGCCCTTTGTCCAGTGTTGTGCGATCTTGGATTTGGTACATATAATTAGCAAGGGATATGAGGGTTGCAGCCCCCAACATGACGGGTGCAAGGGAGCTTGCCCCTGCATTAAAAATATTTTCGAAATTTTGAGTTTTAGATATTTTGAACTTTCGATCTTCTGACATAGACCCGTATATATATATATATATATATATATATATATATATATATATATATGGGAACACTTGAACACTTTATAAGCTCGAAATACTGAAATCTCGAATTTCAATATCTCGAGTTCTTAAAGTAGAAGGATCAGAAGATCGCAACCACAGAAGCACGAAATTCAAAATCTCGAATGTGTGAGATTTTTTTATTAGCGGTTCTGCTGTTGCGATGTATTTGTGGATTCAGTGTTTATGTTTAAGGGTGTTGGGTGGGGCTGTAGTGTGTGTTGTTAATGTGATGTGTGTGAGTGACAGAAATGTAGTTTGTTTGGTAGTGTTTTGTGTGCGTGTGTGTGTGTGTGTGTGTGTGTGTGTGTGTGTGTGTGTGTGTGTGTGTGTGTGTGTGTGTGTGTGTATGTGTATGTAGTGCGACCTTGGAGTTAGAATATTTAAGTGGGGGGGGTGCAGAGGGGCTTGCTCCCTTGCATATAATAAGGGTAGGTGTGTGTGCTTGTTTACTTGTGTGCGTGTGTGTTGTGATGGTGTTTGCAAGTGTTAGGAGTTTGAATTTCGCGGGTTTGCGGTTTCTGGATTTAGGGCTTTGTGATTGTGTAGTTTTGGGTATTTGGATTTTCTACTTTATAGGCTCGAGATTCTGTAATTCGAGATTTCAGACGTTCGAGCTTATAAAGTGAATATATATATATATATATATATATATATATATATATACAGACACACACACACCCACACACACATATATATATATGTATACATATGTATATATATATATATATATATATATACACACGCACACACACATAAAATGTACATGCACACACATACATTTACATGCATTGGTCTGTATAATTCTTTTCTACCCTTTAACTAAAAAGAAGCATTACAAGTGTTTGCCTAGTTAACTGCTATTTTGTTTTTGAAGCACGCTCCTGTTTTACCTTCACTACCTCAACACACTTCTGCACGCCAAAAAAGTTTTAATGAATAAGTAAAGCTTTCGGGTTAACCACCCTTCATCAGTACATAACACCAAATGGATCTCATCAGCAATTAAATAGGGATTACAATTAAAACACATGATTCAGCCAGCTTAACAAAAACAACTATCTGTTAGGCTGGCTGAATCATGTGTTTTAATTGTAATCCCTATTTAATTGCTGATGAGATCCATTTGCTGTTATGTACTGATGAAGGGTGGTTAACCTGAAAGCTTTACTTATTCATTAAAACTTTTTTGGCATGCAGAAGTGTGTTGGAGTACTTTGAAAAGTTTAACCAGGATTTTTTGATTACCTTCACTACCGTCAGTCTTCTTATGGGTAACAGTGCTTGTTATGGTACAAGTAGTCACTATTACTGTTGACTGTGAAGTACACTGCTGCTTGGTGGTTAGCTTTATCCATGCAGGTAACACATTCTTAATCTTAATTTTTCTTTCAGTCCAGTTTGCAAGTCATCAAATCAAGAACTATCCCTTTTAAAAAGTCCAGCACTCTAAGTGGGTTTACCTAAGAGCCATCACAGCAAACTTTTTCAGGTCACCATTTACAAAATTAAATATAGAAAATGGTGAGCAAAAAAAAAAAAAAAAACAGAAAAATACAAAACAAATCTTTTTTTTTTCTGCAAGGTGCTAGCTCGCCAGCACCTCCATGTGTGGGGCTCTGCCCTAGCATACCCCCTAAATTATATAAGCCGGTTATATAAGCTAACTCCTCAACTGCACCACAATACAGAAAAGGGAAAAACCCCTGTAAAACTGCTCCACCAGCTCGCACAATCTAACACATTATGGTAAAATGCATTGCAACATTAAATTTTACATTTTTTAACTAAAGCTGCTGGTTCACCAGTGCAGTGATCACCTGCAACTATGCGCTCTGAAGTGTGTGTGTGGGTATGTATGTTGTTGTGAGCATATATGATGAGAATAAACCTGTATTCATTACATCAAACATCTAAAAACCCATCATCCCTTTTTTCTGCCATTCTGATACCCCACTCTCATTTCCTTGCCTTTTCAGTTCCCTCGAGACAAAAGTAAACCTTGTATAAAGTGTTGTCTCATCTACACCTTCTTAGAGTTTGCATTTCAGTCTCTCTGATTCAATTGCTTTGGTCTACATAAAGCATTCCTCCTCACTCATCCTTGTTGCCTTCTTCTAATGCGCTGACATCCAAGTAACCCATTTCGTGTACCATTTTTCCACAGGTAACATGAAACTGAGTTTCTGTCTTTCCATTAGGCAATATTTCAGAAGCCTGTAAGTTAAATCACAGACACAAATTCTTGTTGTCTTGCACTGTTTTGAAAATGTAGCCATTGTAGCATCATTTTACTCTTAATGCCACTATTTTATTTATTTTTTTTTACACCTTGTGCACTGTATCACTACTTTATAATCTTTCTTCAGTAATGTGGTAATACTTCTGCTTCATATTTTTACAGTACACTTTGTACGTGCAAACTCCTAAGCATGGCAATCACTTTGCTCTAGAAGAGATTCTTTTATCAATGTTTTCATTTTCTAGTTGCAAGGAAAGATTAAAAAGGCGACACACTGCACATTTGGTTTGGAATAGGACCATAGAGCTCTCATTTTGAGCCATCAATGCATACTGTGAAGGCATACTACCACTACTGATTTATGTAAATGTTTTACAAGTGTAACAACCATGCAGACCACAGCCACGAGCTATATAAATTCAATTTAATATTGCAAGTTAAAGCTTTCACGTTATAAACGTTTCTTCGGGCAATACAAAAAAATATACTTAATGAAACACACAGCTTAAATACTTAATATAAATCATGTGACACTGAACATATAATACAAAATGTGACATTAAATACAATTAAAATCAATTGAAGATTAAGATATAAAGGCATACTACTACTTAGACACTCACTGCAAATACTATCAAAACACTAACTCAGGTCAGACATTAAAAATGATACTTTACTCTTATGTAAATCCTTTTAAACTGCTTTAATACTAACATATTAACATTATAGAGTTAGTATTAAACAAGTTTTAAAGGATTTACATAATAGAGTAAAGTAGTATTTTTGAATGTCTGACTAAAGTAGTATTTTTGATTATTAATTGTATTTTGATAACGTGAAAGTTTTAACTAGCAGTATTACATTGAATTTATATAGCTCATGGCTCTGGACTGCTTGGTTGTTATACTAGTTTTTAGTTTGTTTGGTCTGCACTTGCACCTCAGGTTTTTTCGGTGTTCTCAATATTTTACAACAAAACCGCTGTCTTGTTCTCCCTTTCTGTTGGTGAAGGACATGGGTATAAGCTGCAAAAGAATGACTCATGAATGATGTAAGGAAATACTGTTCACGGAGAGATGGGTACATCCTGGAATAAATTACCCCGAGTGACTGAGTGCAGGTTAATTATGCAACAGAGTTGTTAAATGATAGATGAGATAAATGGAAGCAGGTATGGGTAAGGACTGGCATCTAGAAGAGGCGACATGCAACAATGCGGGACTCTACAAACAGTAGTTCTGATGACGGCATCTTACTCTCTGGTTTCTTGACTTACACTATCAGATCACTATTAGCTTTTAAAGAATACATTTCAGGGCTAACAGGCCAGTTTCAAAGAAAAGAATAATTTCTATGGTTCTTATCACAGGACTATAGTAGGATGCGAGTATACTGCATTAGCAATGTGTACACTGCCAAGTAAGGACTAGGGATCCACCAGACATTTTAAATACAGAATTAACAGGAAGATAAAACTATTAAAATAGACTTGCATTGGTAAATGATTAAAAAAAGCACACAATAGTTCTGTAGATACATTCAAGCTTCCAGCACTAGCTGTACCTTTTATACTGTGTTTCAGGTAAACATGATGCCCGACAGGTACTTGAAGATGAGTGCCTTGGGGTAGTTGTAAACAGAATACTTTGGTATTATATGTAATCTCAGCCACTGACACCAGTTTGCACTTTCGAAAGAAAAGTTCTGAGAAAGAAAACAGAAATGAAATTATCACAAAAAGTGAGAACACTTTAAAAATACACAGCACTAAAGTACTTTACTTCATAAAGATGCAATGATAAAGCCCTCATTCATGTTTGTACACTTTTGGGTATGGCTAAGAAGAAATACAGAGAGACTCATCTGAACTGGCAAGTGGATTTCACACGAGTGACAAGCAGCCCAATGTCTAGCTGTAAATGATTAAATAAACAATGCGCCAGTTAATTTATCAATCCATATTCATCAAATGCACAAATATGATGATGACAAAGAACAAAGGTTGCCATATCAATTAACTAACCAAATAGCTGATGAAATAAAAAAGAAGTTATGTTCTCACCATAATGTTCCATCTGTGTTGTCCATTTTCATTCTTCCTCAACCTTTGAGTTTGGATCTGATCCTCGGATCCAACTCAGCCATCTGAAAGCTTGTGGCAATCACAAAAACTCTTGAGCAAATGCCTTGCCCACAATGCACCTCCCTCAATTACCTGAGAAATTGTTTGCTAAAAAATGATGAGGGAAAGGGGTATGCAGATATTAGCATAGTAGTATATCTGGAGCTGTAAGGCTAGGAAGTGGCCAATTTAAAATGAGCACTAGCTCTTCCAGGAGATCCAGGGTAGGGGGTTGGTGGGAGGAGTGTTGAGGAAGAATGAAAATGGACAACACAGATGGAAAATTATGGTGAGTACATAACTTCTTTATCTGATGTTGTCATTTTTCATTCTATCCTTAACCTTTGGGAGAGTCCCCGACTTCCTAAAATCCTGGGTGGACTCAAGGAAGAATATTCCTGAGCACCACTGAACTAAATGATGCCCTACATCATGAGATTAGGTCCAGCTTGTAATGAGTAACAGAAGTGTGAGGAGAAACCCATGCTGCTACTGCACAAATGTCACCCATGTAAGCTCTGTACTGAAAAACTGAGAATGTAGCCATGGCTCTGGTGAAATGAGCATGTAAAGGTTTTGGCAAGGTCATGCCTAATTTATTATAAATAAATGAAACGTAGTCAGTCAACCATTTGGACAAGTCTATTTTGGTAACAAGCTTCCCTAGTTTAATGTCAGAGAAAGAGAAAAACAACTGATCAGTTCTGTGTAGGTAAAAACAAAGCTGCCTGTGGACATCTAATAAATGGAGAATGCGTTCACCACTATTGGTGAAGATGGGGAAGAAAACTGGAAGATCAACAGATTTATTAATATTTGTTTCAGAAACTACTTTTGGAAGAAAGGAACGATTGGTTTGTAACATGACCCTGTCCTTGTGAAAAATCAAGTAAGATGATTTGGAAACAGGTCCTGAACATCTGAAAGTCACCTGGCAGAAGATATGGCAACTAGAAATATAGTTTTCCAAGAAATATATTTAAGATCACATTTCACTGAGGCTCAAAGGGAGGCTGAATAAGTTGTTGCAGAACCAAAATGAGGTCCCATGGAGGAGATGGCTCTCTGAAGGGGGGTCTTAGAAGGACAGTACCTCTCAAAAAGGTTTTGCATAGTCTATGCAAAGCAAAAGGGACTCTCAAAATCCATCTGAAAATTTGAAATGGCTGCTACTTGGACTCTGACTGTAGAGGAGCTGGCTCCTTCCTTAAAAATCATTATTAGGAATTCAAGAATACATGCAAAGGAGCCAACAAAAGGGTCCAAATCATATTGAAGGGCCCAGCAAAAAATATTTTCCACTAACTGGAGTACAGTTTTCAAGTAGATGGCTTATGGGAAGATAAGAGGATGTGTCAGACTGGGGAAGAGAGCAAAGGTTGTCTGGCTAATAATGGAACTGGAGAAATCACGTGGTCAGCCTGAGATTGGATAAGTTTGGATGGGCCACTCCTGTTGGGTGAGACAGGAGGTCCGGAATTGGATCCAGATTCCATGGCCGATGAAATAAGTGAACCCAAAGGAAAGGGAACCAAATCTGTTGAGGCCAGTAGGGTGCAATAACTATTACTTTGCTCTTCAACATGGTAGCTTTCTGCAGAAATTCGGTGATCAGGGGACTTGCAGGAAAGGCATAAACAAGACCAGGGGACCAACTGTGAATGAGAACATCCCTCGGTGACTGCCCCTATTAGGGGATCAGGGCAAAGTAGCTGCTGCATTTGTTGTTTAGGGGAGAGAGATCACAGCAAGGTTGGCCCTACCGATGGAAAATTATGTCCATCACATTTGGGTTGAGGAACCACTCGTGAGGCAGAAGTATGTCATGCTCAACTTGTCTGCTAACACACTGGCTATCCCTGGAATATATGTCGCAACTAGAAAACAGTTGGATGAGATTTCCCATTGCCATACTCTTAGTGCTTCTTGACACAAGGGGTAAGATATGGTTACTTCCTGTTTGTTGATGTACCACACCACTGACATGTTATCCGTTTGAACTGCAATCACCCCTAGGGAGAGAGCTTCTTAAAAGGCTTGCAACACAAGAAGCACTGCTCTCATTTCTAGCACACTGATATGTAGACTGGCCTCCATAGGGGACTAAGCGCCTTGAACAGTCTTTCCAATGTAATGCCCCCCCACCCCACCCCAGCTGGGAAGTGTCCCTGGTCACCATGGCCTTGGGCTGGGAGAGAGTGAAAGGGCAGCCTTGTAGAACCTGGTCTGACTGAATCCACCACTTGAAATCTCTCTTACAAATCTGAGTGAAATGAATTCTGGCCGACATGGGATGAAGAAGAATTGACCATTGAGTGGCTAGCATCCACTGTAGAATCCTCATGTGGAATCTGGCTAGAGGAACTAGAGTTATCGCCGCTGCCACAGATCCTACAGCCTGAAGGACAAAGTCGGTGGAAACCTTGGTACTGCAGACTATTTTCCTCACTTGTGATCTTAAGGTCTGAACTTCTGAATGGGGCATTGAAACAGTCATTGTCTTTGTGTTGAATTGTGCCCCTACAAAGTCCAAGCTTTGAGTTCACTCTAAGAGAGACTTTTCATAATTTACAGTGACTCACAGACAAGAATATGTGTACGGAACATGATCTCTTGCCTGTATTGTCTGATGCCTGGTTGGGACGGTAATGAGCCGGTCATCGAGATATGGAAACACAAGGAATCCTTGGAGTCTCAAGTGAGGTGCTAATACTGCCATGCATTTGGTGAACACCCTGGAGTCTATAGTGAGATTAAAGGGCAGGACTCTGAATTGGTAATGACTGGCTCCCAGATGGAAGCATGGGTACTTTCTGGAGTGCATGCTGATTTTTATGTGATGGACCTGGTAAATGTCCTGAAGGTCTATCACGCACATCCAAATGTCCCAAGAATGTATGAACTGAACCTTGGCCATCTGAAACTTGGTTAGCTGTACTGATTTGTTTAAGTTGGTAAGATCCAAAACTGGTCTCCAGTCACCTGTTTTCTTTGGCACTAAAAAGAATCTTGCGTAATTTCTGGATTCTATTTGGTCTGGTAGGACTTCTTGGATGACTCTTTTGTCAAGCAGCTTTTGAATCTGATATGCTGCTTGTTCCCTCTGACTGGGTGGAACATCAGGGGATATTGGAGGTGAATGGGAAGATGGTATTACATAGCCTCTGGATATGATCCTATGCACCAAGGTCTGTTGCTAACTCTAGCCAGGCTCTCTGGTGCAGGGATAATTGACCCCAGATTGCCTCTAGAGCTGGACAACTGGGTCTCCTTTCAGGAGCATCAGAGAAGGAATCTCTGGACCCTCCTCTGTCATGAGGGTGGCTTCAATTGTTGGGGTTTCCCCCTCTACCCCTGGGAACCTCCACCACGTCTTTCCTTGAAAGGGCCCTGCGACTTTCTGAACCACATTTTCCAAGTCCCTCGTTGAATCCTAGAAAAGGATTGTTGAGGTATGGAAAAATGTACGCCCATGGCAGACAGGGTATTTCCATCCTTTTCATACCTGGTTAACATCTCTAACTTTGAGGCCAAATAGGGACATGCCGTCAAAGGGAGCATTAACGAACGATGACTTGAAGGGCTTCACAAAATTGGATAAGGGTATCCAGGCATTCCTCCTTATGGAAATGTCAGAATCCACTGGCCTTGAGGTTCCTTCAGCAGTATTCGAGAGCAACAACATTGTAGAATTTGAAACTGATTGTAGGCTAGCCAAATGGGAAGATACAGAGGCCTGTAATTCATCAGAAATGGATCTTGATAGGGTATCTGAGAGTTCCTTAATTAGGTCTCTCTGTAATCTGGTGAAATGTACCAATTAATTCAGTGACTTTAAGGCAAAGGTCAGTGAAGCACAGACATGCTTTCCAAATTTGTCCGTGGGAGACTCCCTGTTTGGAGGATGGATAATGGAACTCTCCTTGGCAAGTTCCTTTTTGGTGGCCACCGCCACAACCAAAGCATCAATCGGTACCCCTTTTGCCACATCTGTTTATCTTCAGGAGCAGACATAATCCTGTCAGGCCTTTTAGGGATTGGTTCAGTGGTGTCTGGGGCCTTACCCTCCCACTGAGAGATCAATTCCATGAGCTTGTCGACAGGCAGAGTCACCCTGGAGGTAGACAGACCAGTACTGAAAGCGTCCAAGAACACAGACTCCTCAGAAGAAGGGTTGCTAAACTTCCAAACTCCTCACTGTTTCAATATTTCAAGGATGTCTCCAAACTGGACATCTTCAGAAGGTGACCCTGGGGACCCTTCACATTCATCAAAATCTTCATGAAGGACTCTTCTGGGTAGTCAATGTGCTTCCTCTTGCACGTCCTCTTCTTAGGGACCTTCTCAGTAGGATGCTCTAGTGTGGTATAAGAAGAGGATTGACTACCCTGCTGGGAAGACTGGGGTTTCAGTAGCTGCAGTTCCTGTGGCAAGGTTAGATAAGGCTCCAGGTTTACAGGTGTCAAGCCAACACTGTGAAGATCTGAGGGGATGGGTACCATCTTTGTCTAAGATGCAGACAAAGCCCTCTCCATGACTTCAAAGGCAAAACCCCCACGGAAAAGAAAAGGATCCAGGGTCCAAAGGGAATAACCCTTGGATCAAAGTCTCTCCCTGCTCTAAGGAGCACATCTTCAGGGCAGAAGCCAGAGCTGAGTTAACCCTTGCTGAGGCTTCAGGATGCAGACTCGTCTCTGAAAACTTTGGAAATTACTGTAGCACCCCGGACCCAACAGGATAGCTTCGGCTCCAAGAGCTCTCTGGATTTGATGGAGCCAAAGAACTCAAGGCAAGCCTTTGATCCGAGGGAAGAGAAGCTCTCAGATCTGAAGCAGATGGACCTGGACAACTCAGATCCAAGGACTCTGAGACCAAGATGGGAGAAGAAAGAGGAATAAAAGTTGTGGATGGTTGGATCTCCTGACCCAGAGGAGTAGGAGCCGATGGGACACTAGTTACATTCTGCACCAAGGGAATCCTCCTCACCAACCTCTCCACATCTTCTTAGGTTAGGCTCCTGGCAATGTGAGTGGACATAATAGAAGGAGATCTAGGCCTCTCCAAAAGGAACCAGATCTATAGATGGAAAGTAACCAGTCCTTGGTAACAGAATTTGTAATGCTGGATCTGAAGTGCTCCAAACCGAGATTTCTTTCTTGGTCCTCTTAGGTTCAGAGAGAGAAGCTTACCATGAATAGTCTGATTCAGCAGGGTCTTTGATCTGAGTGGGAGGTCAGATCCTATAGTTTGGTATGTCTCTTGTTTGGACCCAAAGAGTCAGATGGATCTGAAGACTATAATTTAGAAGGTCTTGGATCTCAGTGGGAGGTAGATCGAATAGTTTGATATGTCTCCTTTTCAGACAAAGAGTCAACTGGATCCGAAGGAGGCCTCTTTTTTACTTTCTCTGACACTCTGGAAGAAGAGGAAGAAGTGCTAGGAGATGGCGAACCAGTATTTTGTTTTTTGGAAGGAGCTGCAGATATTGCCTCAGAGAATGAAGATGGCAATAATCCCTTGAGAATTAATGTATTTTTGCACTCAGTAAGAGCCCTAGGATTGATAGAGTGACATATATAACAGTTCTCCTGAAGGTGGATAGGACCCAGACAATTGATACACAAAGAGTGTTAGTCAGAGGTTAGAAGCAATGCTAAAAGTTACATTTTTTTTTTGCTGTAAGAAGGAAATAAAGGGGACAGATCTACCAACAATGGTAGTAAGAAACTACACCTAAGAGAAAATACACCTAAGTATATAGAGGGAGAGAAGTATTAACGATAGCACGGAAAAAGTGAGTACAAGGGAAAGGGTAAGAATCAAATTTGTATAAACTAGTGGATAAGAAAGGTAAACATAGAATGGTGGAAAAAAACAGAAATAATAATAATAATAATGAAGTACTTAACTAAAAGTCGCTCTACATCACAGGAAAAAAAGACATCTTTCGTTGAAGTGGCAAATGAGATCTGAGGTAATTGAGGGAGGTGCACTGTGGGTAAAGCAGTTGCTCGAGAGCTTTTGTGAGAGCCATGAGCTTTCAAACGGCTGAGTCAGATCAGAGGATCAGAGCCAAATCCAAAGTTTGAGGACAGAATGAAAACTGATAACATCAGATGAAAGAAGTTATGTACTTACCATAACATTCCATTTCTGCTGTCCATTTTTATTCTTCCTCAACGGATGGGTTCTGATCAGACATTCCGATCCGACTCGGCTGTTATACTAGCTCGTGGCCTCTGACAAACTCTTGAGCTCCTTCCCTACCTACAACGCACTATCACTAACATCCCTCAGATCCTATTTACAGCTTGAGAGAGACAGAAACTATAAAAGAATTGCCATAGCTGGAGTTCGACAAAAGGGACATACAGTGTTCCCTAAGAGACTTATTCCTTCAAAAGTCATTTGTGAGAAAAGGAGAGGGGTGGAGGGTGGAAAGTTGAAGAAGAATGAAAATGGACAACACATCTAAAGAAGTTATGTACTCACCATAATGTTTCATTCGAGTTGTTGACTTCATTCGTTTTCAACCTGTGGAGTTCAGATCTGAGAATTGGATCTGACTCAGCTGTATACTAAAGCTTTAGGATCTGAACTCTGAGCTCCTCCATACCTGTGATGCTGTGCCCTCCCCTCATCCCCTCATTTCAAGTTTGCAACTGTTAACACATGCAATGTCTCCAACATAACTAGTTTCAGTATATATATATATATATATATATATATATATATATATATATAGATATATGGAAAAAACTAGAAAGTACTTCAGGAGCTCAAAAAGGTAAAAATGAGTACTGTCAGCCCCGTCTGCCAGGCCCTAATTCTTATGGAGGAGGATGGAAGGAGGGAAGGTTGATGATGAATTAAGTCAACAACTCAGATGGAACATTATGGTGAGTACATAAATTCTTTATCTGAAGTTGTTGACTTCATTCAACCTTCAACCTGTGGGACAGAGTCCCCAGCTACAGTAATCTTGGGAGGCCCTCATGGAAGCATATTCCAGAGCACCACAGAATGAAAGGATGTCCTGTTTTTGGAAATAATGTCCAATTTGTAATCAGATATAAAGGTATGAGAATTTGCCCAAGTGGCAGCTGCACAGATATCATCAATGGGAACTTCAGACTAAAGGCTGAGGAAGTGGATGCAAATCTAGTAGAATGGGCCTTAATTTGAAAGGGTAAGGAAAGTCCTTTGGAAGAATACACAAGAGAAATACAGGTGCAGATCCAGTTGGTCAATGTGACTTTGGAGACAGGTTTGCTCAAATTAGTCTTTGAAAAGGATACAAATAGCTGATCAGACTTTCTGAAATGTTTTATTTTGTCTAAATAAAAATGCAATTGTATATGTACATCCAACATATGAAGTTTATACTCTCTGTTGTTTAGAAAGTTGGGGAAAAAATTGGAAGACTGATGACCTGACTGATGTTAGCTGCAGAAGCAACCCTGGCCAAGAAGGAAGGATTAGTACACAGAGTAACTCTGCTTTTGTAAAAGATTAAATACAGTGGCTTGGATGATAAGGCTTGAAGTTCAGACATCCTCTTAGCAGAAGTGATGGCCATTAAGAAGGTGGTTTTTCAGGATAAATACTTCAATTCAACTTTTGCTAAAGACTCAAAGAGAGGCACAACCAAAGCTTGCAAAACCACGGTGAGATCCCAAGGGAGAGTGGGATTTTTGATTGGTGGGTGAAGCAGAAAGGTATCCTTCACAAATGCCTTGCACAATTTGGAAGAGACCAAAGACAATGAGTTTTCTCCTATGTGAAAGTTGGAAATGTCTGCCAAATGAACCTTCTTAGTACAGAAACTAGTTCCATTATGGAAAATGGAGGCTAAGAAGTCCAGGGCGGTGGGGACAGAGCAGGCAAAACCCACAGCTGAATTTGTGTCTGGAGAAATTTCATCAACATCCTGTTTACCTGTGCTTCAGAGAGACTGCAGGAAGACCTGACAGATGATGCAACAGATGGAGGTCTAGAGACTGGCTTGGAATGTTGTAGAATCAAAGACTTTGTCCTTGAGGAAACCAGCTCTGGTGAAAAACTTCAAGACCGGCTCTAAGGGGAAGCCTGTATCACAATCAGAGCCGAGTCAGTCGATTCCGAAGTTTTTGACAATTTCTGCGGCAGTTCACCTATTCTAAGAGCCTTTTCTGGTGACAGCTTGTGCTCTTTAGGTTTCTTGGAGGGGGGTTGAGCCCCTAAAGAAGAAAGGGAAGTGGAGGTAGAGGCAGTGGATTCCATACTGAAATCTTGTGTTGCAAATAATCTGTCTTTTTTTATGTATAAACTCAAAGTCAATCAATTGCATATGTCTGGCTACCCAACCTGAGATTTTCTGCTGTAACAGAGAAACTGGAAGAAACAGACTATATTATCTTTAACAAAGTACAAGTAGGCAACTGGAATGATATTCCACAGCAGAATTTGTTAACTGAAAGTCTACACTGAATGTATACTGCTAACCTGTCTGTGAGAATGCAGCCAAGACCTACATTAGTAAAGATGCAATCATTCCAGCAAAAAGAGCAGATCCTGGCAAAACTATTGCAGAAAGAGAAAGCATTAAAATTTAAGACATTTCCCTTTATTCACTTTATATTCAAAGCCATTGACAAAGAAAATATAACGGACTCAGAAATTCAAGAATATAATTAGTATGGTAATCAAGAAAAGTTGGCTTTATTGGTGGATGATATTATTTTGCTCAAGATAAATCCAGAAAAGGACAGTTCTACGTTGCGAAATATTTTGTGTCAGTTGGCTTTAGTTGTGCATATTTTGTATGTCATAAATCCAGAAAGGGACATTTCTGTGTTGTAGAATATTTTGAGATAGTTTCAAGTCTGTTTTAGGATATAAAATTAGTGAAAATAAAACAAAGGCTATAGCCATAATTTATGTACCCACACATAAATTGGTTCAACAATATCCATATTTATGTGGATGAGATGAAGTATTTAGGTGTATAGATTAAAAAGGATTCCATTATGGCAGTGAAAGATTTGGAGGGAGAGAGTAAATAAAAGATGATACAAAAACTAAGAACTGGTATCTCTTGTTAATTGGTATGGATAGTAATATACAAGCAGTGAAAATGGTTTCAGTCCCGTTTGTTTTATACACCAGGTCAGAACATTTTTATCAATTAGAAGAGAAGTTGTAGACAATAATTAATAAAAAGTTGAAGGACTTTATTTGGGAGGGGAAGATGGTTAGAGTTAAGTGGGATAAGTTGATCCTTCCCAAAGGACAAGATGGTTTAAGATTACCTGATTTGCAAGAATATTTTACAGCTATGCAGTTAAGGCTCATTAACATAGCACAAGCAGAATTTTGTACATCAAAGTGAAAACGGATGATGATGAAGAGGGGGTGGGTGGTACTGAAGTTAGGGAGAGAATAGGAGTCTGGATACAGATCCAAAATGAAAATAACAATAACCAGAGTATTATATTCATAAAGTTGTATAAAGTATTCTAAGAACCAAGTCAGCACAGGAATGAAGAAAGGAGATTTTGCCAATAGGGATGACTGAAAATAGGGGTATAGAAAATAAGCAAGACTGGGCAAGAATATATTCATGAAAACTTGCAAAGAAACCAAGTTATTGGGAGTAAATGACTAGAGAGGGAAAGGAAATAGAGAGGGAAAGGAAATAGAGAGGGATACGGCCATGCAGAAGTTTATACTGCAAGTTTGAAACTGCCTTCCCCTATCACGGATTGATATCAGACTATAGGCAAAGAGAAAGCGAAAGGGGAGTCCCAAGTGAAAGACCACCTCTGGTAGAGTTTTTACTTGAGTCTAGAACAGAAGCTGCTGTTAAAAATGGGAAAATTAGTACCACATATAAAACACTGCATGATAACTATAAGACTCAAACAGAAGAAGTTGCAAAAGATTGCAAAGAGAGACCGGTAAAGCAACTTACAAAGGAACAATGGAGGGACATATGTATGGCTCCCAAGTATGCAACAAAGTCCAGACGGTTTAGTTTTTTGGTTTTGGATTTTTACACCACTAGGAGACTCCAAATTTTTTTTCCTCAAGTAGATAACAAATACTGGAGGTATGATGGAAAAAGAGAAAGGTAATTGGGAACATGTTTTTGGAAGTGTAGTGAGCTGGCAGACTTTGGCCGTAGGCTGAGGTGGTGCAGCAGTTAGCATTGTCGCCTCACAGCAAGAGGTTCTCCCGTTCGATTCTCGGCTGGAAAACCTGTGTGGAGTCTGTATGTCCTCCCCGTGGTTGAGTGACGCTAAAGACATGCAGGTAGGTGCAACTGTGAATGGACATGACTTCATTGAAGGTTAGGTGTTGGGCTGGCAACTCAGCACCATAAAAATCCACTGCCAATGATGAGCGGACCGGAGGTCGCCCTGTGGCGAACCCTAACCGGGAAAAGTCAAAAGACTTTAATGAGCTGGTAGACTTTAAACATTCCTTAAGAATATTCTATTAGAAATATTGAGGAAGTAAATGGCTGTAAGAAAGAAAATGGTTCTTTTGAACTGGGACACAGGATAAGGAATGCTTATATATAGTAATGCTTTATCAAGTTTAAGTCTATTGGCTGCCAAAAATGTTTGCCAATGTCTTAAGTGAAAATTTAATAAAAGTGCAAAAAATAAAAACCACACAATCAACTTCCAGAAAGATGACAGTGTCCCCAAATTCATCAAGAGCAGCCTTTACTGCTTATATGACAGCATCTGTCACTATAGGTCTCAGGTGCTTTCTGATGGCCAGATTTAGAGAATACATACAACATTGATTTCTCTCTAAATTCACAAATCCTGCTATGGGACACCAGTCCAGGTGCTTATTTGCACTTTTATAAAATTAATGTAGTCTGTTCTTTCCAGTTTCTGTGGAACAGTAAAAAATCTTATCTTTTCTCTCTGCGTCTAATTCTACTGTTTTTTGAAACAGCTCTTTTTTGGTGCCTCAGTCTCTAATTTCTGCAGATTTATCAGCTCATCTGAATAGCTACTTAAAACCGAAGACCCATCCATTGAGGAATGGATGGAAGAAACAACATCAGATCTGCAAATTTGTACAGCTAATCATTTGTACCATCTGTATCAGACTACAATACCATTCAAACTACGGGAAAGCAAAGTAATAAACTTTTTCTGCATATATTTTAATCAGACCATTTTAACTGCTGTATACATTATCATCCTTCTATTATTCTGTAAATTGATAATTTTTACCTATTCCCATGCATTATTGAGGTTGTTTTTCTTTTTATACATGCACTGTTTTCCAGTTTTATTATTATTTTTGTCTGTTTATTCAACACATGAATACTGTGGAGCATTTGAACAAATAAATATTTATAATGCAAACTTATATTAATGTGATGGAGTTAATTAACAAAATATCTGCCAAAGAAATGTGTACTTTATTTTTATTTTACTTATTTGTTAATCGGGTAAGCCCACTGTCTCATATTAATTGTGATCAGAATAAAATATCTCCGAATGCAGAAGGTTCTGTGGAGTGCTCCCATTTTGGCTTCTTGGGATAAGCAAAAGCTTTCTAAGACATCAATAAGTTACAACCTGTCAAAAATGAGAACATAAGGAATACTCAACATAAGCATTTGTTCTTTAAACCTTAACAGCATAGTCCTGTTTAAGGAGGTGGTTAGCTGTACCCACCAAGGTGGGAAAAACATATAACTCAGTAATCTCCTTTGCACCAGACAGAACCTAGAGATCATAAACTGTGAAGAGTTGCCAAGTACATAAAGGCAGCTGGTCTTAAACGAGCTATGTAATGTTTGAGTGAGAAAGATTGGGTAGATTATAAGTGATGTATAATGTTTGCAACTGGGAGTGTCACAGTATGATTTGTGATGTAAAATGCTTGCAACTAGGATTGTGTTGGTGTGGTTTGTTTTCATTTATATATATGTACGATTGTCTATGTAGTAAATAAAGGTTTAATGAGGATGTTTCTTGTTTAACAAAAGGGCAGGAATTGAATAATGTATGTAATATTGCTTAGGTTACATGATATATAGCAAAATGTGTGAAGTATAATGCTTGGTGATTACTTTTATGTGAATGTAAATTTGCCTATGTCACAAGTGATAATTCAATAAAGGTGTTTGAAAAAAAAAAGAAGACATACATGGCCCATATTGTTCATGTGTAATGTTTTATATGCTTTGGGTGTGGGTCCTCATAAATGCAGTCTATAAACAGTAATTTGTCACATCTGTCCACACTAATCCTACTGACAGAAAATTAGTGTTGGGAGGTAGCGTGCTATTGTAAATAATTCTATTTCTGCATACTTATTTATGCATTTAAGGCCTTGCTGCTTCAAAAACTTTTTTTGAGGATGCTGGATGCTATATGAATTGGTAAGTTTGTATGTAAAAACAAACATAAATGCAAGGGCTTCAGGTACAAGGGCATCACTGAAGGAGTTAATGTTTACTAACCAAGACATTTATTTGTTGAGGTATCACTTTTGGAATAGAAGAGTTATGTGAAATTCAGTGGAAACAGAAGTTACAGCAGGCATAGTCATTAGTTACTTCTTGGAAGTCTGTTTCCTTGTCATTCAGAAGGAAAGTTTATATGGATTCATAATGTTCTTTTGAAGTTCTTAACTGACTTAGCAAGTGCACTTGATCTGCCCTATGACACCCGTGCCCTGGCTCAGCAATGAAGGAGCCTCAATCCTCACCACTAACACCAGTGAGGGGAGTCTCATATAGGAGGAAAGGATAACAAATACACACAGTAAAGTGTAATTTCCCTTAAGAGCACACAGAGATCACAGTCAGTCCAGGGCTGGTTGCTCCCTTTGTCTTCAGGTCCCCAATAAGACTCCCCACTGGCACAGCTATAGGTTCTAGATCTCAGCCTAGTGGGCAAGCTAAAACTTGCAGCACCCTCTCTGTCCAACCAGTGCTTTGTGTCCCTGCCCATGTAGCTGACACACACACACACACACACACACTTTGAGAAGAGTTTATACAACCACACAGACACTCCTGGGGAGGGTTGGCATAGGTTCTCCAGCTGTGCCCCTTCTTCCCCAGACTATACAGCAGTACCAGCTGCCACCACCCACTAATATTTATCAGCAACTCAAAGGCCCTTAAAAGGGTGTCCAATTATTACTGTGCAATATTATTATCCAGTTGGTAGTATTGCCAAGGGCTAAAGCTATTGGTTTTGTACAATTTTACCAAAGGCATGCAAGTACTCTAAAAAACTTAAATTATCTCTACAAAAACAGCCACAGTTGAAAGGGTTTAAAAATATTTAATAACAGTCAAAACACAAGTCAATACTTTTTACTACACAGTGCTAGTCAAGAGTTCAGAGATCACAGAAAAATACTTAAAATAATTCAGTAGTACAGTTCTGACATCACATGCCCAATTATTTGAAAAAAAATTATTTTACTTTTTGTACTATGTGGGGTTCATATCTTAAACCAGTTAAGCAAGGAACTGCATATAACTCAATATAAGGCAGAGTCTCTGTTTGCTAAACCTGTTTCACAACTCTGCATCTTTTATATGTGCTGACGGTTGTCTCATCCAGTCCGGCTCCTTAGTAGGATATCTTCTGCATATCAAGTATGCAACTTTGTGGGAAGAGTTTTACAGAAGAAAACTGAAGAAATGATCTGAGTCTTTTTTAGTTTTTAACTACCAAGTTAGTATTAAAAATTGGAAGCTTAAGTTACCTTCTTCAAAATGCTCAAGATATTAGTGGCCTTATTCCATCATGCAGAATTTCTCATTAACCCCTGGAATTCTTTGTTACCTTTGGTTCTTTATAGTTTACATGCAAAACAAAGGCATTTTTGGCGACTAATGGAATGGATACATTTCCTTTTCATCTGTCTTTATGTAAGCTTCTTGTGAAAGACCCCATGAAATACAAACATGCACGGGAATATCTGTGCTGTGTGCAAAATTGTGGAGCTGCTGAGACAATCTCCAAGGTTTATTTTTCTCTTGTAGGAAGATTACAGGTTTTGGTCTGTGACTGAACAAATTTACCCATTTCTGTCACCTGCTGATGTTTCTTTAACAATCATTTCATATAGTCATTGTGATGCTGTAGTATGGACATTAACTGAGGTACTGAAAGAATTGCATTAAGTTATGTAGTTGTCTATGGTATATATAGAAGGGTCATGTGTTACAGAATAAGCATAGGTTCATAGGTGTTTATTAGGCTAATGACCACAAGGGCCTTTTTAAGCCTAGCCATGCATCCCAAATCTCTGACAAGTTTTGATACCCTTGATAAGTGTAAGCATGGGCCTGGAAGATAAACCATTTACAGGTTACCTGTGTCCATAAGAGACATACGTGCCAAGCCAGGGATGGATTTCCGGTTTCCCATCCAATTGTCTAAGTTGCACTTGAATTTGGTTAGGGTGGAACTCTGCTTCACATGGATGGGGAGCCTGTTCCATAGACTGGGTAGTCTCTAGGAAACATACCTATCTCTCCAGCAGGTCCCATTTATATCACAGGCAAGGTTTAAGTCTTTAGAATAGGTAATTCGGATGCTGCTTGTTTTGTGGATATGCAGGAGGTCCATCAGAGTGGGGTCTGACAATGCCCTGTATGCCAGGCATAGAGCCCCATTCAAAAGCGTGTAGGAGACAGAATACAGGGATAGAGCCTTGAGTCTACATAAGACATTCTACTTATTCCCTGTATTCTTTTAGTAAGAAACCTCTGTGGGCATTCCAATTATTGGGTATGCCTGGTTAGGTGCATACCAAAGGGGGCACTGTACTCAATGATAGGTCTGATGAATGCCGAATACAGTGGAACAATGACTTCCTTGGACTTAGATGCCATGCCTTTGTTTATACGTTGTGCAATATAGAATGTTTTCCTCACTACTGCAGACACATGATGGTCAAAAGCTAGATTATTATCTATGTGTGTCTCCAAGTCCCTAACTTCTCGGTCAACCTTTAGGTGTGTCTTGTCAATATGATAGTTACCAGGTATGGATGACTTCCCAAAGGATACTATTATGCATTTCTTGGCATTTAGTTTTAGTCAGTGGCCCTGACACCAGTTATTTGTCTGTGTCAGCCCCTCCTGGAGAGCATCTGTGTCAGTGTGAGATTCAATGACAGCTGCTAATTTGCAATAATCTGCAAATTTAGTCAGCCAGAGACCACTGGACATTGGCCGTGACTTCTGAGAAGTAAATGCCAAAAAGGAGCAGTGCAAGCACTGATCCCTGAGGGACTCCACTTGTGATTGGCCTCTTTGCAGAGGTGGACTCCCCAGTTTTAACTTCCTGGGTCCTGCCTGTCAGCTAGTTGGCAAATACACGATTCAGACATTCTGAGGAAAAGAGTTATGCACTCACCATAATGTTCCATCCGTGTTGTCCATTTTCATTCTTCCTCAACTGTTAGGTGGGTTGAGATCCGACCCTTGGATCCAACTTAGCTGCTTTTTCCAGCTCATAGAACACTGACTCTCTCAAGCTCCTCCCTTACCCATAATGCCCTTTTGCTCCTCCTCCTCATGCATGAAAGTATTATGCAATGATGAAACAACAGCATCTGGATGCTGAAATAAAGGAACACAGGTTTCTTCAGCATCTTTCAATCCTTCCACAAATCAAATTTGGAGGGAGTTGGAGGGACGAAAGTTGAGGAAGAATGAAAATGGATGTAGTCATTTTCATTCATTCATCAACTGTTGGGAAAGAGTCCCCAGCTACCTATATTCTGGGAGCACTCTAAGGAAGGATATTCCTGAGCACTGCAGAGCCCAAGGCTGATCTTTCTCCTGGAGAAGAGATCCAATTTGTAATGAGCAATAAAGGTATGAAGATTAGCCCAAGTTGTGGTTACACAAATATCATCCAATGAAGATCTAGTTAAAAAGACTGAAGAAGTTGCCATAGACCTGGTGGAATGACCTTTTGGTGGTTTTGGTAAGACAAACCCAATTTTTCATAAACAAAGGTAATACAAGCATTCAGTCACTTTAGAAACTGGTTTGCCTAATTTGACTCCAAAGAGGAAACAAATAACTGTTCTGATTTCCTCAAATTTCTGCTTCTAGGAAACAAAACCATAACTGTATGTAGATATCTAAAAGGTGCGACATATGCTCTTCTGTTGTTGGAAATATTTGGAAAGAAAACTGGAAGGTTTATAACCTGATTAATGTTGGGTTCTGAAACTCTTCTATAGCAAAGGTGATAGTTTTCCATGTCAAACATTTAAGTTCACATTTAGCTGATGGTTCAAATGGAGATTGTGTCAATGATTGTAAAACAATATTTAAATCCCACAGACGAGTGGGGTCTTTTAATGGAGTCTAAGAAGAACTGTTCCTGTTAGAAAGGCTTTACAAAGTTTGGAAGAAGCTAAAGATGAATGATTTACTCCTATATGAAAACTGGAAATGCCAGATAATTGTACTTTAACAGTAGAAGAGCTAGCATCTTCACTGAAAACTGCAGCTACAAATTCAAAAACTTTAGGAACTGGTGCTGAAAAGAGATCAATGTTTTCTTGCTGCACCCCAAAAATAAATCTTTTACATTTACTTCTGTAAACTTTTCTAGGGGAAGCTTTATGAAATGATAAAAGAATGTTGCAGATAGGAGAGGAGAGCCTGAGCTGTCTGGCAATCAATGGAAGTAGAGAAACCATACAGTCAACTTTAGGCCAGAAATGTCTGGATGTGGCATGATGGTTGAGTGAGAGAGAAGGTCTGGAATTGGATCCAGAATCCATGGGGAGGTGAAGTAAATGAGGCAAAAGAAAGGGAAGCCAAATCTGATGAGGCCAATTGGTGTGTTCTTCAATCGAGATGCTTTCTGAAGAAATTGGGATTAGAGGTAATGGGGGATAGACATAAAGGATACCGAGGGGCCAGTCGTGAAGTAGAGCGTCCTTTGGTGATTCTCCTGGCAGGGGGATCAGGGCATAGAACCTGCTGCACTTGTTGTTGAGGGGAGATGCAAAGAGATTGCAGCATGGTTGTCCCCATCGGAGAGAAATTCTTTCTGCAACCTTCATATTGAGGAATCACTTATGAGGCATTAGAATTGACCTACTTAACTTGTCTGCAATCAAGTTGGATGTCCCCGGAATGTGCATTGCTATCAGAAACCGATTGGATGAGATCACCCACTGTCACACTCTCATACCTTCTCAACATACGGTTAAGATTTGGTTCCTCCTCATTTATTGATGTACCACACCAGTGACATGTTGTCAGTCTGAAATGCAATAGGCCCGGATGGGAGAGTATCTTGGAAGGCCTACAATGCTAGGAGAGCAGCTCTCATTTTCAGAACACTGATATGTGTATTGGCCTTTTTGGGGGCCCATGTACTTTGGACAGTCTTTCCCAAGAAATGCCCCCCCCCCTCCCACACACACACACACACACACACACACGATCTGGGAGGCATATGGGGTCACTATGGCCTTGGGCTTAGGGAAAACAAAGGGACAACCTTCTGTTATCTGATTGGAGTAAATCTACCATAGGAAGTAGTTTTTGCAAGCCTGTGTTATCTTGATCCAGCTAGACAAAGGTTGGTGAAGAATGGACCATTGAGTTGCTAGTGTCCACTAAAGGATTCTCACGTGGTACCTTGGTAATGGTACCAAAGGAATTGCAGTAGACATTGACTCCAATACCTAAAGGCTCAGTCGAGCTGAAAGAAAAGAAGTTTGAGTAATCTTTTTGACCTGGAATGGAATGGTTTGAATCCTTGATACAGGGAGAGAGGCTGTCATAGATAGTGTATTAAACAAGGTACTGATGAGCTCCAATACTTGAGTTGGTTCGAGTTGAGGTTTCTTGTGACTGATGATAATTCCTAGATGAGAGCATAACTGGAGTACATAATCTCGTGCTTTAATCAAGTGATGCCTGATCAGAGTGGTTATGAACCAGTTATCCAAATATGGAAACACCTGAAATCTCTGTAGCCTCAAGTATGCTGCTACTACTGCATACAGTTGGTGAACACCCTGGGGGCTGTGTTGAGACAAAAGGGCAGAGGTCTGAATTGGTAATGACCAATTCCCAGCCGGAAGCGTAGGCATCTCCTGGACTGACTGTTCATTTTGATACGATAGTACGCATCCTGAAAATCTGTTGAGCACATCCAGTCATCCTTGTGAAGAAAAGGTAAAATGGATTGAACTGTGACCATCCAGAACTAGGTGTACTAAACTGACTTGTTGAGATTGCTGAGATCCAAAATTGGTCTCCAGTCCCCTGTTTTCTTAGGCATTGTAAAGAATCTTGAGTAAGTTCTGCACTCTCTCTGGTCTGAGGGGAACTTCTTGGATGACTCTTTTTTTCTAGCAGCTTGTTTATTTCTAGTGCTGCTGCTTCCCTCTGACTGGGTGGACATCAGGGATTTTGTTTACTATCAAAGGGGGTAGAAGGGAAAAGGGTATTATATAATCTTTGGAAATAATCCTCTTCACCCATAAATCTTTTGTAATCTCTAGCCAAGCTCTCTGTTGCAGGGATAAATGGCTCCTGACTGCCTCCAAAGATGGACAGTCAGGCCTCCTTTAAGCACTTTTAGGACCTGCCAGAGAAGGTATCTCTAGACCCCTGGTTCCACGGACCACATCTGCCACTGGATGGCATCTTCCATTAGAATTCCCACCTCTGCCCCTGGGGAACTATCTCCACATGGATCTTGGAAGGGACCCTGGGACTTTTTGAACCGCATTTTTCGTCCAACTCATTGGTTCCTAGAAAAGGTCCTTTGAGGGGTCAAAAAATGTACACCCACTGCAGAAGGGGCTTTACTTTCCTGCTCACACCTAAAAAGTCTTTTACTTTGGGGCAAAATAAACAACTTGTGTGATTTTGTGCAGCCCTTCAAGTCTTCCTTCATCAATGCTCCCCATGATTAAGGAGGACTTGAAAGGCTCTATGAAATCAAACAAGCTCATCTAAGCATGCCTTCTGATGGAAATGCCTGAATCTGCCGCCTGTAAGGTACCTTCAGCTGCATGGCAGAAAAGTCTCCTGGACGAGATTGAAATGGGTTGGAGGGTAGACAACTGTGAGGTAATAGCGTTCTCTGTCTTGGAAGAAATGGTCCCAGAGAGGGATTTGGTAAGTTTCTTAATCAAATCCCTCTGAAGCCTTGTGAGTGTGCCAAATAATTGAGCAACCGAAGGGCAAAGGTCACTCAAGCATATACACACTTCCTGAATCTGTCCAGCACCCTAGACTCCCTGTAAGAGGGGTGGACAGAGAAATTCTATTCTGCTAGTTCCTTCTTTGTGGCTGCCGCTATGACCATAGCATCAACAGGTATTCCTTTGCTCCAGAACTCTATGTCCTTTGGTGGTGTCAGGATCCTATCTGGTCTCTTGGGGATCAGATCAATGATGTCAGGTTCCTTCCATACCAGTTGAGAGATGAAATCAATGAGCTTGGTGGTGGGCAGAGTCACCCAAGAGGTGGAAGGGCCAGCTCCAAAAGCCACCAGGAATGCCAACTCCTCTTCCGAAGAGTTGTCAATAGACCAACCAGCCCTTTGCTTTAGAAGTTCTAGAATGTCTCCAAAGGAAACATCATCAGGTGGTGATCTTGGTTGCCCTTCCCCCTCAACACAATCAGTATCCTCTGTGACAGACTCTTGGGGAGAGTCTAAGTGCCTCCTCTTACACGTTTTCTTCCTGGAAACTTCTTCGGTGTGATGCTCCAGAGAAGTATCAGAGGAAATTAATATACCTTGCTGGGTATCCTGGTGACTTATCTGGGCTGGATGCCCCAGTGGCACAGGAAGTTGAGGCAAAGACAAATGAGGCTGGGAAGTAAGAGTTGAGGAGAGGGGAGACATCCAGACTCTAGGAACAGAGAAAGCTCTCTGCACTACCTCAAAAGCAGAAAGTCTGGGAGATAAAGAAACCTATGACTCTGAGAAGACATGCTTCAGGACCAGCGACTCCCTTTTCCCTGAAGGCAGACTACTCAAAGAAGGAGTCTAAGTTGAGCTATTTAATGCTGAAGCTCCAAGGGGCAGAAATGGCTTTGACAATTTTGGAGTCGACTCCAACACCCTGGACCCGGCACCGACACTCTGGCTCCGAGAGTCATCTGGCTCTGCAGTGTTCGGAGACGGTCCACTCAGTGATGCCACTGGAGTCAAAGATACCATGATCTTTAGATCTGATGTGGATGACTCCAGAATCTTCAGATGCAACTGCTGTGAAACCAAAGGTCTGATCAGTGAAGGAGCCAGTATTGGTGGGTTAGTGCTAACAAAGGTCTCCAAACCTAATGGGTTTGGAGCCAGAAGAACACCTATTTGAATTTGCATCAAGAGGAACTTCCTCATCATCCTGACCACATCGGCTTTGGTCAAGCTTATGAAGGAATGAGTAGAAAATGCTGTTGATGGTGCTATTGAATGATGGTGTCTAGGAGACCTTCCCAAAAAGGGAGAAGGTAGGCAAGAGGAAACCGTATCCAAAACCAGTGATGGAGATCTGATCTGATTTGACTTTTCAGGTTTAGCCATTAGATCTGAAGGTTTCTAAATTTTGCAAAGAGGTTCTGAGCCTGGAGTTGAAGGAGTGGTTGGATCCAGGGAAAACTTTTTATATCTTTTTTTATCTAATTTCTTGGGTGTTTGAGGCCCAGGTGATGCTTCTGATGACTTAGAAGGAAGCAAAGCTCTTAAAAGCAGTTTGTTTTTCTGGTCTATCAAAGCTTTAGGATTAAAAGATTTGCAAATGTTACAACTTGAGTCTAGCTGCACAGGGCCTAGACAATAGACACATTTATGGTGTGCATCTGACTAAGGTATTTTATGGCTACAGGCAGTACATTTTTTAAAACCTGATGGCTTCTTGGACATTTTAAAGTACCAGAGTAACAAGTACTACAATAAAAAATAGAAGAAAATATACAGTTTTTTTTCCAGTGGAAAGAGAAGAAAGGACACCAAAGATGGTAAGCAGAGAAGTATTAATCAAGTACAAGGAAAGAGACTACCAACTAAGATTTATATAAAAAAGTGTAATAAAGAAAGTGAGGATAGCTCTATAAAGAATATAAGAAAAGTTTTCACTAATGAATAACTAGTTAGCTAACTGGAGAGTTTGCAGTGACCACGTCTGTATGCTAAGGTAAGGGAGGAGCGCGAGAGTTTCAGTGTTCCAGGAAAAAAGCAGCAGAGTTGGATCAGAGGGTCAGATCCAAACCAAGCAATTGAGAAATTAATGAAAACGACAACATCAGATCTAAAGATTTGCTTTTAAAATCAAAGGTGGGGATAAGTGTAAATGGTGATTACTGCATACTGTTAGTTCACTGACTGAGGTTCATATTCAAATTTACTGACACTGGTTCTTTCTTTTCTCATTATTTACATTTGTTATATGTTTTTTTTTTTTCACTTACAGTCCAACTTAACATACCCATATACATCTGGAGATGTGCCCCAAACAATGCTTCCTGTCAGAAGGAAAGGGGGAAACAATTCCAACGTGGTGTTGGTGAGCGAGATGAAGGAGAATTGGAATATGTGCATTATCATAAATATTCCTGAAATGGAGAGTGAAGATGTATAGATTACTAAGATAACTTCTGGTTATTTTAGATAATGTTACACTAATTTTTTCAGTAGCCAGTGAATAATATTTTGATGATATGGGCTAATATAACACAAAAGTAAAAGCAGTATGCTTGTCCAGGGAACAGTTGCAGGAACATAGCCGTGAAGTTGATGGTGTTTCTAGCTCTCGTTATTCAATAAACCAATATAATATTCACCAACCATGTTAAGTTCATGGTATAAAGAGTGAAGAAACAGGAGAGCAGCAGCGTGTCACAGCAGAAGAGAAATCCTTTGAGCAGTATAGTGTTTTATATTCAGCAGTTGCTGGTACTCATCCTTATTCAGGTATCATTCAAAACAAAATTAACCTGAGGCCAGTGGTGAGAAATAAAAGTAAAGCAGACGATTCAACGAGGCATTAAGAAATATTCAACAATGCTGGGCAGGATTCACGAAGCCTCCATGTTAAGAGTTACAATGTTTACACGGAGGCTGCAGTTAAACGGTGTGACGTCAGCATGTCATGCATATGCATGAGGGCATGCTGAATCACACCTAAGGCTTACACGGTCCGTGGAAGACAGTAGGGGCCGTGTCCATAGGCCGAGCCCTGCAAGCGGACACGCCCCCAGAAGAGTAAATGTGCCTAAAGTAAACCCCCACGACAGAGTACATGGAAATGTGAATAAACACAACACAACACATGCCCCCACAGACTACGAACATAAAATTATACAAATGAACATGTTATATATTTTTTTAAATTGTAAAGATGTTTGCCCGTGAGTGCGCTCATTTGCGCGGGCGTCCCCGTAGCTCAGCCACAGTTAGCAGTAAGTGGAAAAGCATATAAGAACTAACTACGCAAAGTAAGCCTAAAAGCAATAGCATAGCGGTAGAGACGTTGGCTGAACAGCAGGCAGTCATGGTTCGAGCCCCCACAACATCAATTTTTATTTTTAGTGAAATAAGCAGGAAACAAGTTCCTGACATATATGTACACATATAAAATTATATTTTATGTAAAATGTAATGAAATAGGCCATTTATTTTGAAGAAATGTGAGATAACAAAATAATAAAAAATGCCAGATGTGCCTATAGCTGAGCTACAGTTTAACAAGTTGAGTGCATCTGCCCGTAGGTGAGCAGTGGTTTAACAGGTGTAAAATGAGTGCCCGAAGGTGAGCAGTGGTTTAACAGGTGTAAAATGAGTGCCCGTAGATGAGCAGTGGTTCAACAGGTGCAAAATGAGTGCCCCTAGGTGAGCAGTGGTTTAACACGCTGAAACTGTGTGCCCCTAGCTGAGCTGAGCGTAATATGCGTGCTGACAGCCAAATGAAGCATAAAGCAACGTAACCCATTTGCGCGGAGCTGCGCACCACGCCAACAAGCTAACCGACGGGCAACATTGAGCAAGCTGTAACAAAACTGCCTTTACACAGACACACCTCCTAGCCTGTCTAGACAGTCATAAAATATAAAAAGCAGTGGCCAAGTTCGAACCCAGGATACCATGCACCATAGTCAAGGTACTGAACCACTAAGCCATGACAGCTGTACTTAGAAATGCAGTAATAGCAAATATATAGGAATGAAGAGAGTGTGGCCAAAGAATACCCCTCGATCCTCTAATAATACATGGAGGCCACAGGGACCCAGAGGGAGACCTATGAATGCAGAGGAGCGGCGCGGTCGTTTGACGTTTAATACAGAGACACTCACAGCAACAACAGTTCTGGTTGACGTTTTGGCGGGGAATCCGTTAATGGCTAATGAAAGAGTGGTAGCTATTGACAGCGAAATACGAGCTTCCCAATCTGCACAAACTTTGAATGTGATTACTGCTTGTGACTTAGCAGTCACGGGCAAAGAATCGGCGAATTTGGAAGGGCCGTTGAACACTGACTATAATCAAAGTGATTCAGTTAAGGGAGGGACATTGATTACATCTGTGACTCCCTTGACTAGTTTGCAAGATACTTTTAATGAGAGGGTAGAATCAGTGCCTGTTTCAGGGGACATGGGAGCGCGTCCTAAAGTGCTATTAGGACAGGATTATTTTTTGGGCATGTTGCCCATGAATGTCAAGAGGAAAGGTCCATGGAAGCGGTCACGGAGCGACGACAGGGACTCGATGAACAAAAGGAGGACTTTGAATTGACTTCATGTTGTTTTATTCATGGTATTGTATTTAATATATCTAAATATACACTAAATGCTGCCGAAATATATGTTTTGAATAGAGGAATGACATTTGTACCAAGTAAACCTTGTATGTATAGTGATATAGTGCTGGATTTAATGTTGTATTGCCGAAAGGTAATGTTGAATAAGATATATGGAGGGGCACAAGGTTCTAGTATGGGCCTACGAAAACCCAGTAGCTATATTCCCCCATTTTCACCAGCACTGAATTTATTTATTAACAAATGTGAGAGTGATTTGTGTAAGCTCTTGCAAGAAAAAGGGAAAAACTGTTTTTATAATTTAACTAATGAGCAAAGACAGGCCTTAGAAAAACTTAGTAAAAATCAAGATCTGACGATAAGGATGGCAGACAAAGGAGGGGGAGTAGTTGTCTTGGACACTGACTAGCACAATAGGAAGATATCAGAACTGCTATCAGAAAGAGAGGTCTATCATATGATGAATCCAGTAGAAATTAAGAACATCATAAGTAAGGTACATGTTGTGTAGAATGGCTATTTGCTAACATGTACATAACACAGGACCTTAAAGACTTTTTTCATGTAGATAAACCAGTCATTCCAGTGTTCAAGGCTCTACCCAAAGTACACAAGTCACTGAATGACCCACCACTTAGACCTATAGTGTCGGGTAGGGGCTGGGTCACTCAGAATTTATCTATATGGCTGGAATGCACACTTAGACCCTATGTTGATCTCATGGATAATGTTTTGAAGGATACAGCACACTTCCTAAGGATCTTGGGTGAGATGAATAGGGAAGGCAGACAGGAAGGGATTATGTTAGTAAGTTTAGATGTACATAGTTTATTCACAGTGATAGGTAATGAGTATGGAATATTGGCCTGTGTAGGGATTCTAAGGGACATGGGTGTTGCAGAGAGAGAACTTTTTCTCATAGAGGAGTCATTGAAATTAGTTCTGGAGAACAATGTTTTCTTGAGCAATGGCACAATGTATAGGCAAGCACAGGGGGTAGCTATGGGAACCCCCTGTGCAAAGTCCTATGCTAATTTAGTTCTCTCTTATTGGGAAAAACAACATGTATTAAATAACATTGACTGGAAACAACACATAGGGGTTTACCTACGATTTGTGGATGACATCTTTATTGCTTGGAAGGGAGGTGAACATAGGCTGACCTCCTTTGTGGAATTTTTGCATTCCACTACCTCCTTCCTGAGATTTGATATAAAGAGCTTGTTTGTGGCACTGGACTTTCTAGATGTTACTATTGAACTTACATCTGAAGGTTTTAGTTCAAAACTGTTTAGAAAAGAGAGTTGGAAGAATTCCTTACTCTCTTTTGATAGTATGCATCCTAGGTTCACCTTTTCCAACATAGTGGAAGGGCAGGTGGGCAGGATATCTAGACTTAGTTTGATGGATGACCAATTTGAGAAGGAGGTAGTGAATTTGAAGAAGTGTTTTCAGGATAGGGGATATAGACATGACTTAGTGGAAGCAGCAGCTATAAGAGGCAGTGATAATAGGAAAGGGAAATATAAGCCATGGCTTAGTATAGATACAAGGTCAGAAAGTAATGACAGCAGTCAAAATGGCTATAATAATAATGATAGGAACAAGGACATGAAACCTAGAGTGACTTTGACCTATGGGAGTAACATTCAAGGGGTATGTGACATCATTAAGAGAAATTGGAATATCATTACAAGTGATAGGAACCTGAGTCACATAGTAGGGAAGTCCAGCAGTTTAGTTATAAGAGGAACAAGAATCTGAAGGATATACTCTGTCGAGATAGGGGCAATAATGATGTCACATGCTTACCTAGGTCCCAGGGCACTGTGCCATGTGGTAGTTGTAAGGCCTGTGAATATATTAATAGGGAGACAGTTTTTATACATCCGTTAACAGGGAAGAGTTTTACATTTAAGGAAAGCTACCTGTAGGACCACTAATGTGGTATATATGGCAGGATGTACATCATGTCAAGGATATTATGTTGGCAAGACCAACAATATGTTAAAGACCAGGATCCTGCAACATTTAGGCTCCATTAGGAATTGTGATGAGCACAATGCACTATATAATCATGTTAAGGATCACCCAACACATAATTTTAAATTTAGGGTGATTGCTAATGTTTTTCTCAATAAGAGAGGTGGTGATATCAGGCTGAAAACAGAGGCTATAGAATCACAATGGATTTTAGATCTAACAGCCCATGTTAAACCAGGGCTGAATGATATGGTACCCCTGAAACCCACTCTCAAAAACAGGCGTGCTTTTTATTGAATTTTTATTTTTATTTTCATTTTTATTATTATTTCATTTTATTGAATACACATCAGCAGTAATATGTGTCTTTAATTATTAATTGAATAGTTTGTATTAGGACAACCCACAGAAAAAGGCGGGTTTTTTCTGAGTACTGATTGGTGCAAGTATTTTTTGAAAATGAGATGTTTGTGAGAGCACTTTTGTCTGATGAAGGGTTTAGCCCGAAAGCGCTCACTTTGTTGTTTTTTACTCTCAGTGTTTTAATAAATATTTATTGTGTTCGTACAGCAGCAGTTCCCAGTGATTTTCTTACTTTGTATTTTATGTAAAATGTAATGAAATAGGCCATTTATTTTGAAGAAATGTGAGATAACAAAATAATAAAAAATGCCAGATGTGCCTATAGCTGAGCTACAGTTTAACAAGTTGAGTGCATCTGCCCGTGGGTGAGCAGTGGTTTAAAAAGTGTAAAATGAGTGCCCGAAGGTGAGCAGTGGTTTAACAGGTGTAAAATGAGTGCCCGTAGATGAGCAGTGGTTCAACAGGTGCAAAATGAGTGCCCCTAGGTGAGCAGTGGTTTAACACGCTGAAACTGTGTGCCCCTAGCTGAGCTGAGCGTAATATGCGTGCTGACAGCCAAATGAAGCGTAAAGCAGCGTAACCCATTTGCACGGAGCTGCGCACCACGCCAACAAGCTAACCGACGGGCAACATTGAGCAAGCTGTAACAAAACTGCCTTTACACAGACACACCTCCTAGCCTGTCTAGACAGTCATAAAATATAAAAAGCAGTGGCCAAGTTCGAACCCAGGATACCATGCACCATAGTCAAGGTACTGAACCACTAAGCCATGACAGCTGTACTTAGAAATGCAGTAATAGCAAATATATAGGAATGAAGAGAGGAGCATGACAAAGCAGGTTTTGTGAAGCTGATACAATTCCAAAATGGCCAATCACAGATAAGTGCGGGAAAAACGGCATATATAAGCCCCATAGGCGGGAATACACAGCATAACCGATTGTAGAACTAACTTGCAGTCAGAATGTCAGGAGTAGGTGAGGGTAGTTGCTTCCGAGCACAGAGGTGGGGCGTTGAGGAGTCCAGATATATGGTTTGGCTCCTTGTCCACAATCATGAGGCCCAACTCATGCAGGGCCAGGTCCTGTGGGGAGCATATAGGGCTGAGGCGTGAGACCGGTTGGCTCATGATCTTACCAGTGCCACAGGGATTCCAAGGACTGGTGAGCAGGTCCGTCACCACCATGCAGACCTGAAGAGATGCAAGCAGGACCAACTGAACCTTTGGATCCAGGAGGCCCGGCAAATGCCCAACGCCCCACTACTGAGTAAGTTACATCAATTATGTATGTAAGAAATTAACCTAGCTGATATTATGGAGATGTGTATTCCAATATTACTTTATTTATATTACAGCTGCAGGTGTCCGTTCTGCGAACAGCAGAGCCTATGGCGATAGGCTGGTGTGGTTGCACCACCAGGCAGGTCAGTAATCCTCTCCCTGTAACTGTAAATAAATATAAAAGTATGACAGTTAGCAAAAGAGTGCAGTGTAGTCACTAGGTAATAAATTGTGCAAGTAACAGTGTAAGAGTGTTTGCAAGTATTGCTTGATTACAAAAGTGTGTTGCAATCTGTAATCCAAACAGAAAAATCAAAATGTCTGAAATAAAGATGCCCCACCTGTAATATAATAGTACACAACCTGCAGCAGGCTGAAAAGTACAGCTGCAGAAGATGAGCAAAACACGTGTGAACTATATCCCTGTTGAAATACTGAAACATGGGAAAAAAATTTTTAAACAGGTAATAAAGCCTAAGTAAGTATCCAA